>NW_006921793.1:4067053-4098310 GCF_000298275.1 Orycteropus afer afer
CCAGTCCTCTTTGCTTTTAGTAAGCAAGATTGTGTCATCTCCATATCACAGATTATTAATGAATCTTTCTCCAATCCTGATGCTGCATTCTTCTTCATGTAGTCTAGTTTCTTAGATTATTTCCTCACCATGCAGATTGAATATGTATACTGAAAGCATATAATACCAACACACACTTTTCTAATTTTAAATCATGTAATATCCCCTTGTTCTGTTTGAACAACTGCTTCTTGATCTATATACAGATTGCTCATAAGCACAATTAAGTGTTCTGGAATTCCCATTCTTTTCAGTGTTATCCATAATTTTTTATGATCCACACACTCAAATGCCTTTGCATAGTCAATAGAATAAAAGTAAATATTTTTGTGGTATTCTTTACTTTCACCCAAGATCTGTGAGACATCAGCAATGATATCCCTCAAACCATATCCTCTTCTGAATCTGGCATGAATCTCTAGCAGTTCCTTTGCCATGTACTGCTGCAGCCCCTTTTAATCTTCAGCAAAATTTTACTTGCATGTAATAATTAATGATACTGTTCAATAATTCCTGCATTCTGTTGGATCAGCTTTTTTGCAGTGGGCACACATATGGATCTCTTCCAGTCAGTTGGCCAGAGGTAGCTATCTTCCAGATTTCTTGGCATAGACAAGTGAGTGCTCCCAGCATTACACCTGTTTTTTGAAAATGTCAATTCCTTGAGTCTTGTTTTCAGCCAATGCCTGTGGTACAGCTTGGACTACTTCTTTTAAAACCGTCACTTTTTGATCATATACTGGCTCCTAAAATGGTTGAATGTTGACCAGTTCTTTTGGTACCGTGATCTTCTGTATATTCATTCCATCTTCTTTGATACTTCTTGCATTGTTCAGTATTTTGCTGATAAACTCACTTCAGTATCGCAACTCAAGACTTGAAATATTCTATCAGTTCTTTCAGTTTGAGAAATGCCAAGGATGTTCTTCCCTTTCCCTTTTGTAACTCCTAGTCTTTGCATATTTCATTACTTTTACTTCTTGAGCTGCCCTTTGAAATCTTCTGTTCCATTCTTTTACTTCATTTCTGTTATTGACTTCAGCTTCTTTCTGTTCAAGAGCAAGTTTCAGTCTCTTCTGACATCCATTTTGATTTTTTTCTTTTTAATGACCTTTTATTTTCTTTGTATAGGATGTCTTTGATGTCATCTCACAACTTGGCTGGTCTTTGGTCATTAGTGTTCAGTGCATCACATCTATTCTTGAGATGGTACCTAAATTCAGGTGGGTTATAATCAAGGTCATATTTTGGCTCTTATAGACTTGTTTTAATTTTCTTCAGCTTCAACTGCAACTTGCCTATTTGCAACTGGTGGTCAACTGAGCTTCTCCACCATCTCTTTCCATAGCTGTAGTTGATTTGATTCTTGGTATTACATTTGCTTAGGTCCATGTATATAGTAACCATTTATGTTGTTGAATAAAGATATTTCCAGTGATTATCATATTTTGGCATATAACATACCAATGCAAATAACATATACACTCATATGCATATAATGCACCTAGTACTTATAGGAAGCTAATGTGTGAAGTATTTGTGCATTTTGCAAAAACCCATATCATACGTGTTATTTGTGTAAGAGAGTAGGTCACTGGTGCTGCAAGACTCTATCATGTGATCTCTGGTGGTGTTTCTATAACTAAGGCCAACTACTAATCCTTCTTCAAGGGGCTCTAGAACACATTTGGCTACTAATCAAAAGGTCAGCAGTTTGAATCCATGAGTCGCTGCTTAAGAAATATGAAGCAGTTTGCTTCCATAAAGATATACAGTCTTTGAAATGCTACGGAGCACTTCTGCCTTGTCTTATATGGTAGCTATGAGTCCAAATCAACTCGATGGCAGTGGAATTTTAAATCATCTTCTTTGTTTCCAACTTTTATATCCTAGTCACCAGTAATTATTACTGCATCTTGATTGCATATTTGATCAATTTCAGTTGTAGAAATTGGTTAAAAAATTAATTTCTTCATCTTTAGCATTAGTGGTTGGTGTGTAAATTTGAATAATAGTCATATTAACTGGTCTTCCTTATAGGCATATGCTAACAGCCTTGCACTTCAGGATAGTTCTTGAAATGTTCCCTTTGATAATGAATGTGACACCATTCCTCTTCAACTTGTCATTCCCAGCATTGTAGACCATTTGATTGACTGATTCAAAATGGCCAGTACCTGTTCATTTCAGCTCACTAATTCCTAGGATATCTGTCTTCAAACATTCCATTTCATTTTTGACAACTTCCGATTTTCGTAGATTTATACTTTGTACATTCCATGTTCCAGTTATTGATGTTTACAGCTGTTTCTTCTCATTTTGATTCCTGTCACATCAAATGAAGGTCCCAAAAGCCACATCATAAAGCTGAAATCTGTTCACCATGGTTGACTCCGGTGGTATTTGAAATAGCTGAGGCATAGCTTCAGCATCATGCAAGGCACACACAGTATGACCAACTAATAGATGAGTGATCTCTGACTGTTTTAGGCTTTACTGTAAATGGCATAATATAATGTGTACTCTTTATGTCAGGTTTTTTAGCTCAAGATATTGAAAAAAAAAATGGAATAGAACTGAATAGAGTGAAGCAAAGTACATTGCCTTTGATAATGGTAGGTAACATTTCAAAAATGGCACATGTGTAGTGATTGTGTTGTGATATAATTATTGATCATAATCAGAGTTTTAAAAATACAGTATTAAAAGGACTTCCACTTCCCCCCTCCTGCAGCAGCTCTTGGGTTTTATATGCTTTTTTTTTTTTTTTTTTCCAAGAAGGAAGATATCCAATGCAGAATATAATTTTTCAAAGGGAAAAAGAAAATGAATGTAAAAATATAATATGTCATTTTGTCAGTATCTGTCTATCAGTTTGTGGGGAGTGCTTGTTTCTTGGTGGTTCATTTTGATGGTGATGCTTTGTGATCAGTGTTGTCCAGTGTGAAGGGGCCCAGGCACAAACTGGAAACCTCGCCTCAGCCCATTCACAATCGGGGACGCTGAGTAAGAATGTGGTTTTGGTTGTGTATCATTCACCACCACCACATCTGGGATAGGAATCATTTGTTGAATGGAATGGGAGGTTGACTGGTAACTAGCTGTGGTGTTTAAGTTTGTGTGTCAACTTGGCTGGGCCTGGTTGAGTGGCTGGGCAGCTGGATGGTAGTATTCCCCGTGAGACTGGTAATCAGCTCCATGATGGAACCTACTGTGAGCAGCTCAATAGCTGCCTTAGGGATGTGGTCTGCTTCCTGTATGTAAGGAGAAGACTTGGGGAATGGTCTCTAGCTTATGGCACATTTGAACCCTGCATGTAGCCGTGTTGTTGCTCAGCAGCCTGCCATGCCCTGCCAACCTTGGGACTTTCGATGAACTTGAATGAATAGCCTGCTGTGTGGTTTGGTGTGCCTTTTTACTTGTCAACCTTGGGTTTGTCAGCCTCAGCAGCCAATAGCTGTCTGAGTGAAGAAATGCCTCTAGCTTCAGTGGGCCAGGAGCAGGAGGCAGAGCTGAAGCCCAAGGTCAAGGGGCTTTCACCCAGCCCCTGGAGCCTGGCACTTTGAACTCAGACTTAAAGCTTCCAAATTGTAAGAATAAACTCCTGTTTGTTAAGTCCGTCCCATTGGTGGTATATTCTTTTTAGAGCGGCACTAGGTAACCAGAACATTAGTCATCCAGTTTTGTTTTGTTTTGTTTTTAAGAAAGGATGGATTCTGTGCTTATAGAATCAGACATTGATGTAAGGAGTGTGTGTGTGTGTGGGGGGGTGGGCTAGAAAGAGAGAGGCAGAAGACATACCTCTGTGCAGGGAAGCCGTGTTTAGTCTGAGGATAAAAAGGTACATGGTTACATACCAGGAAAGGAAAGCTATAAGAAAGGGTCAGAGCTGGTAAGTTGGGCCACAGTTAAGTAAAAATTGCAGGGAAAATGACTAGAACAATGGCAGAGGGCCTGAAGGTAGTTGAAGGTATAATTTCATCAGCAGTCTCCCCTTCACTCAACTCCTCTTTCTGCCTAACTCATCCTGTTTCCCAGTCTTTTGTTTTCCATTGTGACTGATATATAACCAAACAGGATATGATTGACAGGAAGTTGCTTTAGTACAGAAATAACTGATGTCTCATTCTGGAAAATTACGGAGAGGCTCTTTACTTATGATATGAGTGGTATGGGTTTAGGTTTTCAAAACAATTAGTTATATTCTTGGAACCCATGTTTGTACATTTAGTACTGAACATTTTTATTGCGTTCATATTAGGAGACACACTGTATTTACCCGAAAACCTGTTCTTTTCCTCCTATTGTCTAATATGATCCAAACATTTTTGTTATAATAGGATTTATAGTATCTGAGTACATAGAGTTATAAACATAATTTTAAAAATAAATATACAAACTGTAGTTAAAGTCAATTAATTTGTTTCTTCCCTAGAATGCCAAGGAATAACATGATCAGGTTTGCAAGTCCTATTACTAGTTACTTAAGAATTTTTTTCTCTAGTTACACTTATCTTATGTAACATCACGACAAATGTATCACCTCCTTGTGTAAAGATAATATGAAGAAAACCATCCGCTCCCATCTTAGCTTCCATAGCTTTTCTGTTTTTGAGTAGCTTTAATTTTAAAAAATGGCAGCTTACTCTGAGTTTGGTTTTCCCATGTGGTTTTGAAAGACAAGCAGAGTTTCATGTTAATAGAAAATTCCTATCCTATTATTTTACCTTATAACTTTTGTTTTGAGTTAGTAAACTTACCTTTCTACGTAATGCTTCTACGGTTGAACATAAGACAAAGCATGGTGTCTCAAACTTCTTAGTCTCGTTAAGGATGAATAAGGGTCAAAGTGCAAAATGCAGCAATACTTATCAGAGCCCAAACAGTTTCACAGATAACTTTTTTTTTCATTTTTTTTAAACCTACTCTGTAATTCTTGTTAACGTCTCAGTCCAGAAATGATGTCATTGCATAATAATATAAAAAAAATTGGCTAGGATTGCATTTGTGAGGTCAGCTGGCATTCCATTTCTTGGGCCTTATTCTATAATGCCTTATTATAGCTTTGTAACATAAGGGATGAGATAATGATTCTGGAGAGTTTGATATCTTGGAAGTAGTGCAAATAAATCACGAGAGCTCTTTAAATTAAAAAAATACATATTCTGGTTTCAACAGATTTTGTTAAGTCTTCATATTCTAACCAATTGTGTTTTAATGACCTAATAGTCAAAACAGTATTTTCTTCAAAATAAAATGTTAGCCGTAGTCTTTGGCTTTTCATTATTTTACCTGGTCACAAATACACTTAAAATGCACAGAGTATGTGTAAAGCCAACATCAGCCGTTCTGGAAATTCCTGAATGCTTGGTACATACTCTTTCCTAAGATAAAGAGAAAACATGATCAGCATATGGCATTAGTGATTAGATATGCAGCTTAAGGAAGTTGGGGAATAATCTTTCATAAAGGTGAATCATTCTCTTTTTTTGAGTTCTGAGACATGTCCATTTCTACAGAAGACTGCTCTGCTATTACTCATTGTCTTTCTCCATTTTCCTTTTCCTTCTCTCTACACTGAACCCAACATAGTAGATGGTTTATGGGTAGTATGGCCACAGCAGGGTTTGGGAAAAGCCATTCCAGCTCTTGCTACCTCCACCATATGGATTTTAAGAACAGAGCTGTTACTATCATTTTGAGGAGTACTCGATGACATAGTTTTGGAAGTTATGGTTTTTTTTTTTTTTGTTTTTTTTTTTTAAATATAGTTGTAGGCTCTTAAACTGTGAAAGTGCATATTACAAGTATTGCTTTCAATAAAATTTTTAATTAAAAGATACATCTGCTTGGTATGTTGTTATGTGCCATCTAGTCCATTCTAATTCATAATGACCCCAGAATAGAACTGTTCCTTAGGGTTTCCTTACCAGAAATCTTTATGGGAGCAGATTGCCAGGTCTTTTCTCCCGTGGCACTGGTTGCTGGGTTCAAACCACTGTG
The DNA here is from genome assembly GCF_000298275.1 of Orycteropus afer afer. Classification (NCBI taxonomy): domain Eukaryota; kingdom Metazoa; phylum Chordata; class Mammalia; order Tubulidentata; family Orycteropodidae; genus Orycteropus; species Orycteropus afer. The sequence continues at coordinate 4,073,096 of NW_006921793.1, forward strand.
CCACAAGGGCTCCTTTTGTGCTTGCTCTAGTAAATAAACAATATCCAAATTTATATAAAAAAGAGTTCATCTTTTCCCTTCATCCTCCATTCCATTCCAGAGCACTAATGGTAATAACCTACTGGGATTCCTTTTTCCCCAACTATATGCTTACAAAAAACATGTATATACAAATACAGGGATTTTTAGCTATTATTTTTTGAAAAACATGTTTGTAATCTACATATTACTCTGAAACTTGTTCTTATCACTTAGTATTTCATGGATGTCCCTCAGGATTAATAGAAGATCTAGTTTATTCATTTTTTCATAGCTATATAATATTCCAAACTGGATATAGCCCAAAGTATTTGGCCATCTACCTATTAATAAACATATAGTTTGTTTTTAGTTTTTAGCCTCTACACACAGTGCACAACAAACATCACTTATTTACCATCTTAAATACTCATGTTCTTAATTCAGTAGGATAAATTCTCCAAAGTTCTGGGTCAGAGGGTATTGTGTTTCAATGTTTTAGATACTGTGAAATTATTTTTCCAGATGGTAATCACTCACATTCCCATCCTAAGTTCTTCTTTTTCTGAATCCTTATCTGAGGAGTGAAAGGTGTTATTTCAGTGTGCTTTAATTTCTGTTTCACTGTCTAGTAGTGACATTTTTCATGGTTTCATATATTTATTTGCTGTATATATTTCTTTCTCTCTGACTTGCCTGTTCATATCCTTTAGCTAATTTTTTTTTTCTCTGTGCTTAGTATAATAGTTAAGAGACTGCTCTGCAGCCAGGCAGCCTGTGTTAGAAGCCAGGTGTCTGTTTAACATTGTGAGACCTTAAGCAAGATGCTTAACCCCTGTGCTTCTGTATCTCCTTTTTTAACCAGGGATGACAATAGTACTTCCCTATCAAGATTGGTATAAAATTTAAATGAGTACTTAGATAAATTTTAGCATACAAATGTTGGCTGTTATCAATAAATACTTTTTTTTTTTTATTCTTTCACATATGTATTATCCTCTTCCTCTAGGGCAAAGCCCTGCCCTTCCTGAGCTCATTTTTTATTTTAAACCTCATATATGGTACATAATATTACACTCCTATATATACTTCTATATAGTATATTAGAGGGATCTCTGAGAGTTCTGGTGGCATAGTGCCTAAGGCATTTCATTGCTAACCAGAAGGCTGGTAGTTCAAACCCATCAGCCACTCCTTGGAAGGAAGATTAGCAATCTACTTCCATAGTGATACAGCCTCGGAAACCCAAGGAGGGGGTCAGTCATTATGACTTGGATCTGACTCGACGGCAGTGAGTTTGGTTTTGGTTTTTCTGGTGGCGTAGTGCCTAAGGCATTTGACTGCTAATCAGAAGGCTGGCAGTTCAAACCCACCAGCCACTCCTTAGAAGGAAGACTGGGCAATCTACTTCTGTGGAGATATACTGCCTTGGAAACCCAAGGAGGGTCACTATGAGTCAAATTGACTCAAGAGCAGTGAGTTTGGTGGGGTTTTTTTTTTTTCCCCAAAATAGTACATTAGGAGCTCTGGTGGCATAGTGCCTAAGGCATTTGACTGCTAATCAGAAAGTTGATGGTTCAAACCCACCAGCCACTCCATGGCAGGGAGACCGGGCAATCTACTTCCATAAAGATTTACCACCTCTGAAACCCAAAGGGGGTTGCTGTGAATCAGAATCAACTCGATGGCAGTGAGTTTTGTTTTGGTTTTGTACAGTACATTGGCAATTCTTTCAGCTACTGTTTATTGAGCAGTCCCTCTGTTTAATGGAAGTTCCTAGGCCTTGGGTAGGCATGGCAGGAGGTTTAAGAAATTGCATTTCCTTTTTACCTATCTTGTTGCAGAGCTGTGAATGAATGTATGGTAGGTTACAATCTTTTTGCTATTGTTGTTGTTACGTGCTGTCGAGTCAAACCTTACTCATAGTGACCCCTCCTTGGGTTTCCGAGGCAGTATCACTAAGCAAGTAGATTGCCCAACCTTCCTTCCGAGGAGTGGCTGGTTTGAACCACCAGCCTTCTGGTTAGCAGTCAAGTGCCTTAGGCACTACACTACCAGAGTTCCTTTTGAGTAATGAGTAATTTTAAAATCTAATGTTGTCCTTTCTTTTTCATTAAAAGATCTCTCTTGTGAATAATACATCCCTTGAAAATTCCTACTAGCAATATAGGTATTTTGTGTCAATTTTGGCTTGTTGTTGTTGTTGTTATTTGCCGTCGAGTCGGCCCCGACTCATAGCAACCCCTCCTTGGGTTTCCGAGGCAGTATCACTACGGAAGTAGGATTGCCCAACCTTACTTCCGAGGAGTGGCTGGTGGGTTTGAACCGCCAGCCTTCTGGTTAGCAGTCAAGTGCTTTAGCCACTATGCTACCAGAGCTCCAATTTTGGCTAGTTACATATATTTATATTATAAAAATATGCTCATGATCTACCTATTACTCTGAAACTTGTTCTATTACTTCGTAATATTTCGTAGATGTCTCTCAGGGTCATCTCCCCCCCCCCACACACACACACATACATATGTTTGAGTATATATGTATGTGTGTGTGTATAGATACATACGTAGTTATTGTGTGCTGTTGAGTTAGTTCTGACTCATAACAACCCTGTAGGACAGAGTAGAACTGCCCCATAAGGTTGGTTTCCTAGACTATAATCTTCACGGAAGCAAACTGCCACATCTTTCTCCTGCAAAGTGCTGGTCATTGACCTTTCAGTTAGCAACCGAGTGCTTTAACCACTGTGCCACAGGAGCTGTTTCTCCTCTCCTTTTTCCTTGTGTTTGTGTATGTGTATACATATGTACAATTTTTTTAAAATAGTTAGCATTACTGTTTGTAATTTTAATTATATGGAGTGCACCACAATCATTCTCATTTTATTCCTTTCTTATCCCATAGTACGGTCAAAGGAGCCCTGGTGGCACAGTATTGAAGTGCTCAGCTGCTAATTGAAAGGTCAGAGGTTCAAACCTACCAGTACTCTGTCGGAGATAGATGTGGGAGTCTGTTTCCATAGAGATTACAACTTTGGAAATCCTATAGGGTCGCTGTGAGTCAGAATTGACTCAATGGAAACACTTTTCTTTTTTTTTTTTTTCCTTTAAGCACAGACAATTTGACACAAGAATCCTTTAGAAAGGCATCAGGAATTGCATGTACATTAAGAATGCATTGCTCTATTCTAGTGTCTATGATCATAGTAATTGTTTTTGTTGAAAGACTCAAGCAGACGATTCAGAAGTAGAATGTGTTACTATTATTGGTGGCTTGTAGCACCTTGTACTAATGGGAAGTGTCATGGGCAGTATACACTGTAAAACAAATTCTTTTGATTCTGTTTAGTAGATTCCACTTATACATGTTATAGCTCTTTTAATGTGAAAAATTAGAATAGGTAATAGGCAAGACAAAATAAAGAAGTGGTTCTATATCCCACATGGAGAGAACCTGTGTCTTAATTTCCTAGTGTTGCCATAACAAAAATGTTGTTGTTGTTGTTGTTGTTGTTATGTGCCGTCGAGTCAGACCCGACTCATAGCAACCCCTCCTTGGGTTTCTGAGGCAGTATCACTACAGTAGTAGATAGCACAAAGTAAATGGCTTTAAGTAACTGAAATTTGTTTTCTCAAAGTTTTGGAGACTAATTGTCAATTCAGGGGTACAGAAAGGGCTATGCTTGCTCTCTCTGTGTCCTCTAGGGCAAGATTTGTGCTTGTCTCTTTGAGGGTCTGGCAGCCCCAGGGGTTTCTTGGCATTCCTTCATTTGTAGATGGATGCTTACATGCTGCTTTCCCCCTGTGTGTGACTCTCCTGTTTGTCCTTCTCTTTTATAAGAACCCATTCAGATAGGATTGGGATTAGGACCCATCCTACTCTGGTGTAACTTCCTTAACTGATAATGTCTGGAAAGAAAAACGCTAAATCCCCAAAGTCACATTCCCAGGTGCATGAGATAGGATTTCACCATGTTTTTGAGGGACACAACTCAGTCTGTAACAGCCTGCCACAGCCACATCTTTTACCCTGTAAATATGAACAGAAGATTTGTAGGCCTGTCTCTCACCCTCCCTAAAATGAAGACCCCATAATTACTATCAAGAGAAAGTTTGTTGTTTTTATTCAGAAATTGAAATGGAATCCAAGGAGGCTAAATGGCTTTGCCCAAGTGGACTCAGCTAGTTAATGACAGGAACACAGTTTCTCAGTTACCATTCTGCTGGTCATTTCATGTTGCTAGATAGACTGTTGGTTAGATGGAGCCATCATAGAATTTCATTCATTGCTACAAACCTATTAGAACAATTACATGGCTGAGAAAATTAAGGTGTTTAATTTCTCATTAGCAATAATTAGAAATCTAATAGTAGATCTCACAGTCACCAACAAGGAAAACAAGTGCCTTCTCTACTTTGCTCTGGCTGTCACTGCCCACTGAGTGCTGGGATGTGACTCATAGTCTGTGGGCAAAGTAGCAGATGAGAGAGGTCATTCTATTCTAACTCTATGGACCTAACAGTGGAGATGAAGAGTAACAGTTCTGAATGCCAGGAAGAACAGGATATAGATTTGGAGGCATGAGGCATGAGAAATAATGAGGTTGGAGATGATTTCTATATTATGAATGTTTTAGAAGCTTTTCCTTTTCTATGTTTTCTTTCTATTCCGAATCCTACATCCCCGCTTTCCATGAATGTCACTGTATGTCTTTTTTTTCCCCTCCCTGGCTTTTCATCTGTCCATCCCTCCAGTGTTGGCGCCCCTTAGATTCTGTCCTCAGACTAATTTTTCACACTTTCCCCCATGGGATCTCTTCTACTCCCAAGACTTAGATTGTCCGTCTTGATGCTGATGCCTTCCACATTTTTAATTCTAGCCATCATCTCTACCTTGTGCTCCAGTCCCATCTGTCTGTCTACTGTGTGTTTCCACTTGGAAGTCCCACAAAGGATAAACTCCATTTTGCTTATCATCTTCTCCACAAACCTGCTCTTTTTCCTGAATTACCTATCTCAGTTAACAGATACACCATTCAACAGATTACACAAACTAGAAATGTAGTAGGATTTTTATGGGTCTTAGCTTTCTGTTAGGTCCCTGGGTGGTGCACTTTATGCTTAGCTGCTACTGAGTCCGAATCTAATGGCAACAACAACTCACTCGAAGGTTAGCAGGTCTAACTCACCCAGTGGCACCATTGGAGTAAAGACCTGGCAATCTGCTTCTGTGAAAATTACAATCAAGAAAACCCTCTGGAGAAGTTCTACTCTGTAACACATGGGCCACCATGAGTTGGAATTAACTTCTTGGCAATGGTTTTGATTTACTGTCTCCTTAATTGGCACTTTTATCTCTCTTCTGTCTTCTCCAGACCCATCGATAACTGCGTTAAGTAGTTCATACTCTCCTGGGTTCTCATAGTAGTCTCCTGTTATTTGTTGTTATTTGCCGTCGAGTCGGCCCCGACTCATAGCGACCCCTCCTTGGGTTTCCGAGGCAGTATCACTACGGAAGTAGGATTGCTCAACCTTCCTTCCGAGGAGTGGCTGGTGGGTTTGAACCACCAGCCTTCTGGTTAGCGGTCAAGTGCCTTAGGCGCTATGCTACCAGAGCTCCTTAGTCTCCCATTTTTTTAATCCATTGCCTTAGTGTTGCTCAAGTGATGCTTCTGAAATGCAGATGTGGTTATTTCATTCTGTTGCAGAGGTTTTTAGTTTGTTTTAATTCTGACTGAATTTTCAGTTCATAGCATACAAATCTCAGACTGATTTCTCATCACTTTTTCCCTCGTGGACAACCATTCGGTTATGGGTCTTGGTGCAGTTTATGCTTGACTGCTACTGAGAACCATTTAGCTGTAATGAATGCTCATTGCTCAGATGTGACTTGTACCTTTTTACCTGCTGTTGCTGCCTCACAGAATGCACTTCTTTCCTGTCCAAATGGTCATTGTCCTTTAATATGAGCCTTCCTCTTGGACACTTTTCCTGACTACCACCTTCTACTCCATGCTAGCTCCTACCACATCTTATGCTTTCTTTTGTCCTATTTACTGTCTCTTTATACTCCATAGCTCCACCAGAGGTTCCTTGGGAAAGGGGACTTTTTTTCATTCATGTTTGTATTCCTGCTGCCTATAACATAATACACTCTCAATAAATATTTATTGAATAAATCAGTAATACCCCTCTACCAAAACAAAACAAAACCAGTTGCTGTTGAGTCAGTTCAGACCTATGGAAACATCTCTGTTGCAGAGTAGAACTGATCCATAGAGTTCTCAAGACTGTGACCTCTCAACAGTAGCAGGTCACCAGGCCTTTCTTCTGAGGCACCTTTGGGTGGGTTCAAACTGCCAATCTTTTAGTTAGTATTCAAGCACTTAACGATTTATGCCACACAAACTGCCCTTTAAGATCTGCCATAGTTTTCCTTCCCCTTTCCTCCATTCAAAAGTTACTGCTTTTTATTTTCTCCTGCTTGTGCCCTCATTCTAGACAGGGCTCTAAATCCTTCCTATGATCTCAGATTATTTCTAGCCTCAGTGTCTTTGTTCATACTATACATCCTTTTCATTGAGCCTGGGATGTTCATATGTTCCTTCCCCTGCAGAAGACCTCTTTAAAATCTTAAGAAGCAAAGATGTCATTTTAAGGACTAAGGTGTGCCAGACCCAAACCATGGTATTTTCAGTCACCTCATGTGCATGTGAAAGCTGGATGGTGAAAAAGGAAAACTGAAGAACTGACACAGATGAGTAATGGTGTTGGTGACGAGTATTGAATATACCATGGACAGCTAGAAGAATGGACAAATCTGTCTTGAAGGAGGTACAACCAGAGTGTTCTTAGGAAGTGAGGATGGCAAGACCTTGTCTCACTTAACTTTGGATTTGTCAAGAGGGACCACTCCCTGGAAAAGGACATCATGCTTGGTTAAAATAGAGGGTCAGTGAAAAAGAAGACGACCCTTAATGAGATGAATTGACACAGTGGCTGCAACAATGGGCTCAAACATAGCAACTATTGTGAGGATGGCACAGAACGGGGCAGTGTTTTATTCTGTTGTACATAGAGTTGCTGTGAGTTGGAGCTGACTCAATGGCACCTAACAAGAGCAACCTCTTCGTTCGAAACTCACTCTTTTTTCCATTACTTTATGAAGCTTTTTTTGAGAGCTGAATGCTTAATTATTCTCTTCCATTCTTTGTATTACTTACTTATGTGTTACTTTGTGTTACTTATGACTCTACAGTTGTTTGTCAGCTTCATAAGGATAAGGATTGTTTTAATTTTCTTTTTCTAAAACACATTATGTGCTACCTATTTGATAGTATATGTTTGTTCATTGATACTAAGTTGACTCTTAAGATGAGGCAGAGTTGCTTGAGGTTGGCTTTTCAGGATTGGGCACATATTTGGACATTTCCTTAAGAAATTTTTAGGTTTTTAAGATTTTTTTAAGTGTGATTTTTATTTTCTTATCAGAGTACCAGAGAAGCAGAAATCAAACTGAAAAGTGAAAGCAGAGTTAAACTTTTTTACTTGGACCCAGATGCCCAGGTAAGAAATATTTATAAATTTGCAACTAAGTGGGAGGGAAGAAAACTTTTGACAGGGTTATTTATATATTTGCTTATTTGTTTATTTTGGACTGATAAACAATACAACATTAAAAAGAAATTGAGAAAAGAGGAAAACCAACCTATAATCTCAACACTGTGGCACAACTGTTGTTAGTATTTGATAGTCACTATGTGAAATCCATGTCCATGGAGTTGATTCTGACTTGTAGCAACCCTATAGAACAGAGTAGAACTGCCCCATAGAGTATCAAAGGCTGTAAATATTTATGGACCCAGACTGCCTCATCTTTCTCTTACAGAGTGGCTAGTGGGTTTGAACCACCAACCTTTTGGTTAGCAGTCAAATGCTGTAACCGCTATGCCACCAGAGCTCCTTAATAGTCAATCAAACCTATTGCCATTGAGTCAATTTTCACTCATAGCAACTCCCCTATGGTTGCCAAGGTTATAAATTTTTACAGGAGTAGATTGCCTCATCTTCCTCCTGTGGAGAGTCTGGTGGGTTTGAACCACAGACTTTTTGGTTAGCAACCCCAGTGCCTTAACCACAGCACCACCAGAGCCCCTACTGATAGTCAATAGGTGTTTGATAATTGAGAGAGTTTCATCCAAAGACATTCTCAAGCCCACTCACATCTACAAAGTACATACAATAAGCATAAATAATCATCATTGTATATGCTCATTGGGTGATGCTTTCTGACTAGCCTAGACTCTGTCCTAAATACAAGCCTTTCAGTGCCCAAGTTACATCTGTGTCCCAGCAAAATCCAAAACTCTCCTGTGCAGTGAGCCCCTTCAGGGTTACCCAAAGGTTCATAGGTTACTTGGAGAAGGCAAAGGTCCTACTGTATTTTCTGCCTATTCATTTTTATTTTTTTTTATGGAGCTCCTTTTCCCCATTCAACTTTAATCATAAGTATTTTTCTGTTTTTTTCCCATAGACTTCATAACCATAATGTTAAGCACTGTATTATCATCTACAAAGTAGCTAGACCATCATTTACTTGACCATTCTAAAATTACATCGTTTTCTGTTTTTTAATATTAAAAGTGACACTATTGCAAATAAATGAGTCTATGTAGCTTTCTCATATTGTAGACATTTTCCTTAGGATATGTTTGTGATGGGATTGTTTAAATGGGAACATATTATGTCTGTGTTTGCATTTTCTTTTAAAGAAGCTTGACTATTCATCAGCTGAACCAGAAGTGAAGCCATTTGAAGAGAAGTTTGGAAAACGAATTCTTGTCAAATGCAATGATTTGTCTTTCAATTTACAATGCTGTGTTGCTGAAAATGAAGAAGGACCCACTACAAATGTAATTGACCTTTTGCAAAATAAAAGACTCCCCCCCTGCTCCCAAATATTCAGAGTTTTTCAAAAGTGCCAGTTGCAGTGCAGCTGCAGGACATGAAATTCTAGTTCTTGGTATCAAAGACGTACAAGGGTTAAATCACTGTATGGAAAATCAGTTAACTTGTGGTGACAGGATATTTTTGAGAAAGAAGAAGGATGGTGGGTTTACACTCAGTGTTCCAGGGGACCATTTTTAAATTAGATATTTGATGAAAGCAGCTGTCTGTTATCTGTAGAGTATAGATTAAGTAGCAAAGCACTTAAACCATAATATAATTATTGTTGTCTCCCAAAATTATAACCTCTGTATGGCAAAGGATGGGACACTTATCAGTCATTTATAGCAGCGATCATAAATAGATCTAGTTTCTCCTATAATGGCAACATTCTTTTTTCCTGACAGTTTGAGAAATATTGATGGTCTGGATTATTTTGTTTTGTTCAGGTAGAGCCTTTCTTTGTTACTCTATCCCTGTTTGATATAAAGTACAACCAAAAGATTTCTGCTGATTTCCATGTGGACCTGAACCATTTCTCAGTGAGACAGATGCTGGCTCCCATACCCCCATCCCTGATGAACGGCAGCGGGCAGCGCTCACCAGCACTCCAGGGCATCCTTCAGGAGGCCGCCATGCAGTACCCGAAGCAGGTGGGGGCATGAACCCGAAGACAGCACTACTAAGAATGGTCTTCCATGTATGATGTAAATATATGGGAAATGCCAAGATGGGACTTTGTAGTGCCCTATGGCAGTTCTCCAAGTTGCCTCCTCTATTGAATAGATGTTTTGAGATGATGAACTCTTAATCAGTTAACTAGTTTGGCACTTGGTGTTACTTAATAGCTATACTGTTTGCGCTTTTTATTTATTTATTTATGAGGCTGTGAATTCTATTCACTGAAGAAAATTGTCTGTCCTCTAGGGAATATTTTCAGTGACGTGTCCTCATCCAGATATATTTCTTGTGGCCAGAATTGAGAAAGTCCTCCAGGGAAGCATCACACATTGTGCTGAGCCATATATGAAAAGTTCAGACTCTTCTAAGGTATGAGTGACTTTTATGGGTTGTTGTTGTTAATTGCCATGGAGTCACCCCTGACTCCTGAAAATCCCATGCACAAAATGGAACAAATGCTGCCTGGTCCTGTGCCGTCCCCATGATTGGTTGTCATCCATAGCATTTTTTTGGCTGAGTTTTGGAACAGATCTCCAGGCCTTTCTTCCTGTCTTGATCTGGAAGCTCTGTTGAAGACTTTCCACATTGTAGCAACACACAGGTGACCACTGCCAGATGGGTTGTGGGTGTGCATGAGGTGCATTGGCCCGCAGTTGAACCCAGGTCTCCTGCATGAGAGGTGAGAATGCAGCCATTGCATCACCAATGCCTAATGCCTCTTTAAAAAACAAATGGGGAGAAGTATTTAGTGTTTCTTTGTTTGCTTTGCCAGTTTATGAATCTGCTTTCAGGTTTGGTGTGGTCTGTTGGTTTTAAATGTTGTCGTTAACTGTTATCAAGTAGCCCTTGACTTCTGATCGCCCCATGTGGAATGGAACAAAATGTTAAGTCCTGTGCTATCTCCATGATTGGTTGTGGATCAGACAATGTTCCTTTGTGATCCATAGCATTTTCATTGGCTGGCTTTTGGAAGTAGATTACTAGGCCCTCATTCCTAGTCCACCATAGTCTTCAAAAATCCACTGAAACTTGGTCAGCATCATAGCTACAGAAACCTCCACTGACAAATAGGTGGCAGCTGTGCATAAGGTGTATTGGTAGGGAAGAATTCTCCCATTGAACCACTGGGGCCTCATGTTTTAGGCTTTATCCTCTATGCTATATGGATTAAAAGCAATTTGAAAAGAATTGATTTTTTAGTGGCTTTATATCAAACGATCCTTTAAAAAAAAAGTTAAGCTATATTAATATCCTTGAAGAATTAGAACACATGTATTTGCTGATAGATGTATTTAATTTTATGTGGTTTTCAGTGAAAAGCAGTCTGATGTATAAATAAAATGTTCATTTAACTAGTCCATCCTTATCTCCTAAAATAATTTGCAGAGAGATTTCCAGCTTAATAGTAAACTATTTGCCATTTTCTTATATATGAGCTTTGTTCTATCATTTCCTTAACATTAACTGTCCATTAGTTTAGATATTCATGTTTTAAATCTAAAGAGGCATGATTTTACAAATGTATCATGATATACTGTTAAAAGGAAAATAACTTTCCAAGTTAAGAATGTTCTTCATATTGTAGTCTCAGGGGACAGTTAGGTCAATTGGCATGACATAGTCCACAATGACAAAGTTCTCCATCCTACTTCGGTGAGTATTAACTGGAGTCTTAAAAGCTTGTGAGGGAGCATCTAAGGTACAACTCTTGGTCTCTCCCCGTTTGGAACAAAGAAGAATGAAGAAAATCAAAGATGCAAGGGAGCAATTAGTCCAAAGGACTGGTGGGCCATGTAGACCCCAGCCTCTATGAGCCTGAAACCAGAAGAACTAGATGGTGCCTTGCCTGGTTACCACTGCTGACCACTCTGGCAGGGAGCACAGTGGGAGGTTCCAGATAGAGTGGGATTAAAAAAAAAAGCCGTAAAAAGGTTTACTGGTCTGATAGAGACTCATGGATCCCCTAAGACTATGTCCCTTAGATGCTCCTCAGTCCTGGAACTGAAGTAACCTGTGGCTTAACTTTCAGAAAAATAATAGACAGGCCTATAAGGCAAACAGTAACACCAGGGAATAAGTGCTCACTAGAAGAAAAAGGCACCATTTGCCCAGGGGTAAAGCTGAGAAGGCAGATGGGGCAGGAAGGAAGGACCAAGAGAAATGGTCAGCACAGGGAGGAAGTAGGAAGAGTGCTGTTCCATTGTGCGGATCACAGTCAATGTCACAAAACAAAATGTGTATAAATCACTGAATGGAAAACCAATTAGCTCTGTAAACTTTCACTGAAATCACAACAAAAAGTTAGTTAAAAAAAATAAATAAAAACTTCATATATTGTACTTATAATAAGGAAGGATGAGTGCTGCTTTGTGTTTTCCAGAACACCTAGTAGAGGTCTTTTTAAATGCTAGAAAGATAAGACATAGGAGATTATAATTGGTATATGGAACTCAGAAGTTCTTTTCTGAGGAATAATGTTGTAAACAATTTATTTTCTATGAAGTCAGAGTATTGTATATTTGTAATGGTGAGGTTCAGGTAGGGGGGAGTAGCACAGAAGCCAGGTAACTGAATAGGACATAGATATATCTCATTTTGTTGAAGATTTTTTGCTGCTGACTTCGGAGGGGGGGAAAAAAAGTGGCATTAATTGGAAGAAGATACAGATCAACAAGAATGAAGACTTGTGTACTAATTCTGAATTAAAGTGACTTTGGAGCCTTTACCAGAATTTGCAGTAAATGGTTCTGAAACTTGTTGTTGTTACTGTTATGTGCCGTCGAGTCACACCTGACTCATAGCGACCCCTCCTTGGGTTGCCAAGGTAGTATCACTACGGAAGTAGATTGCTCAACCTTCCTTCCGAGGAGTGGCTGGTGGGTTTGAACTGCCAGCGTTCTGGTTAGCAGTCAAGTGCTTTAGGCACTGTTACCAGAGCTCCCTCTGAAACTTACTCAATTCAAAACAGTTGCTTTCCCCCACTCCACTTGATGGTGAATTTTCTTTTCATTTTCCATTAGGAGTAAGACTTTTCTTTAACTTGAAAATAGAAAGGAAAGAGAGAGAAAAAGCTTCCAAGGAAACTAAGCTATGACAGGGGAAGTAAAAAGACTGAGAAAGTAGGGAATGACAGAGAGAGATAATGTGTGAATGCCTGCATACATGTATATATTTGTGTGAATTAAAATAACTGAGTTGTGAACAGTGAAAAAAGAAACATGGTGAGACTGGAGCCTGGGAGATGATCATGCTCAGAAAGTCTGGCCAAGTAATATCAGTGATTCAGAGACACTTGTTTTTGTCCAGAGGTAGTAGCATTATGGTAGAAAAGGTGGTATAACCTTAGGTAGGAAACAGAAAGGAACATTCAAGATGTATGTTTGATGTATTTTCAAAATAGTATTTATTACTTGAGGAGTGCTGAGTGTGGTCATACCATAAAATTACTTAATATTAGAACTAATAAAAGATATTAGATGTCATCTGGTCCAGGACCTCCTTGTATACTTCAGAAAGCTAAGGTTTAGAAAGGTGTAGTTACCTGCTCTGTCAAACAGCTTAGTGGCCAGAGGGCTCTTGACTGTTTGTGCTAGTGTGCTACACAGTTAGTATAAGCTGTTGAGTGTTGTTTTCCATACCAGTTTTATAATACTTTGAGTCCTTTTGTTTTTATTTTTTTTAAGAGGTCATTTTAGAAATGACCTTGATACATTGACCTGGGAACTGGTCAGCTCTAGGAGTGAACACCCCAGAGGCTCTAACCTAGGTCTGCTGAGTTGAATCAGCTTTCTGTCTTCGTTTTTGTGGTAAATCATCCATCATACGTGTCGCTAAGATGCAGGACGATCTTTAAAGAATAGGCTCTTGGAGTTGGAAGGCGTAGGTGCTAAAAGCCTAGCTAAGCTGAGTACTTTGGACAAATGACTTCACCTCTGTGTGGCCCAGATGTCCCATCTGTAGATAAAGGATGGTTATTACCTGTCCCTGCTTTTCCTCACTGAGAGTGTTAGAATCAAACAGATAATGTGCAAACAGTGCTATGGACACCTCAAGGCACTGAGTGCATGGGAGACATTATTATCATTTATTACAACTCCAGTCAAGTAAATGCCTATTTACTCAGGCACACAGTTTTGAAAAGTGACCTTTTTTGGCTAATGAAAGCTGAGTAAAGTATGGTCTCTGGAGACAAGCTATTGTATTTTTTTAAACCAGGTCTATAAAGCCTTGGGCGAGAAGCTCTTTTAGGTTTTGTTAATGATCAATGAAGGCCCAAGATAAAATCTACTTCACTGACTGTGTATGCAACTGTGTGTATCCAAAGCCCATATGAACAAATTTTGTTACCTTTGCCCACCCCATGCATGGTGTCAAATTAAACATCTCATAGGTGCAAAAAGTCCCTATCATTGTGGGTTATACTTTACACTGTCCACTTCTCAGTGTCCACTGAGTATCTGTTGAAGTCTACTTTTCTTTCACTACTGATAGAATGAGAAACTCATCCATGTGTTCATCATGCCATGCATTTTCTTGTTACTTCCAAAGCATTAAATTAATGGGTGATTAAGGCACAACATTAGAACAAGCAGAAGATGTTACAGATGAATTTTGTCCCCTGTATGTTAAAGTTTTCATGTTTTCCAGGATGATCTACAACATTACTTGGAGTAAATATATGCATTGGAGGAAATTTTTATGAAGTCTCTGTAGTTGTCTACTATGAATAGATGAGAGGGAGAGAGAGAGAGGAAAAGAGAGGAAAAAAAAAAAAAAAAGGAGGTGGGAAAGAAAGGAAGGGAAATATTTAAAAAAATCTCCATTGTCATACATAGTATGTTCTCTTTGCATCCTTGTTAACTGAGGACTCAGCATGGCTTCAGGGAAGAGTGAAACTTTTTTTTTTTTTTAATTTTTTTGTGAATTGGGTGAAAGTTTACAGAGCAAATTCATTTTCCATTCAGCAGTTCATGCACATTTCATTTCATGAGGTTGACTGCAATTCCCCACAATATAACAGCTTTCTTCCCACTTGTTTCCTATAGTTACCTCTTCCCTGTGTCCTTTCCTGTGCATTCTGTGGCCCCTGAGCTGTTTCCTTGTGTAAATACTGCCCTTATACTCTCCTGTGATTGATCTTTCTAAGGGAGTGTTTTGGTTCCTAGTGCTGCACTGACAAGAATATACTACAAATGGGATGGCTTGAACAAACAGGAGTTTATCCTCTCATAGTTTGGAGGCTTTAAGTCCAAGTTCAGAGTGTCAAGCTCTAGGGGCTGTGTGAAAGCCCTGAACCTTGGTTACAGCTCTGCCTCCTCCTCCCAGCCCACTGAAGCTAGAGGCTTTTCTTCACTCAGCTGCTGGCTGCTGAGGCTGACAAACCCAAGGCTGACAAGTAAAAAGGTATAGTCCTGATGTTATCAAACCACACAGCAGGCCATTAACTTAAGTCCATTAAAAATCCCAAGGTTGGCAGAGCATGGCAGGCTGCTGAACAATGACATGGCTAGGTGCAGGGTTCAAGTGTGCCATAAGCTAGAGACTATGCTGAAGGCTTCTCCTTATATACTGGAAGCAGACCACATCCCAAAGGCAGCTACTTAGCTGCTTGTGGCAGATCCCACCATGGGGTTGATTGCCAGTCTCATCATGGGGAGGAACTACCACCAGCTGCCCAGCCACTTAACCAAGCCCAGCCAAGTTGACACACAAATGTAAGCACCAAAGGGAGTATATCTATCTGATGTAAATGTTCACCCTATGTGCCTATCTATTGTTTGGCTGGAAGCCATGGGAGTGAGTTCATTTCCAGATGTGAAGGGTAACTGGGGGGCTTAGTATCAGGGGTCTCACCAGGCTCTATCAGACTAGTAAACCTGGTCTTTTTTATGAGTTTGAGTTTTGTTCCACATTGTTCTCCCACTATATCCAGGATTTACTGCAGTGATCCTTTTCTGAGTGCTTGACAGTGGTGGCTGGGCACCATGTAGTTTTTCTGGTCTCGTGGTCTTGTAGCCTGAGGTTTACATGGTCTACTAGTCCCTTGGACTATTTGTTTCTGTGCATCTTTGGTTTTCTTCATTCTTCTCTGCTCTGGATGAGAAGACCCATTGTTGCATCTAGATGGCTTATTGCAAGCTTTTAAGACCCCAGTTGCTACTCACCAAAGTAGGTTATAGAATGATGTTTTTGTGTAGTATGTTAAACCAGTTTGGCTTGATATCCTTTGCAACCATGGTCCCGAGTGCACAGGTCCAACTGTTCGCTCCCTTAGGGTGGTTGTCTGTGGCTAAGAAGTTACTATAACTTTGCCCCTTGTTAGCACCGTTATATTTATATATGGACATTCTTACAGCACATACAAATACACACATGGAAATATCGTCTGCCAGTCTTACACATGGGCAGGGGTGTATTCCCTTTTGGCTAGACATACCTGATCATTTAGCCCATCCACCCATCTATTTACTCATAGACTAATGTTTGTTATCACTGATAATGCAGCATTTTATGTGTAAAAGGATTTATCTTTTGTTATCTGTACCTTTTATGTGCCTCTGTGTCTTTCTTTTCCTTATTGTTACTGTGTTGGTCACTCGCCTTTGGTATATTGCCTTTCCCTTCACCCAAATCAATACTTGTCTCTGCCTATCTAGCAGTGTTCCCTCCCTCCTCTCCCATCTCTGGTAATCAACAGAGAAAGTTTCCTTCCGTATATAAACCTTTCCTTGACTTTTTACAATAGTGAACAATACAATATTTGTCCTTCTCTGATCGACTCATTTCACTCAGCATTTGTTATTGTTATGTGCCGTTGAGTCAGACCTGACTCATGGCGACCCCTCCTTGGGTTTTCGAGGCGGTATCACTACGGAAGTAGATTGCCCCATCTTCCTTCCGAGGAGTGGCTGGTGGGTTTGAACCACCAGCCTTCTGGTTAGCAGTCAAGTGCCTTAGGCACTACACTACCAGAGCTCCTCACTCAGCATAATGTCCTCCAAGTTCATCCATGTTAAGCAGTGTTTTGCAGATTCTATGTTATTATTTAGTGTTGCGTAGAATTCCACTGTGCATATGCACCATAGTGTGCTTATCCATTCTGTTGATGGGCACATTGATTGTTTCCATCTCTTTGCTATTGTGAATGGTGCTGTGATGAACATGGGTGTGCATATATCCGTCCATGTCCTGGCTCTCACTTCTTTAGGATATATGCCTAGTAATGGGATTGCTGGATCAAATGGTATTTCTAATTTCAACTTTTTAAGGAATCACCATACTGCTTTCTACAGTGGTTGCATCATTTTACAGTCCCACCAGCAGTGAGTGTATGAAAGTCCCAATTTCTCTACATCCTCAAGAGCATTTGTTATTTTCTGTGTTGTTGAACTTTGCTAGTAGTGCTGGAGTGAGATGGCATCTCACTACTATTTTGATTTGCATCTCTCTAATGGCTAATGATTGTGAACATTTCTTCATGTGTTTGTTGGCTGCCTGAATATCTTCTTTGGTGAAGTGTCTATTCGTGTCTTCTGGCCATTTTTTAATTGGTTTATCTTTTTGTTGTTGAGGTGTTGGAGTTTTCTATAAATTCTAGAGATAAGTCCCTTGTCAGATAGGTTGTTGCCAAATATATTTTCCCAATCTGTAGGTTCTCTTTTGACTCCTGTGGAGAAGTCTTTTGAAACATATAAAAACTTAATTTTTAGAAGGTCCCAATCTAGTTTATCTCCTGCTGTTCGTGCATTTTGGGTTATGCATGACAGTCTGTTTATACCATGAACTAGGGCCTCTAAGTTTACCCCTACATTTTCCTTGATGAACTTTATCGTTTTAGGCTTCACATTTCATTGTTTGATCAATCTGGAGTTAATTTTTATGTATGTTGTGAGGTATGCATTTTGTTTTATTTTTCTGCAAGTGGATATCCAGTTTTGCCAGCATCATTTGTTAAAAAGACTGTTTCTTCTCCCATTTAATGGATTTCAGCCCTTTGTCAAAGATCAACTGACCATGGGTTGGTGGATCTATTTCTGGGTTCTCAATTCTGTTCCAGTGGTCTTTGTGTCTGTTGTACCAATATCAGGCTGTTTGAACTACTGTGGCTGGGTAGAAGGTTTTGAGATCTGGGAGTATGAGACCACCTACTTTGTTGTTCTTCTTCAGGAATGCTTTATTTATCCGAGGTCTCTTTCCTTTCCCTATAAAATTAGTGATTGTTTTTCCATATCCTTAAAGAAGGTTGATGGAATCTGGATTGGGATTGCATTGAATATATGGATTGCTTTGGGTAGTATTATATTTTCACAATGTTCAATCTTCCTATCCATGAGCATGGTATGTTCTTCCATTTATGTAGATCTCTTATGGCTTCTTGAAGTAGTGTTTTGTAGTTTTCTTTGTAGAGATCTTTTGTGTCCCTGGTAAGATTTATTCCCACGATTTTACTTTTTGGTAACTATTATAAATGGTATTGATTTCCTTTTCAAGACTTCTTTGCTGGTGTAGAAGAATCCACCTGATTTTCATATATTGATCTTGTATACTGCCACTGTGCTAAATGTTTCAATAAGTTCTAGTAGTTTTCTTGCTGAATCTCTTGGGGTTTCTATATATAGGATTATATAATCTGAAAATAGGGACAATTTTACTTCTTCCTTATCAATTTGAATGCCTTTGGTTTCCCTTTCTTGCCTTATTGCCCTGGCTAGGACTTCCAGTACAGTGTTGAATGGAAGGTAGTGATAGAGGGCATCCTTGTGTGGTTCCCATTCTCAAGGGAATAGTTTCAATCTCTCTCTATTGAGAATGGCATTGGCTATTGGCTTTTTATATACAATCTTCATTATGTTGAGGAATTTCCCTTCTGTTCCTGTTTTTCTGAATGTTTTTATTAGGATTGGGTGTTGAATTTTCTCAAATGAGTTTTCTGCATCAATTGATATTATCATATAGTTCTTTTCCTTTATTTTACTTACAAGATGAATTAAGTTGATATTTCTATAATGTTGAACCAACCTTACATACCTGGTATGAACCTCATTTGGTCATGATGTATATTTTTTTGATATGTTGTTGGAGTCTGTTGGCTTGGATTTTGTTGAAGATTTTTGCATCTATTCATGAGGGATATTGGTCTGTAGTACTCTTTTTTAGTGATGTCTTTGGTTTTGGTATCAAGATTATGCTTGCTTCATAAAATGAATTTGGGAAGATTCCATGCTTTTCTGTGTTCTGGAATAGTTTTAGTAGGATTGATGTCCATTCCTGAATGTTGGATAGGATTTTCCAGTGAAATTATCTGAGCCAGGACTTTTTTTTGTTGGTAATTTTTTTTATGACCTGTTCAATTTCTTCTTTTGTTATGGATGTGTTCAAATTTTCCACCTCAGTCTGTGTTAGTTTAGGTAAGTAGTATGTTTCTAGAAATGGATTTCTTATAAATTTTCATATCTGTTGGAATACAGTTTCTCATAGTATCCTGATATATTAACCTTTTTATTTCAGTTATCTTGTGACAGCTCCCATTTTGTTTCTTTTTGTGTTGTTTGTATTCTCTCTCTTTTCCTTTGTTGAGTTTGCCAGTGGTTTGTAGATTTTATTAATCTTTTCAAAGAACCAACTTCTAGTCTTGATTTTTTTTTCATTTGTCATTTTGTTTCATTTATTTCTGCTTGAATTATTACTTCTTTTCTTGTGGTGACTTTGGCTTTTTTTTTTCCCCCTGAACTATTTCGAATTGTTGGAAATGTTGGATTAAGGTATCTTTTTCTTTTTATTGGCTCTTTTTTGATGTATGCATTTATTGTTCTAAATTGGCCTTTTGCTATATTCCAAAGATTTTGGTATGTTGTGTTTTGATTCTTGTTTGATTCAAGGAATTTTTTAATTTAATTTTTTAATTTCTTCTGTTGCCCACTAGTATTTAAGGAGGTTGTTATTCAGTTTCCATATGTTTTATCTTTTTCTGTTGATCTTCCTATTGTTGATTTCTAATTTCATAGTGTTGTCATCTGAAAAGATGCTTTACAGTATTTCAATGTTTTTAAATGTATTGAGAATTGCTTTGTGCCATAACATATAGTGTGTCCTGGAGATGTTCCATGTGGACTGGAAAAGAATGTATATTGTGCTGTTGTTGGGTGAAGTGCTCTGTAGATGTGTATAAGGTCAAGCTGGTGGATTATATTGTTTAGTTCTTCATCTTTGTTGAGTTTCTTCCCAATTCTATCCTTCATTGAAAATATGTATTAAAGTATCCTATTATGACTGGAGAAGCTCTGGTAGCATAGTGCCTAAGGCACTTGACTGCTAACCAGAAGCCTGGCAGTTCAAACCCACCAGCCACTCCTCAGAAGGAAGGTGGGGCAATCTACTTCCATAGTGATACTGCCTTGGAAACCCAAGGAGGGGTCGCTATGAGTCAGGCCTGACTCGATGGCACACAACAACAATAACAACATTATGACTGTGGAGTCATCTATTTGTCTTTTCAATTCTGTTGAAGTCTGCATTTTGGGGGACTTTCATTGGGTGAGTAAGTATTTATTATGGTTATATCCTCTTGTTCACTTGATCCTTAAATCATTGTATAATGTCTCTTATTGTGGTTTTTGTCTTAGTCAAATTTATCAGATTAATATTGCCTTTCCTGCCCTGTTTCGGTTGCTATTTGCTTGATAGATGTTTTTCCAACCTTTGATTTTTAGTCTATTTTTGTCTTTGTATCTGAGGTGACACAAAGTTATCTATTTCTGAAATTTTAGTGTTCATCTTCAGGCCACCACTGCAGTTGTCCATGCAGCCCTTGGAAAGCAAGGCTGGTTCTTTGGTTATTGCCCAGATCCTAATGCCACTTGTGAATATTCAAACTGGCTGTGCCTTTGGGATAGCCAACAGTCTACAGCTCTGTTTATCTCCTTATTCACTGTTTCCATTTGGGTTCTTTTTCTAGTTGGTATTTGAGCCACTTCTTTACCCTTCCTTTCAAACTTCAGGGCTCCAGGATTATCTTCTGTGTCAACTGTTTTCTCTTTTCTTTGTTGAAGAGGGTCTATGTAGCTTGTCTGCATATTGCACCATCTTGCCAGAAGTGCAGAAGAGTGAAACTTAATTAAAACCTTGTGTTTTAGCTTTAAAATTTATACAAGTATTATAGTTTCCAACATGTTCATTATTGTTAAAACCTAAAGAAATTGTTTCTACATGAAAATGTGAAAATTGATGTTCCAGGAAGATAGCCCATTTTATGTAATGACCACATATACTAGAGACCCAACTTAGTCACCTTGGGGAGACATAAATATATCCTACTTGAAAGGCAAGGACTAGATGATCACCTGACATTTTTTTTTTTTCAGTACAGATTTGTTTTCTGATTCATTCACAAAGGCAACAATTCTCATACCATGATTATGGTAGAATCATAAAGTTTTGTAACTAGAAGATGAAAAGTGTAGCCAAACTCTTACCTTTCTTTTGAGGTACATCTGGGTAGACTCAAACCACCAACCGTTCAGTTAGCAGCCAAGCATATTAACCATTTGCATCACCCAGGACACCTTGATGGACTTAAGTAATGTAAAAGACCCTTCAACTACTGCTCTGACACTCTGAGTCGATCAAATTTTGTATCAGTACAATATAGTACCACATTATAAGCAAATTTGGGAAAAATTAGTTAATGTCTGCTTTAGCAGTACAGGTATAGTTTATTAATAATGGAACTGCCAGGCATACAGGCCAAAAACAAATATGAATTGCTATCCTCTACAGGGCTATCAATCAACCCACAGCAAACCAAAGTTGGTTATTAGGAAGTGAAAATAGCAACAATTGATGCTTAAAAAGCAAGAACATAGCAGCTGAACACTCTGGCCAACTTAAGTCAACACTCGTAATGCCATTGTAATGAATATCTCTTCCCCAATTTATGGGAATTTGCACAAGCCAGCACACTTAGGAGCTGTGGAAGCTTGGTATTTACAGTGTCCTCATAAAACTGTTATAATGTGATAACTTTTGGCCTGAATACTAAATGTTAATAATTATTAATAATTCACTGAGCCAGTGATAAGCCTTAGTCATAAAGAACTATAAAAGTGTTAAAAATCAGTGTCTGTCTTGCATGTGAAGACCAAAGAAAAGAGGTGCATTCTATCAAGAGGATTCTCTTATGATACCAGGTTGTGGTCCATTCTTGGGGAATCACTGCTAGAAAATACATTAAACTAAAACTCTGTATTGATTGTAGACCCAGCCATATTCTTTATTATAAAATGCATTTTTCTGTACATCTGGTACTGTACTAATGGCTTGTTTAATGAATATGTGATGATGGCTCTTTATAATTCTCCTGTCATTGGGATGCAGTACCTGATGTGTTTTATTCTGATGTTTTCAAGGTTGCCCAGAAAGTGTTGAAGAACGCCAAGCAGGCATGTCAAAGACTAGGACAGTACAGAATGCCATTTGCTTGGGCAGCAAGGTAAGGGAAGCACCTGTCACACAGATACAGATATATGGATATAGATATTTAATATAGACAGACTAGACTAACCTGTGTTGTCCAGAGAGAAAGAGGATTAAAGTGTGTAAAATGAAAAAATAAGTAGTACCTAAATCTGAAAAAATCATCTGTTAGAGTCACATAGGAAAAAGATGCTGCCCAGAGGATAGCCATGTTGGAAATAGCAGGACAGACAAGAATATTTGCTACAGAGATGGGATCCCAGTTCCCAGTCTCATGTCCCTGGCCCGTAGTAGAGTAGAGTGGCAGCCCACTGAGGGCTGCAGTTGTGGTCTCTACTTCTTAAGTACTTGTCTATGTATGTTGTTTCCTAAGCACAAGGCATTTGCTGGAATTATTTTCTATGTAAATTGAGTTAGTTGTGTTCATCTTCATAAATATCTTCCATGTTTTTAGATAATGAGATTTCTGTTGATAGTAGCCAATGGAGTAATAATTCATCTTCACATTGAAATCAGAGTTAAATTATGGATTTATTTTGGTCTTTTAAAAATCCAATTTAGATTTTTTCCCCCTATATTTCAGGACATTGTTTAAGGATGCATCTGGAAACCTTGATAAAAATGCTAGATTTTCTGCCCTCTACAAGCAAGACAGCAATAAGCTATCAAATGATGACATGCTGAAGTTACTTGCAGACTTTCGGAAGTGAGTTTCAAGGTCTTATTTATGTGCACACCTGAAAAATGGAAGTTGAGGGAGGTAGGAAGGAACTGTCTTTTAAATTTCTCAGCTCAAGCGTCACGGGATGTTGGAACAGAAATAGCCCATGTTAGGGAACAGCTTTTCCTCAACTTCTTAAGAAGGAAGAAAGAATTTAAAATCAGAAGAATTAACTAACTTTCTCCTTTCTAATTAGACCAGAAGAACTGCATAGTACCCAGCTACCCTTACTGAATATTTTGATCAAAGATTCCATAGAAAAATCTGATCAAAATGGTGAAAATGCAGAACAGAATTTCAAATTCTCAAGGACTCCAGACTTTCTGGCATCATGGAGGGTGGATCAACCCTTGGAAGTGTTGCCCTGAGATAATCTTTAAACCTTATGCCAACAATATCCTCTGAAGTCATCTTACAACTGAACAGTTGTTTAGCTTAACTAGTGAAAAAGGTTTGCCTTGAGCATTATGCTCTTGTAAGAATTCTCTATGTGATCAAAGTGACAACAACAACTTGAAAGATGAAGATGGGAATCTTAAGGGGCAGTGACTTTATGTTAATGAGGGAGGAAGAACTTAAAAGGAGGGTGAGAATGGATGCTCAACTTGCAGAATATAATCATCATCGCTAAACAGTATGTGTAGAAACTGTTAAATTGGTATATATTTTGCTGTGTAAAATCTCAACAACAAAATAAGTAAAATATAAAGAAAAAAAATCAGAAGGATTATTGCCTGATTAATTTGAATTGTATAAAGAGTATTTTCAATGGTGCTATGAAGGAAGGGTAGAGATGAGCCTAGGGAGGAAGCAAATAATGGGCAAACTTTTGACAAGTAATGAACATGACCTCAGCAAACCCACTGCAAGTGGAAGTAGGAATAAGTGAACCTGCTCAGGTCAGACAGAAGAACCAGAATTACAGGAGCTCTGGGGGTGCAGTGGGACAGTCTGTTTTCATAAAGATTTACAGCCTTGGAAACCCAGTGGGAGTCGTATGAGTTGGAATTGAGTTGATGGCAGTGAATTTAGGTTTTTTGTTTTTAGTTTGTTGTGGTGGTAGAGGAAGAAGTGGGTGGTAGTCTAAAATAAATATTTCCAGGTTTCTCAATTCTATGATAGATTGACTCATGGTACCATTAACTGAATGGATGGTTGGAGGGAGAAGATAGTAACTTAAAATTTGTAGACATTGTACTAAATGCTCTATCTATATTAATGAGCAAGTCTATCCTGTAGATGATATTGCCATCCCTGAAAGAGGACCAAATGCGGGTCCCTGCCCAGTATGCAGTCAGGCCAAAACAGTTTACACACTGAGTGATTGAGAGGAGAGAAAATTATTTATTGCAAAGCGGCAATGCAAGGAGGAGGGGTACACTCGTACCCAGATCTAACTCCCTGAAA
This sequence comes from Orycteropus afer afer, assembly GCF_000298275.1. Lineage (NCBI taxonomy): Eukaryota > Metazoa > Chordata > Mammalia > Tubulidentata > Orycteropodidae > Orycteropus > Orycteropus afer. The sequence goes on from NW_006921793.1 coordinate 4,097,339, forward strand.
TGCCATCTAATTACATTTTTGTAGGATTCAGAAGTGAGGGTTATGCATATTCATAAAAATTTCAGGAATTTGGACTTGAGATGGTTGATGATTGGCTGAAATTTCCTTCACCTCAGTTTAAAGGGACAGTACTAATTAAAGTCAGTGCACCTGCCAGATGAGTCACACCAGCTTCCTGTCATAAGCTGATGGGGCTTAGGCAGAGGGGAGAGTGTCCATTCCCAGTAACTTTGTTCCTCTCTGCCCCACTGCGCATGTCCACGGACCAGAGTTAATTTTCAAGTTGTTTTCTAAGGCACATTAACGTGTTTATCACCTGTGCCTAAGGAAACAGCAGGAAAGAATGTTTTCTTTCCATTCAGTTCTTAAGGAACTGAGCTTATTATATTTACTCATCTGTTTCTAACAAGAGTCCTATGTGTTTACTCATCTATCTCCAACCGGGGTCCAGGGTGGGGAAATAGTTGAGGGTAATTAAGTTTACTTATCTATTCCCATCCGGGATCCTCTCTGTTCTAATTATCTGCCTTAACCAGGGTGGGGGAAATAGTTCTGACTTTACTTGGTTTCATCCACATGTTACAGAGGAAGAGATTGAGGCAGAGAAATAGAGCAACAAGTGCAGCATCACACAGATAGTAGTAGGTGGAAGTTAATCTTTCCCAAGCATCCATGCTCTTAATCACTATTGCTGTTCCACCTCTCCATTTGTAATGAGTTTACTTCTGAAACTATGAAACTGATTTTCTTTGCTACAGATATGGATTTTAGAAATTTTATGAAAAACTTCTGAGAATGAGAAGTTACTGAGGTTAATGAAATGAAAAGAACAGCTAAGAGCCAGTAGCTAATTATTCTTTGCTATATGTACATTTCAGTGTTGTTGTTGTTGTTGTTATGTGCCGTCGAGTCGGCCCCAACTCATAGCGACCCCTCCTTGGGTTTCCGAGGCAGTATCACTACGGAAGTAGG
>NW_006921793.1:4098455-4114246 GCF_000298275.1 Orycteropus afer afer
GTAGCATAGTGCCTAAGGCATTTGGCTGTTCAAACCCACCAGTCACTCCTCGGATGGAGGGTTGGGCAATTTGCTTTCGTAGTGATACCACCTTGGAAACCCAAGGAGTGGTTGCTATGCGTTTTGAGTATATTGTAAACTATACACACACACACACACACACACACACTATTACCTTTTTGCCTATAATTCAAGAATGGTTTTTTAGCTTTTTTTTAATTTTAGTCTTACCTTTTCCTAACTTCTCTCTCTTCAATGGTGAGATTAGAAGTAAGAGACATGAGTTATAGAAACAGGCTCAATAAATTCCCAAAATGTAGATATTTCTAACAATTTTTCATAACATGATCATGTCAACAACCCTCTTCAGCTTTAAAGATGACATGGATTCTCTTATCAAGAGATTTAAAAAGGGAAAAGAGGGGGAAAAAAAAACCTTTTAATGGATCAAGTCTTTATGAAAGTGATGAAGGATTCTCAAGGTTCCTTTAAGTTCTGTGATTTTAGAATTCTTGATTGTCTTGATGTTTTCCTTCCCATTTGGGGCCTTAATGGGAAGTACAACTCTAATTTTCCCTTCACTAAACTAATTTCCTTCCAATACCAGTGAGGTTGGTGGTTTTAGCAAAGCAGCGCAAGTGTACACCTACTGGATTGACTGTACCTAAGTTAATAAAACTTTCCCTATCTAACTTAGGTACAGGCAGCCCCTGGATTACAAATGAGTTCTGTGCCTAAGTCTGTCTTTAGGTTAAATTTGTCCGTAAGTTGAAGCAGTTAGGTATGTTTAATATCTAACATCAGTTAGTTAAATGTTTGTTTTAGTATATAGCATATATTATAACTTTTCTATACATAAAAAACATTAAAGACACACTTCCAGATACACCAAAACATCTTTACCCAATAATATAGTAATAATAATGATTTTTGATGCTTGTCCCAAGTAGCACCATTTGTTGTTACAAATCATTGTATGTATTTTTAATATAATAAGCTTTATGGGGGTTGGTTCATAACTCTGATTTGTACATAAGTCATCGCATGTTCATAGCCCAGGGACTGCCTGCAGTTAGAGCCAGGGTAGGTGAGGATGCCATCTTCATGGGGCTTGGCCTCACTGTGTTCTTGGATCACACAGGGTATCCCTAATTGCTGGACACACATCTGACCATCATCAGTCCTGGTAAGGAAGAGGGCCTGAACAGAGAGTGCACCTGGAACCTTGTGAAAATCTGTGACTATTCTTGGAAGACTAAATATTTTTACTTTAGTTTTTAAATAATAGGCGTTCTTTGTCTTACAAAGTAATACACATTCATTATAAAAAGTTTTGAGAAGTACAGAAAAATAAAAGAAAAAAGGGCTTACCTACAGTTCTATTCTTAATGGAAGACCATCCTGAACATTCAGGGGCATTTCTTTTCTATGTTGTTTTAGTTTGTATAATGTGGTCCTGGTCATACTATAGATGTATATTTCCTGCATAAGTACTTTGTGAAGGTGTTACACATATTTTTATATCATATTTAATGCCCCTTTAATAGTTCATTGAGCAGATAGACCATAGATTATTTAACTCTTCCCCTGTTTTTGGACATTGACAATGTTTCTAATTTTTCAGGATTATAAATAGAACCATATTAACATCTTTAAAAAAAAAAACACCTTCTTTTAGTAATACTGAATAATACATAGTCATACATACAGGGTTGTGTCCTTTCACCATACTTATTCAACTTGTATGCTGAGCAAATGATCCAGGAAGCTGGACTATATGAAGAAAGCAGCAGCAGGGTTGGAGGAAGAATTACCAACAACCTGCAATCTGCAGATGATACAATCTTGTTTGCTGAAAAAGAAGAAGACTTGAAGCACTTACTCATGAAAATCAAAGACTATAGCCTTCAGTATGAATTACATCTCAACGTTAAAGGAAACAAAAATCTTCACAACTGGATTAGTAAGCAACATCATGATAAATGGAGAGAAGATTGAAATTGTCAAGGATTTGATTTCCCGTGGATCCACAGTTAACACCCATGAAAGCAGCAGTCAAGAAATCAAATGATACATTGCATTGGAAAGATCTGCTACAAAAGATCTCTTTAAAGTGTTAAAGAGCAAAGATGTCACTTTGATAACTAAAGTGCGCCTGACCTATGCCATGGTATTTTCAATACCCTCATATGCATGTGACAGCTGGGCCGTGAATAAGAAAGATGGCAGAAGAATTGATGCATTTGAATATTGTGGTGTTGAAGAAACTTTAATGTACTGTGGACTGCTAGAAGAATGAACAAATCTGTCTTGGAAGATGTATAGGTAGAACATTCCTTGGAAGCAAGAATGGCCAGACTTCGTCTTACCTACTTTGGTCCTGTTGTCAGAAGGGACCAGTCCCTGGAGAAGAATATCATGCTTGGTAAAGTGGAGGGTTGGTGAAAAAGGGAAGGTCCTCAGTGAGGTGGACTGACACAGTGGCTGCAATGATGGACTCAAGCATAGCAACAATTTTGAGGATGGTCCAGGATCAGTCAGTGTTTTATTCTGACATATAGGGTCACTAAGAGTCAGAACCGACTCAATGGCACTAACAATGATAGGAACTGTATTGGTATACGGTAATTAATTCTTTTTAGTTCTAGGAAACTTTAAGCTATATTTATAGAAGAAAAAGTTTTTTTTAAAAAAAAAAGTTGTAACTTTTGATTAAATAAAATATTTTCCTTCACTAGAATATGATACAAATATTAATAAAGAACGTAGGCCTATATGTACTCATTAAAGCAGGTGAACACATACTATGGTTAGGGAAGAAAAAATATAAGAGCCTGGTGGAATCCCTGGGACTATGACCCCTGGCTGCCCTTCAGGTCTGGAGTTGAGCCCACTCCTGTGGCTTCCAGCCAAACAAAAGACAGGCATATGAGCTGAGCATTTACATTGGGTGGATGCACTTCTTGGAGAGATCAATCATGGGGGATTGGGGGGCTGTGTATGCAAAGGAAGACAGCTTGGGGGACAGGAATGCATGGGAGGCAACGACATGGGGAGGGGGTGGAAGGAGAGCTGTTGTGTTGTGGGAGATTGCTGTCAATGTCATGAAATGAGGTGTATGTGAACTGCTGTATGGAAGATGGATTTATTCTGTGGACTTTCACCCAAATCACAATAAGATTTTGGGGTGGGGGAAGATAATTTGACTGACTTTTTGAAAAACAGTTACATATTTCTCTTTGTATATAAGTGAATAAAAGGATGGGTAAGTAGTTAGGTAGATGGTGAGGCATACAGAAATAGAAATAGTCATATAGGATGTACACCAAGATGTTAATCATGGTTATTTCTGAGGGATGGGCATATGGGTGGTTTCTTGTAGTTTTCCTTGATTCTATGTGAATTTTCAAAACTAACATTTGCTTATTGTAGTCTTCGTAAACAAGTTTTAAAATGAGATAGTTTGGAAGCCCTGTGTTAGATGTTGCCTCCGAAGCTGCTTAGCTTGAGACTTCTCCCCCAGTGGTATCTCTTCATAGAGACTTAGCTCAGTGGAGGCTGGAAGGTGAGGATCATTATCAAAAAGTGATCTGAGCACACAGCCACAGCCAGCCAGCTGTGTGCACAGACCTTCACTGTTGAGAACACAGGGAAAAGGTGAGTGTACAGCATGCTTTCATTCTCTGCTCATTAACAAGGATTTAGTGGGAACAGTGTGCTCCAGATGGCTGGTCAAAGACCCAGAAACCTGAAAATAAGGATCAGATGCTGACAGTGTCAGAATACACCCAGGTAGGGGTGGGGGTGGGAGGTGCCCAGCAGCCTTCTCTGTAAGAATCCAAAGAAATGTCAGTACCCCATCCTGTTTTCTTCATGATATTATTAAGGAAGTGGAACATTCATTTTTCTCATTCTTCTTTGTTTTTGTTCTTTCAGCTTTGTTGTCCTTCTTTTCTCTTACTTTTTACAGTATGATCTGATGTTAGTGGCATGGGCATGCAGATTAAATCCAAAGCTATTCTTACTTCTTTTCCCATTATTGTCTTAAAATATCATTTACTATTAGATGACAAGTTTTATCTCCCCCCTGAAATTCTAATGATGGTAATCGCTGATTTAAATACAGTTGCAAACAAAAAACAAGTGGAAATGAGAGGAACCTTGATAAAAATGACTCTTGTAACTTAGAGCTTGTGATATGCAAAGTGGATAGATTGACAATAGTTTCTAGACATAAGGGAAGCAAGAACTTAGAATTTTTAGGGGAATCCTGTTTTATATGGACAGTATTCCAACATATACTGAGAAGTTACATCTGAGACTATTTAATAGATACAGTCATTTAAAGAATCTGAAAAACCGGACTACCAGCGTTTCAAAAACGGTAACAAAATTACATGCTGACTCTAAAAGGCCACTGAGTTTTGATGGTCCCTGGCACCATCCAAAAAGAAATTGTGAAACAGCTGGCTTATGAGAAACTATGCGAACCGTGTTCTGTTTTCTAGTAGTAAGTTGTCACGTTGAGCTAGTTTTCCACATTTGTGCTTCTTTTTTTAAAATTGGTTTCCTGATATGGTGCAAGAGAGGAATGCAGAGTCTTTGATAGTGCATATACCATGATACCATCTGATCAAGTCAGAGAAATGCTATCCACGTGAGAGGACAGTTGAACAACTGTTAGTGTAACCAGACGCAAGGAAGATTAACGGGCTAATGTCTGTCTACAGATGGGTCTCTACTGGTTTGCGAAGGAAACTGTTCTTTTCAATATCCTGTGCAATGTCTCCGTCAGTGACATTTAGGAGCATATGGCTTGTGGATTAAATGTCTTCATGGCATAAAGCTTATTAAAACTCACTGGCATTGAGTCGGATCTGACTCATAGTGACCCCTCCTTGGGTTTCCAAGGAGATATCACTATGGAAGTAGATTGCCCAGTCTTCCTTCCAAGGAGTGGCTGATGGGTTTGAACTCCCAGCCTTCTGGTTAGCAGTCAAATGCCTTAGGCACTACACCACCAGAACTCCCTATAAAGCTATTAGGAATATCTAATATGTTAGATGTTAGAATCTGGAGTTAGGAAGATTTGACTGGTTAGAAATATCTTGAATCAAAAAAGATAAAATTTTGTAAGGAAAAAATATAATCGTGATCTTAAGATCAAAAACATAATTTTATAAATACAAGATGGAAAGATATGGCATACTAGTAAAGCATATGAAAAAATAATCATGAGTTTTAGGTGAATATCAATGTAATGTAGGTCACTGGAATGGTGTGGCTACTCAAAACTAATAGTATTTTGGCTGTATTAGTTGTTGTTGTTGTTGTTATGTGCCGTCGAGTCAAACCCGACTCATAGCGACCCCTCCTTGGGTTTCCGAGGCAGTATCACTACGGAAGTAGGATTGCCCAACCTTCCTTCCGAGGAGTGGCTGGTGGGTTTGAACCGCCAGGCGTCTGGTTAGCAGGCAAGTGTCTTAGCCACTATGCTACCAGAGCTCCTGGCTGTATTAGTAGAGGAGTATATTGTTCAAAATGAAACACCTTCCCTATCTCAAGCTGGTCAGACCATTCTGGCCATAATCTGTGTAGTTCTGGGTGGTGGTGGTGGTAGGTGCTGTTGAGTCATTTCCAACTCATAGCTACCCTGTGTACGCACGCACTGCCGTCGAGTTGGATCCGACTCATAACGACCCTCCTTGGGTTTCTAAGGCAGTAACGCTATGGAAGTAGATTGCCCAATCTTCCTTCTGAGGAGGGGCTGGTGGGTTTGAACCACCAGCCTTCTGGTTAGCAGTCAGATGCCTTAGACACTACGCTACCAGAGCTCCTACCCTATGTACAGGAGGATGAAAGACTGCCTGGTCATGCACCATCCTCACAGTCACTGCTAGGTTGATCGTTGTTGAAGCCACTGTCAATCCATCTTCATGACCCTCTACTTTACCAAGCATGAGGCCCTTCTCCAGGGACCTTCTCCTGATAACATGTCTAAAGTATGTGAGATGAGATCTCGCCATCCTTGCTTTTAAAGAGCATGCTGGCTGTACTTCCAAGACAGATTTATTTGTTCTTGGAATAGGATATTTAGTATTCTTCACCAACACCATAACCCAGAGGCATCAATTCTTCCATTTTCCTTATTCATTGTCTAGCTTTTGCATGCATATGGGGTGATTGAAAGTACCATGGCTTGGGTCAAGCATACTTTGGTCTTTCAAAGTGACATCTTCACTTTTTAACACTTGAAAGACATCTTTTGCAGCACATTTCCCCAATGCAATACATGGTTTGGTTTCTAGAGTGCTGCTTTGATGGGCACTGGCTTCTGACTCTACCATAATGTAAATGACACTTTATTTTAGTAGAGGAATGGCATTAGAGGAAGATGCAAAGGATGTGAGAAAGACTTCAGAAAGGTGTAATAATTGTGTTTAGATGGCTGAAACATAGAGAAACATTAACATAACTAGATCCACTGGGGATATAAATACCGCTATACTCTGTGGAAGAGTATTCTGGAGATGGGATGGCTCTGGTGAAAGTGTCCTTGAAAGTAGGGAGGATTGAGACATTATCAGTGCTTGGCAGGAATGTTAGAGAAGGGATTCCTGTATTGGAGTACGGTTAGACCAACTAATAAAAACATTTATTGAGCACCTGCTCTGTTTCCACATTTTGCTAGACACTGAGGCCTAAGATGACTTCCAGTTTTACATTTTTATGACTCTAAATAAGTCAGGAATTTATGGTCAGAAAGAAGTGGTTCAGGAATGCATTATTTAACTGTAACCATTTTGTTTTTGTTCATTATCTTGACCTATGCTGTCCAACATAGTAGCCACTAGCTATGTGTTACTATGTTGTTGTTGTTGTTATGTGCCGCTGAGTTGGCCCCGACTCATAGCGACCCCTCCTTGGATTTCCGAGGCAGTATCACTACGGAAGTAGGATTGCCCAACCTTCTTTCTGAGGAGTGGCTGGTGGGTTTGAACCGCCAGCCTTCTGGTTAGCAGACAAGTGCTTTAGCCACTATGCTACCAGAGCTCCTACGTGTTACTATGGAACACTTGAAATACTGAGATGTGCTGGGAGTGTTAAGTTACCATCTGATTTCAAAAACTTTGAGTTAATATTCATACACTTATTGTATGTTGAAGTGGTAATAATGTGGATAGATGGGGTAAAATAAAATGTATTCTTCACATTAATTTTACCTATTTCCTTTTTTTAGTGTGACTACTAGAAAATTCGGAATTACTTTTGTAACTTGCATTATATTGGTCTTAAAAGTGCTGCCCTTGAATTTAGATTTTAGAGCTAAACTAACTTATACATATCTAACTTTCCCTTCTTTTGTTTCTAGACCTGAGAAGATGGCTAAACTCCCAGTGATTTTAGGCAATCTAGATATTACAATTGATAATGTTTCCTCAGACTTGCCTAGTAAGTGTAAATTCTGTGTAATAAATAGACATGATTGTGTTTGGTTGGTTTTACTTCAGTTTAGTTTTAATATCTTTTCAGATTATGTTAATTCATCTTACATTCCCATGAAGCAATTTGAAACCTGTACTAAAACTCCAATCACGTTTGAGATAGAGGAATTTGTGCCCTGCATACCAAAACACACTCAGCCTTACACTATCTATAACAACCACCTTTATGTTTATCCTAAGTATTTGAAATATGACAGCCAAAAGTCTTTTGCCAAGGTGAGTGCAAAGATTTGGGTTTTATTTTTGATTACAAAATCTCTCTTAGGATTTAGCTTCCCGTGCTGTTTTTAAAATACATACAACTCTGACATTTATTTTATTCCCTTCCTATCTTCAAATATCGCTGCAGGCTAGAAATATTGCTGTTTGCATTGAATTTAAAGATTCAGATGAAGAAGATGCTCAGCCTCTGAAGGTTTGTTTTTTTATAATTGTATGATACGTGCTCTGATTTTTTCCATTTAATAATGATACTGTGCAACTGAAGGAATTTTTAGCACATTCTAATTGGCACACAAAACTATATAACATTACATACAACATAGCCACGTGGTGAACTTTACAGAATATGGGATAATTAAGTTCTTGTTCCTCATTAGCTATTTGTTTTGTTATACTCTTTAGGGGTAAAGTTTTCTAACTCATACTCAATTCAGTTAATATTTATTGTGCACTTGCTATGAGCCAGGCATTGTGTAGGGTGCTAGGAATTATATTAGTAATATTGATAATAATAATAATAATAATAATAATAATAGAAGATTAACTGTAAGCCAGTTGTCTTCAAGTCAGTTTCATCTCATGAAGACCCCAGGTATGTCTGAGTAGAACTATACTCTGTAGAGTTTTCACTGGCTGATTTTTCAGAAGTAAATTGCCAGGCTTTTCTTCCAAGATGCCTCTGGGTGGACTTGAATGTCCAACCTTTTGGTTAGCAGTAACCATTTGCACTACTTAGGGTCTTCAGAATAACAATAGATGACATTGCCAAAATATTTGTTACATTATAGTAATAATGATAGTAGTATATAGGTGACAATTTTTGAATGCTTATACTGTAAACACTTTCTCTTAGCACTTTATATGTGTTAAACTCTAAATTCTCAAAATAGTCTTTTGACTTAGGTGCTATCATTATCCTCATTCTCTGGGTGAGGAAATGAATGCATAGAATTTTAACAAATTAGCATTTAGTAGACCCAGGATTCAAACACAGGCAGTCAGCTCCAGAGCCCATATTCTCTTCAGTAACCATGTTAAAATGATTATTGAAGAAGAGAAGTATACGAAGATAGAAAGAAGACTCAAATACAACTTCTGCCCTCTGCCCTCAGGGATTCACAGTTTACTGGGAAAGACAGTCATGGAGAAAATTATATGTTATAATTTTTATAATTTGAAAATTAAACATATATAATTTTTATAATATAAAAACATAAATTTTATAAAGATATTTATCTTTTCGTAACATAGAAGGTACTGAAATGTTTTTGTTATGTTTTTGGACATACCTGATGAGTTATTACAGATGGGATACATAAAAATTGCTGAGGAAACACAGAGAAGGGAGTTAGTAATCTTTTTTTTCCTGACCTGGTGGCACCAAGGAAAGATGAGTTGGATCTCGAAGGCTGAGAGTTTTGCTTGGTACACACACAGGGAATGTTCCCTCAGACGGGAATTGCAGAAGCAAAGGCAGGGAGGTGTGAAAGTGAACAGTCAGCAGTGAGTAGTCCGGGGCAAGAACTGAGGAATGGGGAGGGTAAGAGGGCTTGGAGATGAGCTGGAAAGGTGACTTGTAAAGGTGGCTGCAGGTCTGGAGCCTCTGCAGGCAGAAAAAAATCCATCTGAGATGGTTATGTTGAGTTTATTCTGTAGCAGTGCCTCTTTCTTTATAACACTTGGGAGTTTGATTTCTTCATTGATGACTAGTGCTTCCCTTTACTGACTCTTACTTTAGTGCATTTATGGCCGACCTGGTGGGCCAGTGTTCATGAGAAGCGCCTTTGCTGTGGTTTTACACCATCACCAAAATCCAGAATTTTATGATGAGGTAAGTAATGCTTTCAAGGGAAAACCCATTTTAACCAGTTCTCAGGATGACTCCAAGGTATTTGCTGAGTAAAACACGGTATAAGAGAAACTTCAGTGCACTATACTGAAAAACAGAACTAAATACTGTTTTTCTTGTTTTATGAGTTTCTCTGATTACAAAATAACATTTTCATTATAAAAAGAATTTGGAATACATAGATAATATAGAAAAGAAAAAGTATAATCCCCAGCATAATCATCATCACTACTACATTTAATATTCTAGCTTATTTACTTTCAAATTCTTACTTAACTATAAAGTTTGTTGGTCCTAAGACTTCCTTTTTTACCATTCGTTTCTCTTATATAGAATTACAATGCAGTTAAGTAAAAATACTGTATGAATCTTACGTGTTAACATTCTGTTCTGGTTTTTGATAATACCTTACTGGGTTAATTTAGTGTAGTGGTTTCTGCTGTCTTCATTCTAATACTTTATAGAGTCAAAATACCCATCAACCCTTCTCCGGTTTCTCATCTGTGAATCAAGGATCCATGTCTTCTTTGGCACGGTTTACAGTCTCAGATGGCTTACAATGCAAATGTCAATATCCTTCTCAAAACAAGTGCCTGTTTGTGCACTGGGTAACACATTGTGTCACTGCTCTCACCAAGAGAATTTTTGTTAATTGTTTCAGAGTATTAGAAAGATTGTTATTTTGTCTTCCTTGCAGATTAAAATAGAATTACCCACCCAGCTACACGAAAAGCACCATTTGTTGTTCACATTCTTCCATGTCAGCTGTGATAATTCAAGTAAAGGAAGCACAAAAAAGAAGGACGTCATTGAAACACAAGGTTTAGTACTTTACCTTCCTTAGATTTTTATCATAACGTTCACATTAAGTTCTTACTTTGATTCTGTTTTTGCATCCTTTTGCTAAGGGGTGAAGGGGCCATGTTGCATATATAAATTTTCATAAAAGATCATTTTAGAATTCTAATCCCAAAGAGGGCAAACAACACTGTAGGCAGTGTTCTACACAGACTTTTAAAAATGTCTTAATCTGATTGATGTGAACAATCCTTAAAGATCAGCCGACTTAGTGACCTTGGCTTTTTTCCTAAGTTTTTGTATACTTAACAGTGGATTTTTTTGTTCTTTGTTCTCAACAGTTGGATATTCCTGGCTTCCTCTCCTGAAAGATGGAAGAGTGGTGACTAATGAGCAGCACAGCCCTGTATCAGTGACTCTTCCGTCTGGCTACCTTGGCTACCAGGAGCTTGGAATGGGAAGGGTAGACAGATTTTAAGATTGTTTTATCCCAATGCATTCAGAAAATATTAAAGAACAATGAAAACAACAATTCCTACCAACACACATACATGCACATGCATACAAAAGCACATAGCATTTTTGCTAGTCCCAACATTTTGCTTTAAGCAATTCCTTTTCAAATTAACTTAGACCATTGAAAAGGCAATGCTATTGTTAGCAGTTATCACAATATCAGAATTATTATTTGGATGCTTTATAAGCCTTCAGTTACCAGTGTCTCAGCAGGGAAACAAAGACTTGTGGATACTGTTTGAGGTAGAAATCTCTCTTTGCAAATAGCCATGCCATGCTCAAATTAAAGATGTGTTCTTAGGGTCATGCAAGCTCTTAGGAACTTTTGTGTAGCTTATTTTAAGTGTAGTAGGCAAATCTTTCATCCAGATGGTAACCAGTTATGATACTACTCTGATTCATTAGAGCCTGATTTCACTCAGATTACTCCAATAGATTTGTGGGGGTTTTTATTCTTTTAGCTGTCTTGAACTTCACAGACTTCACTTTTATAGCATTAGATAAGATGAGCTTCACTTTTTTTTTTTTTTTTTTTTGATTTGGGGGAAAATTTACAGAGCAAATTCACTTTCCATACAGCAGTTCACATACACTTTGTCTCATGACATTGACCACAATTTACCACAATGCAACGTCTTCCCTCATACTTCCTCCCGTTAGTTACCTCTTCCCTGTTTCCATCCCTCCATGCACTCCTGCCCCCTGAGCTATCTCCATGTGCATAAGCAGCCCTTCTTTCTCCCATGATTGTTCTCTCCAAGGAGTGTATCTACCTCAGGTACATGTTCAACTCATATGCCTGTCTTTTGTTTGGCTGGAAGCCACAGGCATGGGTTCAATTCCAGACCTGAAGGGCAGCCAGGGACCATAGTCTCAGTGGTTCCACCAGGCTCTATCAGACCAGCAAACCTGTTTCCCCCCTTTTTTTTCTCCAAATGATTTTGAGTTTTGTTCCACGTTGTTCTCCTTCTCTATCCACGGTCTCCTACATAGATCCCCTTCCAAGGGGATGATGGTGGTAGCCAGACACCATCTAGTTCTTCTGGTCTCATAGTTGTATAGGCTGCAGATTGGATGGTGTACCAGTTGCTAGGACTAATTGTTTCCATGAATTTTTGGTTTTCTTCATTCTTCTTTGCTCTGGATGAGGAGAGATCCATCGTTGCATCTAGATGGCGGCTTGCTAGCTTTTAAGATCCCAGTCGCCACTCACCAAAGTAGGAGGTGGAACAATGTTTTGTGTAGTATGTTATGCCAATTGAGCTTGATGTCCCCTGCGACTATGGTCCCGAGCCCACAGGTTCAACTACTCAATCCCTCTTGGTAGCTGGCTGTGACCAAGCAGGAGCTTCACTTTGTTTTGAACAACCTTTTAATGCTTCTCTGCATTTAAATAATACCAGATTTGGACCGATATCATGGACTAATAGTTAAGATATTCTAAATAATTCTTAGGAACTCTGGTAGTGTAGTGCCTAAAGCACTTGACTGCTAACCAGAAGGCTGGCGGTTCAAACCCACCAGCCACTCCTCAGAAGGAAGATGGGGCAATCTACTTCTGTAGTGATACTGCCTTGGAAACCTAAGGAGGGGTTGCTATGAGTCGGGTCCAACTCAATGGCACATAACAACAACAAATAATTCTTAGTCTGAATGGGAGAACACAGAAGTTTCTGAAGTCAAAATCATGACAGCTGAGTAAACTTTTGCCTGTATGAGATGTACTTACTGTTCTACTTCCTTTATCTGGTACCTTCTGGCATCTCTTTCAGAATCTTGGCATCAAATTTGGTTACGTTACTGATGGAAGAGGACTCCTCTCCTTTGAGATGGACAGTAACTCATAACTCATACAGTTGCAACTACGTAGAAAAGATAACTCAGAAAATACAGTAGAAAGAGCACTGTACTTGGAGGGGAAGAAAGTGGACAAAAGTGAATACTGGCTGCATTTCTCCTTTTGGGCTTCTTACCTCATCAGTACACTCAATATTGGTCTTCATATCTGAAGCCAAGATAGCTAATCTGTGATGTTTATTTCCACCTTTTTTTTTTTTTTTAGCATTATGGTCCAGAAATTAAATGGGTAGATGGAGGCAAGCCACTGCTGAAAGTTGCAACTCATCTGGTTTCTACAGTGTACACTCAGGTACAATGCTAATCTGTTAAAATTAATAGTGATTTCTCTGTGGCTAAGTTTTCACATTATTTTGCAAGATAAAATCCTAATCAGTGTACACTATGGAAATATTTTTATCCTTTAAGTCTTCTTTTTGCAGAAAGAAATTACGTATGAGATGTTCATTTGTACTGATACAAAGAAATACCTAATATAAGTAACATTTCTCTAGTTTTCCTCTTTCATTGGAGGATTTTCTAGTCTTTTGGTGTTGTCATTTCTGTGGGATCGATTTCATAGTCTAACAAAAATATGCATGCTGTAAGAAGCAAATACTTTTTATTTCCATAGCATCTGTGTTAATGAGTTTTCTCTCTTCTTTTTCTTTTTTAGGATCAGCACTTACATAATTTTTTCCAGTACTGTCAGAAAACCGAATCTGGAGCCCAGGCCTTAGGGAGTGAACTTGTAAAATACCTCAAGGTATCAGATGGCTTTCTTAGTAACTATTTCTTTATTTTTACTTATTTCATTTTTTGGTGAAAATATACACAATAAAACATACACCTATTTAACAGTTTGTACATGTGCAGTTCAGTAACAAATGTTACATACTTCACATTGTGTCACCATTCTCACCTTCTCTACCCATATTGTTTTACCATTATTAACTAAGATTCTTTGCCCCTTAGAGTTCTCATCTGTGCTTTACAGATAATGTTGTCAGTTTGATCTCAATATCATTAATTTTTGAGAAGAGTACGATGCTCATGGAAAACGTTCTTTATCAATGGAGCTAAACTACTGTTTATGGGATAGTTTTGGCTCAAGATTTAAGAATTGTTTCCAGACAATAGATCCTGAGATTCAGCCAGTCTCAATGGATCCAATTAGGCTGGTTTCTGAGAAAATTGGAAACTCTTTTCCACAGTTTTTCTCCTTTTGATTAGGATTCATCTGTTGAATCCTCAATCAAAGCATCCAGTAATAGTAGCTGGGCACTGTCCATTTCTTCTGGTCTCATAGTGAAGGGGACAATAGTTTATGGAGGCAAGTAGACGTGTAGTCCATTTCCTTGTCCAGTTCCTGGGTCTTCTCCTTCCTCTGTTGTTCCAGGTGAATAGATAGCAATTACTGTATGTATCTTGGGTGGTTGCTGGTAAGCTTTTAAGGTCCTAGGCACTACTCATAAACTAGAAAGTAGGATGGAAACTCTAAGGAAGTAATGAATTTTTAATGAGTTTGGAATAGGTTGAATGCTCTATTTGGTCAAGAGTGTTAATCTCAGCCCTTGGAGACCTCTATAAGGATGCTCTTACCTGGATGAGAGGACATTATTAGCGTCTATATAGACTTAGATAAAATATTACTCTTGCCTTAATCCTAGCCCCATATGTTTTTTTTTCAGATTGTTGTTGTTGTGTGCCGTTGAGTTGGACCCAACTCATAGTGACCCTTCCTTGGGTTTCTGAGGCAGTATCACTATGGAAGTAGATTGCCCCATCTTCCTTTCGAGGAGTGGCTGGTAGGTTTGAACCACAAGCCTTCTGGTTAGCAGTCAAGTGCTTTAGGCACTACGCTACCAGAGCACCTTTTTTCAGATTAGACCTCTGAAATACACTCCTTTCCACACATATAAAACCATTCACTTCCTAAGGCCCTTGCTATTGAGTGCTCACTGAGTACAGAGCCTTGCTAGTGTATACATAAGAAGTGGTTGTTGGTGATGGGAGTCCCTGCTCTTAGGAACTTCTAGTTCTTTGTAGGAGGTGATATAAACTTAGTGAATGCCTGCTAGATAGGTAAATAAAACAAGTAAACAATACACGTGACCATTCCCAGGTTTTTGCAGGGGTTAGGAGGTTACCAGAGTCACAGGGCGGTGAGAGCATGGTGGAGTGTGTCCAGGGGAGTTTCATCCAGAATATGATTCTGGGAGACATTTTGAGAAAGAAGAGTAGCTGAAAGGACATTTTAATCTTTGGGACAAAATATATAAAATGTGAGAAATGGGATAGAAATTTGTTTGATTTAAGCAAGGAAAATGGAGTGGAAATTTCACTTACTACTTTGTGAGATCACCTTTCAGCTATGTGATAGAGAGCTGATGACTTTAAGAAAAGCCTTTATAATGTTTTTCTACTACTGCCATAACAAATACTACAAACTTGGTGGCTTAAGACAATGTATATTTATTATCGAACAGTCCTGTAGGTTAGATGTGCAGCGAAGGTCTTACTGGGCTAAAAATTAAGGCATCAGCAGGGCTGTATTTCCTCTTTGAGGCTCTAGGGGAGAGTCAGCTTCCTTGACTTTCTCACCTTCAACAGGTTGCTGCATTTCTTGGTTCAAATCCCACTCTCTACACCTTCAAAACCAGCAGCGTGGTATCTCTTTGTCCATTCTTCTTAAGTCACATCTCCATCTGACTTCTCTGCCACCATCTTTCAATTTTAAGGGTTCTTATGGGTCAGCCCTTGGGTGGTACAAATGGTTAGGCATTCAGCTACTGACAGAGGTTGGTGGTTCAGGTCCACCCAAAGGCATGTTGAAAGAAAGGCCTGGCAATCTACTTTGAAAAAAATAAGCCATTAAAAATCTTATGGAGCACAATTCTACTTGGATACAAGTGAGGTTATCATGAGTCAGAACTGACTCTATGGCAACTGATGGTGATGGTAGTGTGATTACATTGGGTGTACTCAGATAATCCTAGATAATGTCCCCATTTTGAGGTTAACTAATTAGCAACATTAATTCACCTTTGGTTTTATATATATAT
>NW_006921793.1:4114346-4143455 GCF_000298275.1 Orycteropus afer afer
TGGAAGATGAGGATAAGGACATCATTAGGGGTCCATTATTCTGCCTACCATATTGTTATATTGTTTCCTGCATTTTAGATGGAGCTTTTCCATCCTTATTTGAAACTGAGTGGAAATTACTTTGCATGCGTATACTTTTTAAATATAACTGGAACTTTGCCATTCCATATCTCTAGAGTCTTCATGCAATGGAAGGCCATGTGATGATTGCCTTCTTGCCCACCATTTTAAACCAGCTATTCCGAGTCCTCACCAGAGCGACCCAGGAGGAAGTTGCAGTCAACGTGACACGGTAAGATGGGCAGATAGACAGATGTGCTTCTTTTTCAGTCTGTCCTTATGTGGTGCACAGTTATACATATCTGAGATGCTAGTATGTGTTGAGCATTACCTTTTAAGAAATTTCTTTTTATCTTGTATTTAGGGGCCTTGGCTAATTCTTTTATTTCCTGTGGTTCCAATAACATCATCATTATTCTACTACTACTATGATGATAATGAAATATTTCCATTTTCTCATTATTATTCATTGTTTTATTCATTCCTGTGGTGTGTAGGGTCATTATTCATGTGGTTGCCCAGTGCCATGAGGAAGGATTGGAAAGCCATTTGAGGTCATATGTTAAGGTATGTAAAATAAACTGTCCTGGTCATTTAAGTCTGTGGCTCACTAATTTTCCTTCTAAGAATTTATTTTTTAAAAAAGTAGTTGTTTGGAGATATACTTGAAACACAATGCTTATGTTTTCTCCTCTACATCTCACATCATTGTGTGTATCCAAATGAGCAGAAGTCTGAAGAGTAGTCATGCATTTATTTACTTAACTTCATTCTTTCAACTACATTTCTCTTAATGCGTTTTGCAAATAATGTGACCTTAGTCACGTTGAAATCGAAAGAGGAATTTCATTTTGCTCTTTGCTAAGCCACTGGTATACCTAGCTTTCTTTTTCCCATTTAAATTCCTAGTAAAACTGTTGGTCCTAAGATAGGTTAGTTCTGGCCAATAGTCAAATTAGATAACTATGTGGAATAGGAAGAAATGTCATTAGGATAAATACCAATAAGTTCTTTTTTATGTTCAACATTTACTGAGCAGCATTTCGTTCTATTGTTCAAAAAATTAACAGAAGTTGTAATAAGACGAAGGATTTGGTGAAGAACAAGGCTCCAGGAATTGAAGGAATACCCATTGAGATGTTGCAACAAATAGATGCCCTGTTGGAGGCATTCACTTGGTTATGCCAAGAGATTTGGAAGACAGCTACCTGGCCAACTGACTGGATGAGATCCATATTTGTACCCATTCCAAAGAAAGATGATCTCACAGAATGTGGAAATTATCAAACAATATCATTAATAAAACATGCAAGTAAAATCTTACTGAAGATATTTCAAAAACACTTGCAGCAGTATATTGACAGAGAGCTTCCAGAAATGTAAGCTGGAATCAGAAGAGGACGTGGAACCAGGGATATCATTACTGATGTCAGATGGATCTTAGCTGAAAGCAAAGAATACCAGAAAGATACCTACTTATGTTTTATTGATTATGCAAGAGCATTCGATTATGTGGATCATAACAAATTATGGATAATTTGAGAAGAATGGAAATTCCAGAACACTTGATTGTACTCATGAGGAACCTGTACATAGATCAGGAGGCTGTCTCTCAAACAGAAGAAGGGGATACTGCGTGGTTCGAAATCAGGAAGGGAGTGCGTCAGGGTTATATCATACTTTCACCATACTTACTTAGTCGATATGCTGAGCAAATAATCCAAGAAGCTGGATTATTTGAAGAGGAATGTGGCATCAGGATTGAAGGAAGATTCATTAACAACCTGCAATATGCAGATGACACAATTTTGCTTACTAAAAGTGAGGATGACTTGAAGCACTTACTGATGAAGATTAAAGACCTCAATATAAAGAAAAGAAAAACCTTCACAACTGGTCCAATTAACAGCTTCATGGTGGATGGAGAAAAGATTGAAGTTGTCAAGGACTTCATATTACTTGGTTCTCCAATCAACACCATTGGAGGCAGCAGTCAAGAAATCTGGTGATGTATTGCATTGGGCAAATATGCTGCAAAAGACCTCTTTCAAGTGCTGAAGAGCAAAGATGTCTCCTTGAAGACTAAGGTGTGCGCAACCCAAGCCATGGTATTTTCAGTCATCTCTTATGCATGTGAGAGCTGGACAATGAATAAGGAAGACCTAAGAAGAGTTGATGGTTTTGAGTTATGGTGTTGGAGAAGGATGCTAAGAGTACCATGGTATGCTAAAAGGACTAACAAATCTGTCCTGGAAGAAGTGCAGCTGGAATGCTCCTTGGAAGCGAGAATGGCCAGACTTCATCTCACCTACTTTGGTCATGTTGTCAGGAGGAACCATTCCCTAGAGAAGGATATCATGCTTGGTAAAGTGGAGGGTCATCAAAGAAGGGGAAGGCCCTCAAGGAGACGGATTGACACAGTGGCTACAATGATGGACTCAGGTATAACAAGGATTATGAGGCTGGCACAAGACCGAGCAGCATTTCGTTCTGCTGTTCATAGGGTTGCAGTGAGTCAGAGACGACTTGATGGCTCCTAACAACACCACCACCACATTTGTGAATTATAACTATATGTTAGTTTTTTTGGGGGGAGGGCAGGGGATAGGTTCTTCAGGGAATCCATTACTGAGTGTCATATATAATTAATTCCTTGGGGTCTTTGGTAGAGATGGAGTTATTGGGTTGGATGACTACTGATCAAAGTCAGGTGATTCACATATTTGGATAAGTTTCCTGGAAATCTGGAAATATAGGTCTCCCTCTTTCTGTCACATGACAGTCACCCTTCCTGCCTTCCATTTCCACACCTTCCTCTGCCACCCATGCAGTTGTACTTCTGTTCCTGGTCTCCAGTCTTTGTAACCTCTCAAAGTTCCTGACCAACTTTGAGAACTAGTGCAGTACATTAAAGTATCTCTCCCTTTTCTTTAAAGTATGCTTATAAGGCTGAACCATATGTTGCCTCTGAATATAAGACAGTGCATGAAGAACTGACCAAATCCATGACCACAATTCTCAAGCCTTCTGCTGATTTCCTCACCAGCAACAAACTACTTAAGGTATGTTGGAGGGCCATTGTGGCTCTGCAATATTGGAATTCATCAAAGAAAATTCAAACTCCACAGACTGATCAATTAACTACCTTTATGTGCTCTAAGAGATGGTCATTACCCCATATACAGGGCATTAGAGTCAGTTCTCCAATCCCAAGTTTGCTATATGGGTCTTGTGATAGGAATATTACTAAGTTCAAAATTTCACTTGTTCTTAAGTCTGAATAAGTCATTATATTGAAATTAAAATGCACTGGAAGAAACTGATACAGAGATTATAAAGACAGATGTCAGCAAACAATAGATTTAGCCGAGAGGAAAGACTGCATGTGTAATTCTGAGGAGCAGAGCCTCTTGGTGGATTGATCTGCGCTCAGTGTATGCATCCAATTTCTTAGGAGATGGAGTTATTTATTGTTCAGTGTGTGAAAGCAAAACAACTGCCAGACACCTGTTTGGTGCCTGTTTCATATCAGTAGCATTATCAGTCTGAAAGAATACACCTCTCACCTTATTATTTGTTGTTTTTCTTACTGGAGCCCTTTTTCCCCCCATTTTTCAGTATTCATGGTTTTTCTTCGATGTTTTGATAAAATCCATGGCTCAGCACTTGATAGAGAACTCCAAAGTTAAGGTATGTTACATGACATCAAGGTTTGTGTGGCTATTCTTTGGGACAGGCTCCTTTACTGCATTTGGTAGATAACGTTTATGAATGCTTTCTGTGTGACCAGTTACAGCACTGTTCTAAGTGCTTTGTTGTTAGGTGCCATTGATCCCAACTCATGGCAACCCATGTGTGCAGAATAGAATTGTACTCCATAGGATTTTCAAGGCTTTGACCTTTAGGAAGCATATTGCCAGGCTGTCTTCCAAAGTGCCTCTAGTTGGGTTCAAACCATCAACCTTTCAGTTGCTTGGTGAGTGCTTAACAATTTGCACCACCCAAGGACTCCTCTACAACATTTATAAGTCATAAATCATTTTAGCTTCATAACAACCCTACGAGGGAAATAGTATTCTTACCTCTCATTTTCTGGGTGAGGACACTGATGTCTGAGTGCTTGAGTAACTTGCCCAGGGTCACACTGCTAATGAGTGTAGGAGCTAGGTTATGAAACCAAGTCTGGCTTCAAGGCCCATGCTCCTGAACCACTGTATTATTAAATTCAAAGAAAAGAAAGTCTTTTCCTTTTAGGTGTTGTTGTTGTTATGTGTTGTTGAGTCGATGCTGACTCATAGTAACCCCATGGACAGAATAAAATTGCTCTGTAGTATTTCCTAGGCTGTAATCTTTACAGGAACAGATGGCCAGGTCTTTCTTCATGGAACAACTAGTAGGTTCTAACCACTGCCCTTTTTGTCAGCAGCCTGGTGCTTAACTATTATGCCACAGGGTTTCTTTTATTAGCTTAGTAAATTTCAAGTTTATTAAAATGAGGGCATTAATTTAAAGCACCAACTACCCTGTGTTTATTCAGTGTCCTAACCATTGTAGACATTTGTCCATTGCGGTTTGGATGCAAGTGTCTGACCCGAGTCTCTTGTCCTCTGTAACTAGTTAATGGACTCTTTGAGATAACCCAATCTCTTTGGGATAAATGCTAAATTTTGGAGTTCCTCTCCTTCAGAAGCTCCTTGTGATGGTGTCTGGATGTATATAACTTTGTGGGTGGCAGAGATTACCTGGTCCCCATGCTGTCTCCTGCGGTTGAGGAGTAAACCACAGGGAGCCAGGTGAGGAGAGGGAACCCAGGCCATCCCCCACAAGCAGCGAGATGGGAAGCAGGGAGAGGACAGAAAAGGCAAAGGGGACTGGAACAGATTGAGAAGTTAGCCACAGGGATCCAGGTAAGGGTGGTTGGAGGGTTTTCCAACAGCTGAGGGAGACAAACTTGTCTGTCGGTTTGTCCTACTGTGGTGACTTGTTGCTGTGAGTCTTGAGGCTGTGCCACTGGTGTTTCAAACTCAGTGGGGTGTGCCTGTGCATAGGTATCAGCCCAGCTTGCAGACTGAGACAGACTAGGAAGAAGGAGGAGGCCATCTACTTCTCAAAGAATTGGCCAGGGAAAACCTTATGAATAGCAGAGAAACACTGTCTGATACATTACTGCACAAATTTATGAATAGTCCAGAAACATTGTCTAATACAGAGGAGGAAGATGAGTCACTTAGCTTAGAAAGCTCTCAAAGTAGGACTGGGAAAGAGCTGCATCATCTGAGTAAACCCAGCCTTACTCATATGGATGAGGTAAAGCTTTCAAGACCTCCATTTGCTGACATGGCACCATTTAAATTGAAGAGAAACAGCGGCAAACATGCATTAATAATTGGAACATGGAATGTATGAAGTATGAATCTAGGAAAATTGGAAGTTGTCAAAAATGAAATGGGACGCATAAAGATTGATATCCTAGGCATTAGTGAGCTGTAATGGACTGGTTTTGGCCATTTTGAATCAGACAATGATATGATCTACTATGCCGGGTATAACAGTTTAAAGAGGAATTGTGTGGCATTCATCATCACAAAGGATGTTTCAAGATCTGTCCTGAAGTACAATGCTGTCAGTGATAGGATAATATCCATATGCCTACAAGGAAGACCATTAATACAATTATTATTCAAATTTATGCCCCAACCACCAAAGCCAAAGATGAGGAAATTGAAGATTTTTATCAACTTCTGCAGTCTGAAATTGACCAAACTTGCAATCAAGTTGTGTTAATTATCACTGGTGACTAGAATGCAAAAGTTGGAAACAAAGAAGAATCACCGGTAGTTGGAAAATTTGGCCTTGGTGACAGAAATAATGCTGGAACTTGCATGGTAGAATTTTGCAAGACCAATGACTTGTTAATTGCAAACACCTTTTTTCAACAACACAAGCAGTGGCTGTACACAGGGACTTCACCAGATGGAACACACAGGAATCAGATTGATTACATCTGTGACCAGAGGCAGTGGAAAAGCTCAATATCTTCAGCTAAAACCAGGCCAGGAGCTGATTGTGGAACAGTCCATCAATTGCTCATATGCAAGTTCAACTTGAAGTTAAAGACAATTAAAATAAGTCCACGAGAGCCAAAGTATGATCTTGAATCTATCCCTCCTGAATTTAGAGACCATCTAAAGAATAGATTTTGATGCATTGAACACCAGTGGCCAGACACCAGATGAATTGTGGGATGACATCAAGAGCATTATCCATGAAGAAAGCAAGAGGTCACTAAAAAGACAACAAAAGAAGACCAAAATGAATGACAGAAGAGACTCTGAAACTTGCCCTTGAGCGGAGAGTAGCTAAAGCAGATGGAAGAAATGACAAGATAAAAGAATTGAACCGAAGATTTTAAAGAGCAGCTCAGGAAGACAAAGCCTATAACTATAATGAAATGTGCAAAGACCTGGAGTTAGAAAACCAAAAGGGAAGAACACGCTCGGCATTTCTCCAGCTGAAAGAATTGAGGAAAAAATGTAAGCCTTGAGTTGCAATATTGAAAGATTCTAAGGCAAAACAATGAATGAGGCAGGGAACATCAAAAGAAGATGGAAGGAATATACAGAGTCACTGTACCAAAAAGAACTGGTCAATCTTCATCCATTTTAGGAGGTGGCATATGATCTAGAACCAATAGTACTGAAGGAGGAAGTCGAAGCTGCAATGAAGGAATTGATGAAGAACAGGGCTCCGGGAATTGATGGAATACCCATTGAGATATTTCAACAAACAGATGCTGCACTGGGGGCACTCACTCAGTTATGTCAAGAGATTTGGAAGACAGCTACCTGGCCAACTGACTGGAAAAGATCCATATTTGTACCCATTCCAAACAAAGGTGATCACACAGAATGTGGAAATTATAAAACAATATCATTAATAACACACTCAAGTAAGATCTTAGTGAAAATCATTCAAAAATGGTTGCAGCAGTATATTGACAGAACTTCCAGAGGTGCAAGCTGGATTCAGAAGAGGACGTGGAACAAGGGATATCATAGCTGCTGTCAGATGGATCTTGGTTCAAGGCAAAGAATACCAGAAAGATGTTTACTTGTGCTTTATTGACTATGCAAAGGCATTTGATTGTGTGGATCATGACAAATTATGGATAACATTGAGAAGAATGGGAATTCCCAAACACTTGATTGTACTCATGAGGAACCTGTACCTTGACCAGGAGGCTGTCGTTCGAATGGAACAAGGGGACACTACATGTTTTAAAATCAGGAAGGGAGTGTGTCAGGGTTGTATCCTTTCTGCATACTTATTCAATCTATATGCTGAGCAAATAATCTGAGAAGCTGGACTATATGAAGAAAAACATGGCATCAGGATTGGAGGAAGAATCATTAACAACCTGAGATACACAGATGTTTCAACTTTGCTTGCTGAAAGTGAGGATGACTTGAGGCACTTACTGATGAAGATTGAGGAACACAGTCTGCAGTATGGATTACATCTCAATATAAACAAAACAAAAATCCTCACAACTGGACCAATGAGCAGCATCACAATAAATGGAGAAAAGATTGAGGTTGTCAAAGAATTCACGTTGCTTGGTTCTACGATCGATGCCAATGGAAGCAGCAGTCAGGACATTAGACAACGTGTAGCACAGGGCAGGTCAGCTGCGAAGGAACTCTTTCAAGTGCTGAGGAGCAAGGATGTCTCCTTGAGGACTAAGGTGCGCCTGATAGAAGCCATGATATTTCCATTCGCCTCGTATGCATATGAGAGCTGGACGATGAATGAGGAAGACAGAAGAAGAGTTGATGCTTTTGAGTTGTGGTGCTGGCGAAGAATGCTGAAGGTACCATGGACTGCCAAAAGAACTAACAAATCTGTCCTGGAGGAAGTGCACGCAAGATGCTCCTTGGAAGTGAGGATAGCCAGACTTCATCTCACCTACTTTGGTCATGTTGTCAAAAGGGACCATTCCCCGGAGAAAGATGTCATGCTTGGTAGGGTGGCGGGTCAACGAAGGAGGGGAAGACCTTCAAGGAGATGGATTGACACAGTGGCTGCGACAGTGGGCTCAAGTATAGCAAGGATTGTGGAGCTGGCACGGGAACGGGCGGTGTTTCGTTCTGTTGTACATGGGGTCGCTATGAGTCGGAAACGACTTGACGGCACCTAACAATAATGGAAACAACATGCTATCCCCTTGTTCATGTTGGTCTCTGTCATGAGATAACTGATCTGGACTGATGCCTCTCACAGTGTGACTGGCCTCCTTTGGCTGACTGAGGCCAAAACATTGGTAAACTTTTTATAAAATTCAAATGCAGTAAACACAGGTGGCAATGTAACTTTTTTGTTTTGATGATTTCAAAATTCCTCTGAAACTTGCAGTATCCAGGAATTGTCATTATGAATAGGAATTATTGCTGTATCGAGACTGAAAGCAGGGTCATGTGGGATTCTTTTAAGAGTGGGGAGCACCTGTACAGTGTGCATTGGGCATGGTGCTAGACACTCTTCTAGAATGAGTGTTCATGCTGTTGGATTCTGGCGGGTAAGAGAGAGGATCAATAGGGAGGGGAAGGTTCACCATCTAGAATTCCTGGGCAAGGGAACTGGACACTCTGAAGAAGCAGTGTGAAAGGTTGCCAGATTTTTGCCAGGTGAGTTGGTGGTTGGAAGCTAAAACTATACTTTCTCTAGTAGAACAGGCACTGATACCTGGCCAGGTCATTTTCTTTTTTATTTTTTCAAACTCCAATGTAACATTTCTGATTTTAGTGCTGAGAGAGAGAGATGCCAGATGGAAGTGTGCCCTCCCTGCCTTCCACAGAGTAACGTACCATCTAAATGTTGGAACAGCCTGCCAAGGAAAAACCTAGCAGATTGTCTACTTGGCAGTATTCAGTACACATACACACACACACACATCATTTGCATCTATTACCTTTCAATTGAAAACACTGTCAGATACAGGATAGGCTCAAGGCCTCACTGGATTTTTTTATTTTGATCTGTCACCTAAATGAATGTGACTTTAGACAGAATAGTGACTTTATGATATTTAAAAATATAGCTGACTCATTCAAAAAGTATTCATATTCCCAGTATGTACCATTCTCGGGGTGGGTGCCTGGTGCTCCAAGTACAGGGGGTGTGGGAATAAAAGAAAACTACCTGGAAGAAATGTGGACTGAGGTGGGATCTGAAGAATAAATAATGGGCTAGGTAAAGGAGGAGAGCAAGGGCGATAGGTAGAGAATATGACTATGGAGGCAAAAAGCTTGGGGTCCAGCATCACAGATTTAGGGAACTATTATGGCATATTCCCTCCTATGACTACAGCAAGGACCACATGGAGGACTGTCTAGAGAGGTCATTAACACTTCCAAAAACACAAGAACTACATTCAAAATCAAGTATCAATGACAAATATCAATGAGAAAATCAAGTATAACTGTTAGAAAATTAATGTTGTTGTTGTTGTTATGTGCAGTCGAGTCAGACCTGACTCATAGCGACCCCTCCTTGGGTTTCCAAGGCAGTATCACTACCGAAGTAGATTGCCCCATCTTCCTTCCGAGAAGTGGCTGGTGGGTTGGAATTTAATGGCATGATTCTCTTTTCAGGATGCCAAATTAAGCCATAGAATTTTAGAGATGAGAGGCCACCTGGATGGTGTCATCTGGCCCAGCTCCTCCCTTATTTCACAGATGTGGAGACAGAAATGTAGACCCATGAAGTGACTTGTCAAACCTGTCCATGGTCACACAACTTAGATGCAAGAACTAATGCCAGCATCAGAATCGGCCTCCCCCAGGTGTTCTGCCATTTCCAGCCTCATAGCTTGATTATCCAGAGCCTCTAGGGAAATAGTTTGTCTTTGGAACTTTACATAAACCACTAAAATGTTACTATGCATAACCTTTTTCTGTAAGTTAATTACATACTGGTGCTAAAACAATATTCCAAGAGTTTTTAGAGGTAGTTTACTTTTAAATTGTTATCCAGCTGTACTTAAAAACAAACACTGGCACCTAAAAGGAGAAAACTTAACATACTTGACTTTAAAAAGATGTTTTAAAAATGTACAGCTCTGGAGAGTTTAACATTTTCACTTTTAGAGTGCCCCCTCTACAGGGTGAATAAAAAATTCTGAGATGGCTTGTGCTTCATGTCACTACAGATCCCATACCACTTTTTCTCTACAATACATATTACTGATCTGTGAATTTTTCCAAAGTTTTCTGAAGCCTTCCTTCAGTTGGTCTCATTTCTTAAGAGTCATGAATTTGATGAGTTTGAATGAGGTATTTTTGTGTGTGTCTTATCTTTACACTTTAAGAACTTCATGTTCTAGTCCCATATTCTAGTGTTTTTAATTTAGGGTACAAATTCATATTCACCATTCCTATACTATTCATAATTTCTAAAACTTTGATCAGATCTCCTCACAGTTAACCTTTGTTTTTTTTTTTTTTGAGGCTGAAGATAATTTATTCCAGTGTCTTCATAGCCTTACCTTGACTTTTTACCTTGTTGGCGAGTCTTAAAGTGTCATTGAGAAGATGCACACTAGTCTTACAGAGGCAGCAGAGCCAGGATTTCATTTAAAAAAAAAAAAAAAGCCAGATAATGCTTTCAAAAGCTCCCCTCCAAAGGTTATCTAGCATAGATGAGCATTTAGGGACATTTTAGCATATTGAGCTAAAGTCTTCAACATGCAATGCCTTTGTTAATGGGGTGACTCCAGCTGATGTGTATTTACATGGAAGGATAAATTTGCACGTTGTTATGCTTGCTTTTTTTTTTTAATTGTGATTTGCATGAAAGTTTATAGAGAAAATTCATTTTTCATACAGCACCTCACATACACTTTGTCTCATGACATTGACTACAATTTACCACAATGTAACAGCTTCCCTACTACTTCCTCCCCATAGTTACCTCTTCCCTGTGTCCTTTCCTTCATATAC
The DNA here is from genome assembly GCF_000298275.1 of Orycteropus afer afer. NCBI lineage: Eukaryota > Metazoa > Chordata > Mammalia > Tubulidentata > Orycteropodidae > Orycteropus > Orycteropus afer. The sequence continues at coordinate 4,125,404 of NW_006921793.1, forward strand.
TCCTGCCCCTTGAGCTGTCACCCTGTGTGTTATGCTTGCTTTTAATGCTGCATGCTCGCTGAGGCAGAGGTGGCTGTCTCCACTTCTCAACTCTCCCCACTGCCCCACCAAAACAATAAAACCCTATTTAGTTACATTTGCTGAGGAAAGGGTGTGAATCAGAGCATCTCTTTGGACTAACATCTAAAATAAGTAGTTTCCTTATTACAACAGATGAACATACAAAATTTGGATTGATTATGTGTGACTATGCCAGACTATATAGTGTTTTATAGATGACTTGTACTTGAAATTTACAATAAGTGGTTTCTGAGGAAACTATAAAACAGATTTCGTCTAACAAGAGCCCCTTCTCCCCAACACTCTGTTCTTATGGTCAGCATTCTTTTGGTGTTTCTTTTCTGTCTTTTATATTTAGCAACTATAATTTCTGCACACTAGATTTGCATTTCCATTCCTCCCACACTGAATCAAGCAAATTGCTACTAACGTTCCACAGTTTTCTTCAAGAAAGGGCATTGGAAAATCTGGCATGAGGTAGGATGAGTATACATCCTTGAGTAAGTGTAACTTGTTTTTCAACCATTTTGTGGCTTATCTGAGCGAAGAAAAAGCTTTCATTTTTGAAAAGTAGAAGAAGAGCAGTATGGTACATACTCTAAATGGACTGTTTGAACTTCTCCTAAATTGAACTTGCAAGTACAGTATGTAAGTTACATGTGCAACCAAGTGCCTTGAATGGCTGTTTGCTATGTGCAGAGAACTGAGCAGGAATAGAGTATGAATCCTCAACCTTGAGCCTGTCACAGTTGGAGAAAGAAGATATTCAGCCAAGAAACAATTAGGGAAAAATGTGGGAGTATGTGTAGGCTACAAGAATGACAAGATAATAATGTGGAAATAGAGATGGAACCTTGTGTGGCCTTGAGGGATGCTGCAATGAAGAGCAGTTGAGTGTTAGCTGGAAGAAACAGCTCTTGTGGAGGTAAGAACCTCTGTGGTGGAATTCAAGCTGGTTAGATTGAGCTCTGGTGGCATAGTGGATAAGGCCTTCAGCGGCTAATCAGCAGGTCAGCAGTTCAAGCCCACCACCTGCTCTGCAGAAGGAAGATTGGGCAGTCTACTTCTGTAAACATTTACACCTGTGCAAACCCAACGGGGGTTGCTATAAGTTGTAATCAACTCAATGGCAGTGAGTTTTGATTTTTTAGATTGAGAGGGCAGATGAAAAATAAGACTAGCTCACAACAAAGGTGAGATTATGGGGATTTTGAGAGCCAGGCAGCAGACTTGATCTGGTGAGGCCACCATGAGGGCACAGTAGGTTCTTTAGCAGGAGTAATCAGACAAGAAAGTGAGCATAGTGGCTTAAGTTTGTGTGTGTGTGTGTGTGTGTGATTTGGGTGGAAGTTTCCATGCAACAGTTCATACACATTTTGTTTCATGACATTGATTGCAATCCCCATAATATAACAGCACTCTTCCACTTCCTCCCTGTGGTTACCTTTTCCCTGTATCCTTCTTGCCTTTGCATTCCTGCCCTCTGAGCTATCTCTATGCAAATACTGCCCTTCTGATCTTCCTTAGTTGGTTGGTCTAAGGCCTGTACCTACCTGGCGTTAATGTTCACCTTATATACCTGTCTGTTGTTTGGCTGGAGTGGCTGGTATACTTTTACATCAGTGAGCCTACTTACCCTCTGGAACTATTATATTAAGATATTCTGGGCACCTGCCTATGGAACAGGCTAATGGGACAGTCATTTTTTTATATTTAATTTTTAAACCATCTAACTGCAATAGTATGAAAGGACAGTTTAGATACAATCTGATGGCCATCTAGCTTTGTGAGGGTTGAGATGGGATTGTGGATGAGAGTGGAGAATATAATGAATAAGAGACTAATAAGAAAAGAGCCAGTAATTCAATGCAGGAGGTCCACTTCTAGGTATTTACTGATGAGAAATTAAAAAACATGTCCACATGAAGACATTTGCATGCAAATGTTCATAGCAGCTTTCTTAATAATAGCCAGAAACTGGAAACAATCCAAATACCTATCAAATTGAATGAGTAAACAAATTACAGTCTATCCATACAATGAAATACTACTCAGTAATAAAAAGGAACAAAGTATTGATTCATTCAACAACATGGATGAATCTTAAAGCATCATATTAAGTAAAAGAAGCTGTACACAAAGGACTATATATTATAATGAGTCCATTTTTATGACAGTTCAGAAAAAGAAAAACCACAGAGACAGAAAACAGAGTAGTGGTTGCTAAGGGTAGAAGAAAGAGATTGACTGCATAGAGGCTTGAGGGGACTTACTGTGGTGACAAACTACTGTATATTGATTATGGTTGTTATTACCCAGTGGTGTGTATATATCAGAATGTACCAAACTACTTGTTACAAGGGTAGATTTTATCGTATGAAAACTGTATCTCAGTAAGCCAAATGTAAAAAAAGTAAAGGGACATATAAAATCAGATTTGAGTGAGGGGGAAAAGGCCACCTAGATATTAACTCTGAAAGCATAATAGAGCTTTTGAGAGAGGTAGTGGAGTAGAGGAGTTGGTTAACTGGGAAGATGGGAGGTGATGTTATACTTGCGATAGCTTATGCTTTGGAGGGAGGTATTAGGCTCTAGGTTCAGTTGCTATGACAGATCTAAAATAACAGTGACTTAAACAAGAAAAAAAAAAGTTTATTTTTCTCACATGGAAATTCAAGCTAATAAGGGAATTCTTTTCTGCAGAGTTATCAGGGGCCCAGTTTCCTTCCATCTCATTGCTTTCTTTACCTGGAGTGCTACCCTCATCCCCTCGATCAAGTTGAGTTCACCACCACATCCACATTATAGCCATAGTAAGGGGTGGAAGGAAAGGGAAGACACACCTTTTCCCTTTGAGGATGTAGCCCAGAATTGCACAAATCACTGCCACTACTATCCCATTGACCAGACTTAGTCCTATTAGCACACGAAGCTGCAAAGAGTGCTGGGAAATGTAGTCTTTATTCTGAGTATCCATGTGCTTGGTTAAAAAATTGAAGTTCCATTACTATGATAGAGAAGCAAGAACAGGATACTAGGAGACATCTAGCAGTTGTAGCCATAAGGGACAGTGGCATAGCCAAATAGAAATTTCTAGTTAGCAGATGGAGATTCAGGGTTGAACAAGGAAGATAAAACTAAACAACCAGAACAAACAAAACTAAGAAAAAGATTTGTCAGCACCAGTCTGCTGAAACCATAAGCCTGAGCTTTTCTCTGGAGAAAAAGATTGTGTTAGTCTGGGTTGCCAGATAGGATTAGATATGCAAGAGAGAGTTGCAGGGGAATGACTAGGGCAATTGGGCAGCCCAGGAGAGTCTGAGAGAGCCATCAGACTGCAGTGCAGGTCTGACCCAAGGAGAAAGGGGAAGGACTGGTACAATTCTAAGTTTAGCAAGTCCACTGGAAAGTCCTAGAGCCAAAATCAGTTGTCAGAGGGGTCCCCAGGAATATCTCCCAGGAACACACTTACCTTAGCATTCTTGCCATCCTGCCATTGGCTATGAGCAACCTGTGCAAGGTGTCCCCAAGGGGCCGATGCAACAATGGATTTCAAAGCACAGCAGCTAGGGCCCTGCATTGGGAGAGGAGAGACCCCATTCTCATGGCCCCAACACAGTAAAGAGAGAAAAAAACATGGAAAGTGTATAGAAAAGATTGATATTTTGTGAATGAAAATAGTAAGTGGGTGAGAGGGGAAGAAAAGTTAGAGAAGAACTAGTGAGAGGAAGTAGTAACAAAAGAATTCTAGTAGGGGAGAATAACCTCAAACTGCTAGGACATATCATTTAACAGATTTCTCCTCAACCCCGTGACTGTTTTGTTGTTTGCTAAGCTAGAAAAATGATATTTATCAATTAATAACTTTATTATATCTCAGAAAGAAGAAAAATAGCCCATAGAAAAGAAGTCTCTATACCACATATGAGTACGGATGAGCACAATAAGAACAAAGAGTTGAAAATTTGAGAATATTCAGAAGTCCTTATACATGAGGCAGTGGTTTGGGCAGCAGCCATTGTCAGGGCTGAGATGACACTAGGACGTGGCATGGTGTATCCCTGGGTCTCTGAGACCCCACTGGTCAGCAGCAGGGCCTGCAGGGGCCTTCACAGCAAGGCTGAATGTGAGTGGTCAGGTGGATCCCGCTCAGTCCAGGTGTTGAGTGGCGGGAATTGAGCAGCGAGCAGGATGGCACATAAGCGTCTGGCTGACAGCTGGGTGGGCGGCGGCGGTCACAGCAGGTTGGCTGGAGGAGGCTGATCTCATGTAGACAGGTGCTGGGCAGGCAGACCCGACAGTGGCAGCATTTTTCAGAGGAACAGATGGTGGTGGCTGGGCCAGTGGGAACGCTGCAACAGCGCTGGCCAGAGATCCCGCAGCAGAACATGGGGCAGGAGTGGGACTGTAGTTTGGCTGAGAAGTCTCTTAGAGTCTGTGTCCTCTCCTTTGAGCCAGCTCTTATATACTCACCCCCTTGAGCGTCAACCCATTACCCAAGGGTTTTTTTTTTTTTTTTTTCCATTTTAGTTTATAGTAATCCCCATAAAAACATCTAATTCCTTAGGTGTTATTAAGGTGTGTGTCTCATCTCGTCAAAAGACTTTAGTTTGTTTTGTTGCCAAATTAGGACTCTTCACAATAGGTGTTTGTCACTGCAGGGAGAGCTTTATGTCAGGCTTCAAAGGCACTGAGTTGTCCTCATAACCACTGGACAGCATCACTCTTCACATTTTCTTTCTTTTTAAGAAAAAAAAATCCCTTCTTCCAGAAATTTTCAAAATTTATCAAAAGTTACAAAGGTAACAACAAAAGTGGAGGGAATGGTATAATGTTGTGTACCTATCACCCAGCTCCAACAGTTATCAACAGTTTCCCATCTTTATTTCAAATATCCACTCTCCCACTTTTTTCCCTGGAATATTTTAAATTCCCAAGCATTATTTCATTTGAAGATATCTAACAGATAAGAAACATAACCGCTATACCATTATCACACCCAACAAAATTAGCAATATGTCTTTATGATCATCTACAGGCTATATTCAGTTTTCTTCAGTTGTCTAAAGTATGTCATTTCATAGTTGATTTGTTTGAATCGAATAGAAACAGGGTCCACATGGTGCATTTGATTGATGTGCCTTTGACGTCTCTTTTAATCTTGAACGGTTGCATCTCTGTTTTGGTTTTTTCGTGCCATGTTTTTGTTGAAGAAAGTGGGTCATTTACCCTGCAGGATTGCCCACATTCTAGATTTGGCTGATTGTAAGCTTATAGTCACTCCTATGTCCTTGTGTTTTCCTGTGAACTTGTCATTATATCTAGAGGCTGGATGAGATTCAACTTTGATTTTCTTTTTGGCAAGCATCTTTCATAGGTGGTACTACTGCAACACTTCAGCAGCTGTGTGGGTCTGTTTGTCCCACTTTTACTGATGATAACATTATCGGTGGGCTTAGATGGTATCTACCTGATTGGTTCATGATAGGGTTCTCCCATCTTGTTTCCATCTAACAGTTTTAGCATGCATTGACTCAGCCCTCTTCTGAAGGCTACAGACATATCTTGGAAGATCTCTTTTTCAGGAGTGGTCAGCTTGGGTAGCCAGCAGTCATGCTTGGTGGTCAGAGCTGACCTTAACTGGGGTCTTAGAAGCTGAGCATTTATTGAGGCTGACACCTCAGGATTGTAGAGTTCTTGGTTGTTTGTAAAGAGAACAAAATCCCTTTGGCATTTCAAAATTTGTTGTATTGTTTTGTTTGTTTTTATTGTAATAAAAGAGTGATAACATTTATTTACCCTTCTAATCATTTTTAAGGGAACTCTGGTGGCATAGTGCCTAACGCATTTGACTGCTAACCCAAAGTCTGGCGGTTCAAACCCACCACCCACTCCTTGGAAGGAAGGTTGGGCAATCTACTTCCATAGTGATACCACCTCAGAAACCCAAGGAGGAGTCGCTGTGAGTCAGATCTGACTCGACGGCAGTGAATTTTTAATCATTTTTAAGTATACAATCCAGTGACATAAATCACACTCACACTCTTTTGCAGTCATCACCACCATTTGTTTCCAAAACTTGTTTCTCACCCCAAGCATATATTCTTTTACTCATTAAAAACTAACTCCCCATTGCTGGTCCTCAAGCCCATACCCTACTGCCATCAAGTTGATTCTGACTCATATGACACCCATTAGGTTTCCAAGGCTGTAAATCTTTATGGAAGTAGATGCACCTGGTGGGTTTGAACCACTGACCTTCTGGTTAGCAGCCAAATGCCTGATGCACTGTGCCACCAGAGCTCTGGGGCCCCTAGTCTACTTTTTATCTCTGATTCCAACTCATAGTGACCATGGGACGGAGTAGAACTGCCCCATGTGTTTTCTAAGGCTATAATCTTTATGGAAGCAGATTACCACATCTTTCTCCTGTGGGTTCGAGCTGCCAACCTTTTGGTAAGCAGCCAACCACTTAACCATTGCACCACCAGTACTACTCCTATTTTAGATGCTTCATGTAAATTGGATCATAGAATATTTGCCCTTTTGTGTCTACTTCTTTCACTTCATATAATGTTTTCAAGGTTCATCCGTATTGTAGCATATATTAGAATGCCATTCCTTTTTATGGCAAAATAGTATTCAATTGCCCATATATACCATATTTTGCATATCCATTTATCTGTTGACAGACACTTGCATTGTTTCTATGTTTTGACCAATACAAATAATGGTGCAATACACATTGGTGTACAAGTATCTGTTAGACTCCTGGCTTTCAACTCCTTTGGATATATAAATGTAATGAGAATGGATAAATTAAGGAAGCATCCAGTGCAGTGTCCTTCACATTGCAGGGTCTTTATAAATGGTTTCGGTTACTGGGAACAGGGATGGGACACTGTGGCATCATGTAGCAAAAAGAGCACAGGCTTTGGCCTTGTGGTAGATGTGGGTTTGAATCTTCTGGTCTGCCAGTTGTTTGCTGTGTGGCCAAAGACACAATTACCTAACCTCTCTGACCCTCTATAAAATGAGAATTAAACTCATAAGGGATTGTGTAAGACTTTAATTAAGAAGTACGTAAAAATATTTAGTACAGTGTCTGCTATGTAGAAGATCTGTAAGACATGCTGATTATGAAGTTAGTGTGGGTTTAATTGCTTATAAAAACATTGCTGATAGGGAAAACCTGTTCCGTGAAGTTAAGTTGAAGAAGACTGCTTCTAAGCAGTTTAGTAAAGTACAATCATCTACATATTTTCAGTTTCATTACTTGAAGCTCAAACCCAAGCCATTGTTTTCCAAAAAGAGGTCTAAGAGGTGCAGGCATCACACTCACCCAAGCTATTTAGTAAAAATACAAGTTCTTGCCCCACCTTCTGCCAAACTCCTGAATCAGAACCTCTGGGAGTAGAAGCTGAATCTACATTTTTACAAACACTTCCAAAATGTTTAATACAATGAAGTTTGAGAGCTCTAGTTGAGAGTAACCCATAGCATTTATTTGTAGCATTTAAATATGCAAATAGTACCCTGAGGAGTTCTGGATGGTACAGAAAGCTAATGCACTTGGCTGCTAACCAAAAGGTTAGACATTCAAGTCCACCCAGAGGCACCTCAGAAGGCAGACCTGGTGACTTCTAAAAAATCAGCCCCTGAGCTCTGGTAGTGTACTGCCTAAGGCATTTGACTGCTAACCAGATGGCTGGCAGTTCAAACCACCAGCCATTCCTTGGAAGGAAGGTTGGGCAATCTACCTCCATAGTGATACTGCCTCAGAAACCCAAGGAGGAGTCGCTGAGTCAGATCCCCCTCAACAGCAGTGAGTTTGGTTTGGGAGTTTGAAACGCTATGGAGTCCGTTTCTACTTGGACACACGTGGAGATGCCATGAGTCAGAATCGACTTCATGCAACTCGGGTTTGTGTGTGTGTGTGTGTATGTGTGTGTGTTGGGGGGGCCAGGGGTAAGTAGGACTTTCAAAGAAGAAAGAATAACTCATTTAATTTCATATAAGAAAGTTAGAACGCTAGGTTTTTAACATGGACTCAGGGATGACAGTTTTTTTTACAGGGCTGCAAGTCCAAAATGATAAATGTTTGCTTTAAATTCTGTTCAGTTACTTCGAAACCAGAGGTTTCCTGCATCGTTTCATCATGCAGTTGAAACTGTTGTTAATATGCTGATGCCACACATCACTCAGAAGTTTAGAGATAACCCAGAGGCGTCCAAGAATGCAAACCATAGCCTTGCTGGCTTCATCAAGGTGAGTCTCTCAGTGGGGATGATGTCAGTTAAATGACTAAAAGGTTCTTTTTAAGTAGCTCTCTAGCAGAGTGACTAGTATACAGTAGGTGTTCAGTCAATGTTGATTGCATGCTTTCATGCAAAAGGTAAACTTAATTAATAATGAACTTTGATTTGAACCCAACTCTCCAAAATTTTGGGCCTGAAATACAGTACTTACCCATCTGTTTTTTTTCCTCCACAGAGATGTTTCACCTTTATGGACAGGGGCTTTGTTTTTAAGCAAATCAACAACTACATCAGTTGCTTTGCTCCTGGAGATCCAAAGGTAATATGGATGTTACACACTCTTCCTTCTCCTTCTTGTTTATCTTTGGGAATCCACCTGTTTCTCTCTATTAACATACAAAAATATCCTTTCAGTCGCAGAGTCACAACTCACTCCCCTCTGTTGGAGATACTAGTATTCACGTTTGTACTAGTGTGAAATACTAAACCAGGTGCTGTGGAGTCAGTCCTGTCTCACAGTGACCCTGTGTGTGTCACAGTAGTGTCGTAGAGTTTTCAGTGGCTGAGTCTTCAGAAGCAGATCACCTCTTTCTGAGGCATCTCGGGGTAGACTCAAAACTTCCAACAGCTGAGCACCTGGTGATGAACCATTAGCACCACCCAAGGACTCCAGAGTAAGATGCTAGGGACACATTGGTCCCAGAGGAGACATAAACATATCTGTTGATTTTCTTATAAATACCTGAAATAACTTCTCAAGGGCAAAACTAAAAGTATAGGTGTTGTGAATCATAGTTTGTTTAATAAGATAACAGAAGTAACCATGTAGCTTTTCTCTGGTAGAAGTATCTCTGACTCTTCCCTTGGTGGTGGGTTTTTATTATTATTATTATTATTATTTTAATAAACATCTGTCTAATTAATTTTCTTGTTGTTTTGATTCTGTGTCCATAATTATAAGCTGTCTGAAATCTTATACTGAAGCAGGAAGAACATGAATAATAAATACCCTGATAGTCAGTAGAAGACATTGCTTAATTTTGTTCTCAATTTGCACACAAATGCCTGCAACCATTCTGAGATCTTTAAAATGACATAGAGAATGCATTTCCAATAGAGCCAATGAACTAAAGACTGAGAAGTTATTTTAGGGTGCTGAATAAATTCAGTTACCCAGTGAGATATTTAATTTATGACTACGTATTTTTTTTCCTGCAGACTCTTTTTGAATACAAATTTGAATTCCTTCGTGTGGTGTGCAATCATGAGCATTACATTCCTTTGAATTTACCAATGCCATTTGGAAAAGGCCGGGTTCAAAGATACCAAGGTAATCTATCTTTCTTTATATTCATCTTTTCAAAGAGAATGCTATTTATAAGAGAATTGATCCAAACATACAATCGAATCTCTTTTCCATTGATGAGTTAATGTTTTTTCCTCTTAAATTTCCATTTAAAAAGGTACTGATGAAAATGTTAATGAAGAACTTAATTTTCAGCACATTTATCGGACTATAGATTGTGCTAGTATGACTATTATTCGTTGAAAAACTCCTTTGCTTAAACAATAGAAATCCATTTTACTTACTGTAGTTTATTTTTATTTCTACTTTTTTTCCTTATAAATTAGCTTTTCTTTCACCACCTGTGGAGTCAAATGACACTCCTGTAGGTAGGTGTGGAGTATGATGCTGGCTTTCTTGCATTTTTCTCCTTTCAAAAGAATGCAAGTGGTTGCTAAAATGCTTCTTATGTATGCTATTCACTTAGGCATTTCCTATATATTTTGATCAGTGTTTTAACTCATGATAAACTAGTGAATTTGTTTTCACTGTGGCTAAGTCATTGCTATACCATCCCTTAGAGACATCTAGTATGTTTTTTTGGAGTCCCCAGGTCTTCTAGGATGTTTCTTTAAGAAGGAAAAGAAACAAAAACAAAAGCCTTGCTTCACCAAAAGAATTCATTTTTCCCCATTTTCATAGCCCTTGTCCATAATGGTGTCAGTAATCTAAATCACAAGCAACATGGCTTTTTCATAGGCTTTTTGTGTTTGCATGTTGAGTCCTTAAACTGTTCTCTTTTATAAGTTTGAGCTCATAGATTTATTTGTTATCACTGAGTGAATAAAATTACCCATGTTAGTCTATCAGGTCTGACAAGTTATATTTAGTGAGTTTAGTGCCTTGAATTTTCTCAGGATTATTTGTGATCAATGAGAGAAGAAGTGCAGGGATGCCACCAAACTATTAATAATACCTAAATCAACTGCCCTTGGAATTTAGAGGAACGCATGGAATTTAGAGACCTGCTTATCTTCCCCCAAGGCAGACTGCCCCTCCTTTTAAGGAGTGAGAGAGGGTAGATGAGGCCCTAGAGCTGTCAATTCATGCATTCAGCAGATACCTCCCCAGCACCCACTGTGTGTCTCAGCATCCTGTCATGGACAACATAATGCAAATCTCTGGCTATTTTATATAAGGAAAATACAGAGACTGTTAGATAGTGATGAGTGCTAAGGAGAAAAAAAAAAGTAAGGGGATACGAGAAGGGAACTCTATATTGATAGGAATATATTGTATATTAGCTGATGTTTGGAATAGAGTAGCCAGGGGAAGCTTCATTTGAAGATGACTGTTTTGGTTACTTCATGCTACTCTAATAGAAAATACCACACATGGGTGGCTATAATAAACAGGAGTTTATTCTCTTACAGTTTTGGAGGCTGGAAGTCTGAGTTCAAAATGCCAGGCTCTAGGGACTGAGTAAAAGCCTCTTGACCTTGGGCGTAAGCTCTGTCTCTTGCCCCCAGCCCACTAAAGTTGGAGGCTTTCTTCATTCATGCAGCTGCTGGCTGCTGACACTGACAAACCCAAGGCCAACAATTAAAAAAAAGGCACATTCCCAATATTACCAAACAACATGGCAGGTCATTGATTCAAGGCCATTAAGAGTCCCAGGATTGGTAGACAACATGGCAGGCTGCTGAACAATGACTCAGTATATGTAGGATTCAGGTGTCCCAAAAAGCTACAGACCATTCCTAAATCTGCTCCTTACAAACTGGGAGTAGACCGCATCCCTAAAGTAGCTACTCAGCTGCTCACAGTAGATTCCACCATGGAGCTGATTACTAGTTTCATCATGGTGAATCCATGCTACCAGACACTCAAAACCAGGTCCAGCCACGTTGACAAGTAACCTTAATTACCACAATGACTTTGGAAGAACAAGCTAAAGAAAGTGAGGATTGAATGAACCATGTGTATGTCCTGGGCCAATAGAACAGTAAGACATTTAGGCATTATTGGCTCTAACCCCAGCCGCGTCTCTGGTCTCACTCCCCACTAGTCCCTATATTTCAGACACACCTGCTTATTCCTAGCTTTTCAAACATGACTATGCGAGCAGTCTCAGGCCCACTTGTAACAGTCTTCAACCTTAAATAGCCACTTCCCCATGGAATCCTCAAGGAGCTCTGGTAGAATAGTAGTCAAGGCATTAGCTGCTAAACAGAAGCTCAGTGGTTTGAACCCACCATCTGCTTCACAGGAGAAAGATGAGGTCATCTGTTTCTATAAAGATTTGCAGCCTTGGAAACTCAGTGGAGGTCGCCATGAGTTGGAATTGGCTTGAAGGCCCTGAGTTTGAGTTTTTGGTTTGAGGAATCCTCCTCATCTTTCCTTGCCAGTTACTCAAAATCTCCTGAGTTAGGCTCTGTCTCCTTAGTACCCAACTGGCTTAATTGCTCTTTCTCCCTACCCTCTGTATCTCCACCCTGCATTCCCAAGCTCCACCTCCCTTCCTCACCTCACACAGAATTACTGGCCTACTTATATTTGGGAACTTGACTTTCTGTCTTTACCTGTCAAGGTGCAGAGAGCAGCACTTAACACCAAGTGGTTACTCAGTGAAAGATGTATGTTAATGCCTGTTCTTTCCCACTGACTCAGCAGGGTCCAATTACTTATCCTGTAGAAATGGATGAAATAAAAACCCTTCAAGTGCCCTGCAGACTCAGCAGCCACAATTTATACTATCTCTTAGTAATGCCATAAGGTATTGGGTAGCAAGAGAGGCTGCCCTAGGCAAGTGGATACAGGTTACATACTGATAATCAGCCTTCCTAACCTGAAAGGAGGAGCTCTGGTGGCATAGTGCCTAAGGCATTTGACTGCTAACCAGAAGGCTGGAGGTCCAAACCCACTAACCACTCCTTGGAAGGAAGGTTGGGCAATCTACTTGCGTAGATACTGCCTTGGAAACCCAAGGAGGGGTCACTATGAGTTGGGTCTGACTCGACAGCAGTGAGTATATTAACCTGCTAGGAGCCAACCAGTAGCCATGGAATAGATTCTGATGTTTGACATCTCCATGTGTGTCAGAATAGAACTGTGCTCCATAGGATTTTGAGTGGATGATTTTTCAGAAGTAGATCTCCAGGCCTTTCTTCTGAGGCACATCTGGGTGGACTCAAATTTGCAATTTTTTGGTTACCAGCCAAGTGTATTAGCCATTTGTACTACCTGTGGATGGTTAGGCAATCTACTTCCGTGGTGATACCGCCTCAGAAACCCAACGAGGGGTCGCTGTGAGTCGGATCTGACTCGACGGCAGTGAGTTTGGTTTGGTTTTTGGTGGTCTCAGTACTGATAGGAATAAATTGTATTTTTAGCATTCTCCTTTCTCTCTCCCTTCTCAACTGCTTCTCTTTCTATGTACCTCTGGTGCACATGAGTATACATGCACACACATGTGTGCAATTATGCCAATAAGTAGTTTTCTTCTAAACAGTTTATTTTAATTCAAGCTCTGAACTATATTTTGGAAGAACGTGGCTTAATAATCATAAACAATGAACATGACTATTCTGGAAAGAGGAATACTCTTTCCTTTGCTTCTGCTAAAGGATTTAATAGGTCATGGATCAGTATGTTAAATAGCTTTAGAAATAACTAATGTAATATGGGATTAAAGTCAAAGGGGAGGGGTCAGAATTTATGGACATTCCTCTAATAATGGATTCAGCATAGTAATTCAAGTCTTAGCTACAGTTTACTGTATTTCAGCTTCAGAGTCATGTTTAGCAGTTCTTTTTTTATTACTTTTTTTTAACCCTTCCTTAGTAGATTACATGTTTGCTTCTATCTCTTTCTCAGAAGGGGTTTCCCTTTTGTCATTTAGTTTGTTGACGATTCACTAGTTTAGTGTGGTGCTTTGAACATTTTAGTTTTATCATATATTGTTTTTTTCATTTGCTTTTAGAGGTGCAGTAGTATTAAGACTATATTTTAGAAAATACTGCATTAAAAAAGTTCTTCACTCATAGGAGCTGAATAAATAGGTTATATGATATGTTGTTTTAAACATACTGAATTTTGACAGGATTATATAGCCATTAATGACCAGTAAATGGATAAATAAACTTCTGCAGTAAAAACATGCTAATAGACTTTGTGCATTTATTCTCTTTAATTACATGGTTGTTACACAGAAATTACTCCTCTCTAATTCTATTAATTGAAACAATAACTTTTTAACAAAGTCAACAATAAATTACATTAGTAATTAACATTTGCTGCTCTTGGTTATGGAAATCGGTGCTAAAACTATTCATCAAATTAATAATTAGTAAGATGCGATATATTCCAAAACCACAAGGCAATGTGATTACTTGTATTTGAATTATTTTAATTTTTGAGTTAGACATGTTATGAAGTAGAGCAGTTCTCTAGATAACCAACCTGTCATATATGAAGCCAAATCTAATCATCTGTTGGGACATTCAGGTTGAGAAGAATTTTGGTTTTTACTCAGTGTTCACCTCCTTTCTAATGAAGATAGTCTCTGTCTTTATTTCAGATCTCCAGCTTGATTACGCATTAACAGATGAGTTCTGCAGAAACCACTTCTTGGTGGGACTGTTGCTGAGAGAGGTGGGGACTGCTCTCCAGGAGTTTCGAGAAGTCCGTCTGATTGCCATCAGTGTGCTCAAGAACCTGCTGATAAAGCATTCTTTTGATGACAGATATGCTTCAAGGGTGAGTGGTCTCCTATGGAAAGAAATATGGATTAAGAAACATCCTTCATTTTAGGGAATATATGGAAAATAACCAATCGGAAAATTAGTGGTAGAACACTAAGACTTTTCTGCATGTAAGCAATAAAATCAAATATCCATCTTCGTAAGAAGGATCCAAATAAAGGAGAAGGCCAGTGACAACTCAGGCTGTCATTAAATGCTCATGGTTATGAGAAAAACTTGCAAATTGTGTCTCTGTTTCAGAGCCATCAAGCAAGGATAGCCACTCTCTACCTACCTCTGTTTGGTCTGCTTATTGAGAACGTCCAGCGGATCAATGTGAGGGACGTGTCACCCTTCCCTGTGAACCCCAGCAGTGTACGTAAGCATATTCACATACACACACCCCACCTTTTTATTTTTGCCAGTAAAGTCACAATAATCTCTGTAGTGTTCTTGGTAAGTTGTACTTTTGGCTCAGCTGGGGTCAATCAGGAAACCTGTGCAAACTCTTGCTAAAAACTTCATGCTCCCTGATGACCCAGTATCTTGTAAGATCTCAGCATCTTTATTTGTGTGCATTCAACAAAAGCTTATGGTAGTGATTAGACAAAGATACAGGGTAGTGAAGAAGACCATAGCCCGAACCTGTCTGTTATGAAAGCTCAGTTCTCCTCCCTGTTCTGATGGTAATATGCGAAGCAGTCTTAAACAAGCCACCCTCTTTGGGCCATAGTTTCTCTCCATTTGTAAACTTACTAAGTCTACCTTGTCATGGATACCTGAGTGAGTGACATGAGGCCTCACCCTCCAAAAATGACCACCTTAATTGGTAATTGTCTTTGAGCAGGTATTTAAAGATGGCATTGGAAATTAAGCTGCCTGAAGGATGACCTCAGGAATTATCTCAAAAGTTTTTGGTTGGAAGCTGTTTCATGTTTTACTCAGTCCTTGATTCGTGTTGATTTATGTTGTGCCTTGAAAAGAATTCTCACTACCATCTTAAAATTCAACTTTTTCAAAGCATTGTCACTGGCGATTACTGTGTCAGATATGAATTGTATGAGGCTTTTTAATTATTGAACTATATTTTTAATTATTGAAGTTTGTAGAAGTTTTGCAAAACTAAAACCCACATTCTTTGTTTTCCTAAAGCTCTTTTTCTTTGCCTTGGAGGGCTTATTCTGCCTTTCATTTGGACAGATGTTACCACTTCAGTAATTTCCTTTCCCCTTTATTCTGCTTCACTTGTTGACTTTGCTGCTTTGTCGTCATGTTGTATACTTGGGGAGTTTCCATGCATGTTTCTGTCTCTTTCCCCCAACAATTGTACACTGTCCCATTTTTCGTAATAGCTCTCCACCTCTGAATACCCTTCCCAGGTAATGTGACACTTGTTGTTGTTGTTATGTGCCGTTGAGTCGGACCCGACTCATAGCTACCCCTCCTTGGGTTCCGAGGCAGTATCACTATGGAAGTAGGTTGCCCAATCTTCCTTCCGAGGAGTGGTTGGTGTGTTTGAACCGCCAGCCTTCTGGTTAGCAGTCAAGTGTCTTAGGTACTATGCTACCAGAGCTCCTCTAGGTGAGTCATATTCATAGAATGTTCCCTGAAGTTCTGAAGGGCATAAACTTCTTTTATCCTGAAATGAAATGCACCTCACTGTTCCTACCCTGGAGTCCCTGGGAGTACGGATGGTTAACACTTGGCTGCTAACTAAAAGATTGGAGCTTCAAGTCCACCCAAAGGCACATAGGAAGAAAAGCCTGGCAGTTTACTTCTGAAAATCATCCATTGAAACCCTTCAAAACAATACTGCCCTGACACACACAGGGTCACAATGAATTGGACTTGACTAAATGACAACTGGGAGCTCTGGTAGCATAGTGCCTAAGGCACTTGACTGCTAACTAGAAGGCTGGCAGTTCAAACCCACCAGCCACTCCTCGGAAGGAAGATGGGGCAATCTACTTCCGTAGTGATACTGCCTTGGCAACCCAAGGAGGGGTCGCTATGAGTCGGGTCCGACTCAACGGCACATAACAACAACAACAAATGTCAACTAGCTGATCTTACCCTATGCAACATTGTATTTCACACTTGTATTCTCTAAACTTGTCTGCCTTTCTAACTGGAACTAGTAGTTCTGAGCACAGTGTGACCTCTCTACTGTTTCAGTTCTGGAAAAAAATGAGTGCAAGGTCCTTCTTTGGCTTTCACTAAAGTAAAATCAGTACAAAGTCATATCCTTGTTTTGACATGTCAAATTTTGATTGGGACCATGTATGAAGCTTCAGAGAGTTTTAATTCCTGCTATTATAATTCACTCTTGCTCATTTGGGAGGATTCTGAAGTGAGAAAACAATCAAAGTCCCAGTAAGAAAGAGAATGCCAGGCATTTTCTGAAGGAAAAAAAAATACTGAAATAATTGAAATAATCTAAACTTCTAGAAAAGATGCAAAATTGCTGGGGAAAGAAAAACAGTGACTTTATGGAAGAAGATTTCAAATATTCTGTGCCTTCTTCCCTCCTTGCCCTGCTCTGATCCATCCGCCATGTTCCCTCCCCATACACGACCGTGTGGCTGCTACTCCCACTCAGGCACACTTAGCGTGTCAAGTTGTTATCTGGCTTGTACTAACACTTGCCTTCTCACTTCCAAGAACAGTTGCTGAATCTTTTTGAATCATCTTTGATTAGTTCTGCTTTTTCCCTCTTTGACAGACTGTGAAGGATGAATCACTTAATTTGCCAGCTGTGAATCCATTAGTGACACCGCAGAAGTCGGGTAACACATTGGATAACAACCTGCACAAAGACCTCTTTGGTGCTATCTCTGGCATTGGTAATGAATCTTACCTACTTTTTCCCAGGTTAACTCAAAACGTGTCTTTAATCAAATATTTGCCTAAAGTCCCTAACTTGTGAGTTAGGATTTTAAAGCATGAGTTTCTGCTTTGAATATTCTTTCTTTTTTTGTGATACTTAAAAATGACTGAAATTCTTCAAACTACTCTAAAATAGAGATTCCAAAATCCTAGTGAATACCAAATGCAGTACAGTTAATGGCTTATTTGTACTGTTTGCTTTTTATTTAACTCTTACTAAGTTAATTTATCATTTAAATCTCTAAATTGGATTGTTTATGCTTTTACAAAAGGAGTATCTTTGCAGGGAAGACAGAAAAGTGGGGCTAGAGAGGGGGTTTATTGGTGGTAGTAGTGATGGAGATGAAACATGAGAGAAGGTCTGTTGGTAGAGTCCAATCCTAAAATCAGTTTGTTGGTTGTTTTTTTTTTTTAAATCTCATTTCCTAGAGTATTTTTTACTGTCTGAAATAATATAAGAGCTTTCCCTTGGGGAGGAAAACAGATGGTGTAAATGAAAACTGCAACTGAGTAGTTTCTCCAGAAGAAAATGCCAGAGAAGTGTACCTATTAGTGTTTCGACTAATTGAGCCTCTGCACAAGCTCCTTTGTACCAAAAAACAAACAAACAAACAAAAAAAAACTTCACAGAATTGTCATAAATGTTCCCAGGTGTCTTCTGTTTTTATTTTTCACTCTTTACCAATCATTGAAGAAATAAGCATCCTACTATGCCTAGAAGGAGCTCTGGTAGCATAGTGTCTAAGGCACTTGACTGCTAACCAGAAGGCTGGCAGTTCAAATCCACCAGCCATTCCTCAGAAGGAAGGTTGGGCAATCCT
>NW_006921793.1:4143845-4147687 GCF_000298275.1 Orycteropus afer afer
ATGTTTCATGTTTAGGACAGAGTTTTACGCACATTGGTCACTGAATAAATGTTGATAGATTGTGTGCATGCAGTCTATCATGTATGCAAATGTGTGCATTTAATAGTAACTCTGTGGTTTGGTTTTGGTTGATTTGTACAGCACTGGAGTCTATTGCTGCTACCATTGTTTGGAGAGCTGGAGATCAATAAATGGCTATTCTCACATCCCCACTTCTGTCCCACAGGCCCAGGGTAAAAGGTTAGAACTTTGACTTCACTTTTTGATAGGTTGCCAGGCTGCCAAGCCCAACAAAGACCTTTCCACTTTTTAAAGCTCCTTTTCAAAGATTGCCCCGCCCCCTTTGATAAACAATTCCTTAGGCTCAGGAAAGATAGATTTGAGGTTTCTATCTTAAAAGGGCAGTTCTTTTAATCAGTTTATTTATATGACTATCGGAAACCCAAGGAGGGGTCCCTATGAGTCGGGCAAATAACAACAAACAACAACATCTTTCACTTTGAGTTTATAAGCTGACCTTTTGTGATGGTTGTGTTAACATGCCATTTCATGTCATTGATGAAATAAATTGGTGAGAGTACAAAATTGGAAACCCCCCTGATTAACAACCAAATTTATCCTACAATACCAATCCTTAATCTTAAGTATCATTATCTATTTCTCATAGTTATGCCTGCCTTATTTGGCTCTTGTAATGATTAAAAGAGTTATTTCATGTAGAATTCTTGGAGCAGAGCCTGGCACATGATAAACCGTAAATGTCATGAGTATCCATTTGCCTTTCTCCTGTCACTCTGGCTGTCACTCTGTCCTTCTTTGCCCTGCTCTGCCCACATGCCCACCAGCTCCTTCAGAAGTAGGAAGGGGATTTTCTTTGAAAGGTTTTTATATGCAGCAGTTGAGGGCACTGGCTTTAAAGTCAGACAGATGTGGCTTTGAATCCACACTGTACTGTTCACTAATTGCCATGAGCAAGGTGTTTACTTTCTCCATCCTCTGTGTCCACATCACTAAAATAGATGTTGTCATCGTGAGGGATAAAGAGCTAATGTTATGTGTACAGTGTTTGGCATGGCAAACACGACAATTTTTTTTTTAATTGTTTTCTGTTGTATAGGCAATACCACATTTGCCATTTCAACATTTTTCATATAGACAGTTTCATGAGATCAGTTGCATCAAACATATTTTGCAACTATCACCAACATCCTTTATCAAATTTTTCATCCCCATCAACAGAAACCCAATGCTTTTCTAAACAACAGTTCCTCCCCATTACCCCTCCTTCCTGTGCTTGGTAACCACTGTTAAACTCTGATCTCTTTATGTATTTGTGTGGTAGTTAAAGTTATTTTTCAACTTGGCTGGGCTTGGTTTTGAGTGGCTGGGCAGCTGGATGTAGCTGTTCCGCATGATAAGACTGGTAATCACCTCCATGGTAGAATCTACTTGAGCAGCTGAGTAGCTGCCTTAGGGGTGTGGTCTGCTTCTACTATATAAGAAGAAACATTGACAAAGGTCTCTGCAGCTTTTTGGCACACTTGGACCCTGCATGTAGCCAAGTCTTCATTTAGCAGCCTGCTGTGTTTCCTGCTGATCTTGGGACTGTCTCTGGACTTGAACTAGTGGCCTACCAAGTGGTTTGGTAATCTTGGTACTGTGCCATTTTATTTGTTGACTTTGGATTTGTCAGCCTCAGTAGCCAACAGCTCTCTGAGTTAAGAGGAGCCTCCAGCCTCAGTGGCCCAGGAGCAAGAGGCAGAGCTGAAGCCCAAGGTCAGGGGGCTTTCACCTAGCCCCAGAGCTGGCACTTTGAACTCACACTTCTAGCCTCCAGAATTATAAGAGAATAAAATACCACCCACTTGTGGTATTTTCGGGTAGAGTGGCACTAGAGGTTACAAAACAAATTGCCTATTCTAGGTACTTAATATTAGTGAGATCTTACAATGTTTATCCTTTTGTGACTAACTTATTTCACTTAGCATGTTTTCAAGGTTCATACATATTGTACCATATATGAGAAGTTCATTTCTCTTTGTGTCTGAGTAGTATTGCATTGTATGTGTATACCATGTTTTTAAACACTAAGTATTGTTATTTGATGACTAATATAACAAGGTCTCTGATACTACTGATGCTTTGTCATAAGCTCCCATCAACCAATTAGGAGGAGAGTAGGAATCCTTTGAAAATCATAAAGCCCTGTCCTCTCTGGCCAGTACTCTGTAGGAAGAGATATCACAAAAGAAGCATTCAAGACTTTCTTAAGTGAGATGACAATGGAAGTACAACCACGTGCATATATAGGTTTGGCAGTTGGTATTTCTGCACATATTTGTATGTGCTGCATATATAGCCATGTATATAATAGAACATACAGGGGGTACAATCAGGAAAACTTCTTAGCCCGAGCCATACACCTCTAGGGACTAAGTTAACTGGGCTTGAGGGCTAAGGACAGAGTTGCTGAGACATTGAGGGGATTGCAAATAATGTCTATGTATAAATTGTTGAATGGAAAAATAATTTACTTCATAAATTTTGACCTAAACCATAAAACGTTAACAACAAAAAGACTGAGTAAATGATAAACTAGAATGACAGGATCTTTTCACTCCCTGACTCTCTTCTCTGACTCCAAATTCACTGTTAGAATTTAGGATGCCTTGGGAACTTAGAAATAAACCCCTTCTTACTTGAATTTCAAGACATACCCACTTAAAAAAATTCACCACTGTAGGCTTATTTTTACTTAGATTTTGTTTGTATTTCCTGTCTTTAAAAATAGGAATCCTTGTTGAATTGGTATATTTGCTGTGTATATTCTCAACAAAGGAGCGCTGGTGGCGTAGTGCCTAAGGCATTTGACTGCTAACCAGAAAGCTGGTGGTTTAAACCCACCAGCCACTCCTCGGAAGGAAGGTTGGGCAATCTACTTCCATAGAGATACCACCTTAGAAACCCAAGGAGGAGTCGCTATGAGTTGGATCCAACTCAACAGCAGTGAGCATATAGAGTTTTATTCTCAACAAAAACAAAATAACTAAAATCACTTTAAATGAAAAACTAAAAAAGTATGAATCCTTGCTCTCTTTTAGGATTACCTTCCAGGGAAGCCCTATGTTGAACCAGGTTTTCTAACACATTTTTGGCATCCTTAGCAGTAGCATCTCATCATCAGAGAGTTTCCAGTTAACTCTTCTAGAGCAGACATTCTCCTTCTACCTGCATTTATAAGAAATGTGGTTTCCGAACATGCTGAGAATGAGTCTTCACTAGTTTTGTTTTGAAATGTCTTTGAAACATGCTGCATGAGACTATCTAAAGCCGACCAATTGGTTGCCTGGTTAAAAACTACTCTGAGATCAGACTGATTATAAAAGATGAGCATTCTTAGGCTACAATTTCCTTTTTCCACTATTCTGTGTATTACACTGGACTGTCTATAAGGCAGTGGGAAAGCAGGAAAGGGAAGACTAGCTAAATGCCTTTTCATTTTACTTCTTCTTCTTGTGTGCCATCAAGTCAATTCCAACTCATAGTGACCCTATGAGACAGAAGAGAACTGCCTCAGAAAGTTTCCTAGGCTATAATCTTTACAGGCACAGATCATCAGTTCTTTTCTCCCGTGGAGATGCTATATAGGTTCAAACCACTGACCTTTCAGTTAGCAGCCAACGCTTAACCCTTGTGGCACTTCATTTTACTTACATGTTATACAGGGTTTTCAAAAGTTAGGCACAGCAACAAACATATGAAGAAATGCTCACGATCATTAGCTATTAGAGAGATGCAAATCAAAATAACAATGAGATACCATCTTGCTCCAGCACTAGTAT
>NW_006921793.1:4149372-4187969 GCF_000298275.1 Orycteropus afer afer
AAAAAAAAAAAGTTAGGCACGGGGCCAGTATATTAAATATATTCACACACAGAACAACATAGTTCTGTTAAGCATGTTGATTTTGATTTATTGCATTTCCATCTGTCTGCCTTAGATTAGAATTCTAGTTCTGGAATCAAGCCTAAAAGTCTTAGAATTTAGCATCCACTTTTACTTTACAGAGGAACCCTTTCTCTTGAGTTGTGTGCTACACATTAAGTATGAATTATGGTTCTGTTACTAGGATCATAATTATAATTTGGTTATAATGCTATTTTTTTTTTCCCCTCTGAGTAAAGAAAAGGAGTAATTCATACCTTTTATATAGGGTTTCCCTGCTCTTCTGTAGCAGTCTGTCACACAGTGTCTACCCTACCAAGTGCAGGCTGTGGTTGGCAGTGAGGCCCAGTGCTTTGCATGTTCCAGCCTTTGCTTACAATTTTCACATTCCCCTGGCTCCTTTTTCCTCTGTCTTAAATTTACTCCGGTACACCAAATCAGCTTCAGGGATGGTAGTAGATAAACATGAGTGCTAGGTAGGAGGTGGGATTTCCTATGTTGATAGGGCAAGTCTTCCTCTGAAGTTAAAGACTTCTTGACATTACCTGAGAATTGATGACTTTATGCCATTAACCATCAAATTAAAAAATCTAACAACTGAGTGATCTGAAAAAACAGTTTTGGTGTGACCCAGAAGGTAGCCATATAGTTTTTTTTTTTTTTTTTTTTTTTTTTTTTTTAATTAGAAGCCTAAAATATAGTATCTCAGTCCATGGAAGCTACTTTGCCTACTGGAACCTGAAAAGGACCAGCCTGTTCTGAGGTGCTGGGTAACCACATCTACAGCTTGGGTATGGAAGTCTGTGCTTACAGTACATTTTACTTCTTGTTGTGTGCCATCAAGAAAAGTCTCCTTATGCAGTCTCAGTACCAGCCTGGCCTTGCAGTTGCAGGCATTTCTTTTGGTTCAGCATAGGATGTATGAGTCTCAAAAGTCATTTTTAAAATTATGTGATTCACTTAAATCTTACCTAATCAGGCAGTCAATCTATTACCTTAAAAAATTCAATAATACTAGGTGGAGCTATTTTCTGCCTTCAAATGCTATTTTTTCACAGACGTCACAAATTTTATTTCCAAGTTAGATTTCCTTTCTGCTCTTATCGGTTCATAGCAGAGGTTCCCGAATGTTCTCAGTTCACAGCACCCTTAGTCATTGCAATAATTTTTTATTAGGTAGGTGGTGGTGTTGTTTGCCATCGAGTCAGACCCAACTCATAGTGACCCCTCCTTGGGTTTCTGAGGCAGTATCACTACGGAAGTAGATTGCCCAGTCTTCCTTCTGAGGAGTGGCTGGTGGGTTTGAACCTCTAGCTTTCTGGTTAGCAGTCAAGTGCCTTAGGCACTATGTTACCAGAGCTCCAAATACTTGATAAATACTTATATCCCAGTGGCTCAGTAGCCATTTGGAAGGGGGAAAAAGAAAACATAATTTTTAAAATGTTTACTTCAATCTTATGTAATTACAGTTACTTACTCATTTGGTTCATATGCCTGTTGGGCACCGTACAGCTTCTCAAAGTTTGGAGTCACATTAGGCACCACCACTCTCCTTTTGTGTTCCACACTGATTTTGCCCAGTCTTACTTTTTATCATAGCAACCATCAAGTGCCCAACTTCAGAAAAACATGATGTCATCAAAAGGAATGTAGCAAGTTCTCATGTTAAAACTGCCATGTCGACAGATGTTAAGTGTCTTTGTTTTCCCTGAAATTGTAAAATATCCTATGGCACCCCCTCTGACTTTACAAGGGCTCCTCAGCAGAGTTTGAATACTTTGGGTTTATTGTATGGATTAATTGTTTTATTTGATGCTTGTAGGTGGTGTTATCATTATTTCTTAAGTCTTCATTCTGAACCAGTGTATGCCCTTATGGTCTTAGCGATATAAGCTTTCGAGTAAATAATTGATATTTATGTTTAATATTTCAGAGTAAAGTTTATTTTTATCTTTTTATGGCCTCATTCCTTAAAGGTGAGGTAATTGAATGCAGTTTTTGAGCCAGCTTCCTAAGAGGAAAAAAAATAAATGCCGTATAAGCATTTTCCCTTAAAGTTCAATGCTTATCTTTCTGTTGTTCTGTCTTACCAAAATTTTGGTCTTGGCTTAATTCCCATTTAGCTTCTCCATATACAACTTCAACTCCAAATATCAATAGTGTGAGGAATGCTGATTCAAGAGGATCTCTGATAAGCACAGATTCGGGCAACAGCCTTCCCGAAAGGAACAGTGAGAAAAGCAATTCACTGGATAAGGTAATTCATTTTCAAATAATTCAAATGATTCTTTTAACTAATGGATTTAACTCAAAGTTCCAATGTTTGTTAATAGGACCTTTTTTAAAAAACAACTCATTTAACCTGGAGTAGCTGTTCAAAGTATTTTCTAAAGAAGGAGTCCAGTCACTGTATCTCCTGATTCCAATTTCCAGGGTTTCACATCAGGGTAGTGTTTACCATGGAATGCCTTGAGCAAATGGTTCTGCCAGGCTGGACAGATAGGGAAATCAGAGTGCCACTCACTTAGAATCATTATGGTCTTTCACCAGAAGAACGACATTTATACCACAGTTCTCTAGGCAAATGAAGCTGAAAACCAACTCCAAAAGAGAGTAAGTGATCACATAGGTATTCAGGGATAAAGCTTGATTCAAAAAGCTCTAGTCATCCTGCCCCTCCTCCAACCCACCCCTTTCATATGCAGCCTCTCCTCTTGAAATAACTAAGACTCAGACTATTTGGAAATTTGTGGGAAAGGATAAGGGCTTGGGCTTAAACCTGGAACCCATGATAAATTGGTATCATCTTGGGCCTGTTTTCTTACACTATTTCAATTTACATGCTAAGCACACACATCCCCCACTCAGGGGATGTAGTCCTAGTTCTCAGAAGCATGGAATGTGTCCTTCCTGTGGCATCAGGTTTGTAATCTTACCACCTGTTTTAGTGGCTGGCACTGACTTGATTACTGTGACATGTGATTCTTCGGAGGCGTGAGTTTCCTGGTAGGGTGTGTCATGGTGTGTTTAACTTTTCCCTTGATGCTAACATGCCTTCGCGTGGCAGAGGGAGAAACTGCTCAGAAGGCACTCTGCCTGTGTCATGCGCAGCGTGGGAGAGGAGGAGGAAAACTGCCAGTCAGCCAGGAAAAACCGGGTCACTGTGGATTTTTCCCTTCTAAAGATTCCATCTTTGCCAGAGGAAATTTTGCATGCTGCACCTTCCCTCAAACTGCGAGAAGTACTGCGTTCTCTTAGTGGCTCCAATTCAGTGGAAAGGCGAGATAATGCATCTGCACCACTGTTTTGCCACTAATTGCACCTGCATTTTTTCCTTAAATGGGAATTTCCATGTACATTTTAAGCCTGTTTCCTATAAATAATATTTCAATTGCCCACTAATGCCCTGAACAAAGCATTTCTTTTCACTGACTTTTTGGCTTTGGGTTTGCCAAAAAAAAAAAAAAAAAAAAAAAATCCTGGTTTCAATTGGAAATATAACTTTGAAGATTTTTAAATCTTATATGTTCATAACACAAGATTCCTCTTGTGTTTTTTAAAACATGAACTCTCTAAACCTGTGAACCTTCTGCATAGTGGCAAAACTGCTCTCCCCCTCCACTCTGAGCTTTCTGATGTTTGCAGTGTTGAGCTATGCTGATGATGGAATGACCTCATCTGCTTTAGGTCTTTGGCAGTGCTGTCCTGAGGTGTCCCTGTTTGTACCTATCAAGCACCTGCCAGTTGTTTTTGTCCCAAGGGAGCCCCATATGGCCACTGAATGGCGGGGACTCACCTTGAGGCTATTGTGGTTGATACACAGCAGCACTGTAGACTTAATTTGCTGTTTCAGCCACTCATGTTTTCCTGAGGGGATGTGCTTACTGTAGTATCTTTGGGATCATCATCTCTGTTTGTACCACACACACTTTTTTGCATGAGGTTTGACTTGGCATTTCAGAACTACGCTGATAACCAAAAGTGTGATTCTCCAGTTTGAACTTTTATGCCTTCTGGCTTGTTCCTTAGGGGGAAGTATGCAAAGAAGATAAGCCAGAACGTCTGTGGAACAGCATTTGTGTATGTTCGGGTGAAGTGTGTCTATAGATGAATTGCTCATACCTTCTAATTTATATGATTTGACTCTGTCCTAAGAATCTTTCTTTCAAGGGGAAAAAAGTGAAACTATAATTTTTTTTTTCTAGTACTTGAAGAGAAAAATCACCTGTATTTCCTTTTTAGAACCAGCAGAGTGGCACTTTGGGAAATTCTGTGGTTCGCTGTGACAAACTTGACCAGTCTGAGATTAAGAGCCTGCTGATGTGTTTCCTGTACATCTTAAAAAGCATGTCTGATGGTAGGTGAAATGAAGATTTTTCTTTTACTTTCCTTGTTTTGGGATTTATTATTATTATTATTATTGTAATTAGCTGAAAGTATTAAAAAAATCAACTCACTGCCATTGAGTCAAATTCTGACTCACAGCAACCCTCATTGGGTTTCCAAGGTGGTAAATCTTTATGGAAGTAGATTGCCCAGTCTGCCTTCCACAGAGTGGCTGGTAGGTTTGAACCAGTGGCCTTCTGGTTAGCAGCCAAATGCCTTAGGCACTAAGCCACCAGAGCTCCTTAGTTGAAAGTATACAAGGATTTAAAAGACTATTCTTCCCTTTTTTTTTTTTTTAAATGTGTGTTTATTTATTAAATGTAGTAGAAGTAAGGGGGGGGCGGTAGGAGTGGCTCGTTGGCAGAACTGTCATCTTCCGTGTAGGAGACCCCCATTCAATTCCCAGTCAGTGTACCTCATGTACATTGTGTGTTTCCATAATGCTGAACAGGCTTCACCAGAGCTTTCAGACTAAGATCTAGAGATCTGCTTCTGAAACAATTAGTCATTGAAAATCCTATGGATCACAACTGTCTGACCCCATTATGCATGGGGCCACCATGAGTCAGGGGTGCTGGCTGGTCAGGCAACTAACAACAACAGTAGAAATCACAGCCTTAATTAGAAGCAAAACATTCCTGGTCATTATTTTATTCTAGAAAATAAGTTCTAAAATGCAAATGGGCCTATTTTTAAAATTTATTTTTAACTTGAGCCTACCCTATTAACTAAAGGAGACCGAAACAGCTAATGGAAATAGATTTTGTTTGTCCAAACAAACTCCTGCTTACTGGCACTTATATTAGTCATTCTCTTATATTAGAAAATATATTGTTAGGGGACCTACACATTCCTTCCGTTTATAGTGTGGGTGACGTTCCTGGCTTATAAAGAAGACATGGTATTTTAGAGTAGCGTAGTGCCTAAGGCACTGGACTGCTAACCAGAAGGCTGGCATTTCAAACCCACCAGCCACTCCTCAGAAGGAAAGCTGGGCAATCTATTTCCATAGTGATAACTGCCTCAGAAACCCAAGGAAGGGTCACTATGGGTCGGATCCGACTCCACAGCACATAACAACAACAACAATAGAATTATTGGTATTATACATAGTAGGTTGTTTCTGATTTAGAGTTTGGCAATTACATTTTTAATAGAAATAACTGGAACTATTGATGCTTTAGGGGTGTCCTTGGGTGGCGCAAACAGTTAAGTGCTGAACTGCCAGCCAAAAGGTTGGCAGTCCAAACTCACTCACAGGCGCCTTGAAAGACAGGCCTGGGATTATGCTTCTAAAAGTCCACAACCCTGAAGAACCCTATGGAGCAGTTCTGTTCTGCACATGTGAGTTCACCATGCTTCAAAATCAACTTGACAGCAGTTAACAATGACAGCAAATCAGTGCTTTATTCCTACCATGCAAGGTTTTAAGCATGCATAACAGGACATTTGTAACTTTGTGTGATGTAGCCCGTCACGTGCAATTTGCCATAGAACAATGTCTGAGTTCTTATCTTGTTCAAAATTCTTGTTTCATTTTTCCTGCAAGAAATAACAAGGTATTCTATGAACTGCATTAAGGTCATTGAATTAAAATGAACTTTTTGAAAACAAAATGCCATTTTCAGAGAACATGAAGGCCTCTTTTGCTGCTTTCTTTGGTGGCTATAACCAAAAAAAAAAAACAAAAAACACTGCCATTGAGTTGATTCCAACTCAGAGCGATCCCCACTGGGTTTCCAAGGTGGTAAAGTGGCTGGTGGGTGTCAACCATCAACCTTCTGATTAGCAGTCAGATGCCTTAGGCACTGTGCTACCAGAGCTCCTTGGTGGCCATCGATGTGGGCAATTAAAAATCTGGTGGAAAGTATTTCTGCCTGCAAATAGTGTTTCTTTTATATTCTTGTATTTCAACAGCATTAGCAGACTGCTCTTATAACTTGGATGTTAGGAACAGCATGCCTGACCTTCAAATGCTTAAGTTAATCAACATTCCTTCTGGATTATTTTATTCTTCTGTCAATTTGTTACTTCAAGAGATCTATTTCAAAAAAAGAGCAAATAAAATTTTCTGTGAATGATGACCAGCCAACTACAAAAGCACAGAGCATTTACTTTGTTATTTTGAATTATAAAGTTGAAAGTCTTCCCATTTAAGTCACAAGTTCTAAATTTTGCCTTAAGATAGGTAGAGTGCATGTTAGCCTGCGTTATAACTTTTTCCTTTGTTTATAAAATATTTTATTGTAAACATTGAATATGACATATGACTAGAATGTAACTGCTTTTTAATGACAGATATACCAGAGCGTTCATAGCCAAGTGAAAGTTATCCTTCAAAGTCAGCCCGTTTGACGGGTATGCATATATTTTAAAAACGGAACCACCTCCTTATAATTAGAATTTGTGTGTGTGTGTGTGTGTGTGTGTGTGTTGCATTCAGGAAATCATTACCTACTCCCAAGGTCATGAAGATAATCTTCTAGATGTTTTTTCCTAAAATCTTTAGTATTTCACTTTTAGGTCTAAAAATCTACCTATAATTGGTTTGTGCATGTAGTATGGGTAGGGGAGACATTGCTTCCAGCAATAGTTTACCAACCAACCAGCCAAAATTATCAATTTTGTAGCATTATAGCAATGCTATCTTGACTGAAAAAACCCATTGCCATTGAGTTAATTCCATTCAATTCCAACTCATACTCATTTTATATATCCCACGCTTAATGAGTACATGCCACAAACTGGCCACCTCACTTACTGTCCCTTCCTGTGTAGAGGCATACTTAAGGTATGGCAGGTATGACATGTGCCCTGGACTCTACTTGAAGGTGGTGATGGGGGGGGGGTGTGCACCACTGAGCAGTTTTCATCGCCACTGTGACAGATAGTTCAGTGAGTAAACTAATACCTTAATATTTGAGAGTCTCTGTGATTCAGGGCAGACTGTGCTCTTGCTCTGCTGCGAGCAGAAAGAGAAGAAACTGAAAAAATGTCTTTGAGCACATCACAGACCAATTTTCATCAGTGAAAGCAAGAAAGGAGCAGTTGCAGTTTTCATAGTGCCATGAAGTGTTAAGTAAAAGATGTACAAGCTTGACTTGTGTTTTTGATCTGATAGTATGGTGAAGTTATCTAAAAGATGGGTGTCAGATGTTTGGACAGGGACACAGTTTTGGTGCTTGCTGTAGGTGCTATTTTCCATAGCTACGCCTCTGTTCCTATGCCACCTCTCATTTATAGAGTTTGGGTCTGTGTTTTCCACTCTCCTCAGTCACTAGCCAGAGAAAGGCAGTGTTGGTGCTGCTCTGCAGCTCGGCGATCCCTGGTGCTGCATTGTGGTATGGTGAGGCTCACCACAGATATCTGGAGTGGGCCCACAAGGCCCTCCAGTTTTCACTTGGCTTTCCTTACCCAGGCAAGCAACCTCACATAATCAGAATCTGTTTCTCTAGATTCTAAGCTCAAAACTCCCAAATGATGGACACCCCTAACTCACCCTCCTTTCTGATGTAATAGATAAAACATCGTTTTTAGAATCAGATTGCACTTGAGTTTAAAGGCTAGTTCAGCCATGATCCTTCAGGGTGGTAATTGGGGAAATTACTTACCTTCCCTTGCTTCAGTTAGCTCATTGGTGAATGGGGAATCTATCTTACAAAGGAGCCCTGACGGTTAAGCACTCAGCTGCTAACCAGAAGGTCAGTGCTTCAAGCCCTTCAGCTGCTCCAGAGGAAAAAAGAGCTAGCAATCTGCACCTGTAAAGATTACGGCCTTGGAAACGCTATGGGGTAATTCTACTCTGTCCTGGAGGGTCTCTATGAGTCATAATCAACTCAGTGGCACACAACATCTGCCTCACAGGATGGAGTAAATGACTCAGTACTATCTGTGAAACCCTGAGACCACATAATAGACTGTCAGTAAATATCCTGACCTCTTCCCCTTCCTCTCTGGCAGCAGGGAGTGAAAGTCACTACCACATATCTTCCTGAGCCATCAACACGTCTGCAGCCACCCTCAGTTCCTCTGTACCCCAACTCATGTCAGGCCCCAAAGACTAATTTGCTTTTTCCCTGACAGCAATCTCTTTACCTGGTTATCAACGTCAGTGTAAAATGTTAAAAGGCAAAACAATTTAACTATTAAATGTGGTAATAGCCTTTGTATACTACTACATCATTGCAGAAGTAGATGGTGGCCAGATGCCACTATCAACAGCTCTGACCATGGGCACAATAGAAGGACCTGATGTAGAACAAAACTCAAATTCATTAAAAAAAAAAAAAAAAAGGACCAGATTTATTGAACTGATAGAAACTAGAGGAACCTCGAAGACTATCATCCTATTTCATACCTGGAAATACCCTCTATACCTGGAACTGAAGCCACTCCTGGAAGTCACCTTTCAGCCAAATAACAGATTGGCCTATCAGATAAACAATAACACCCATGAGGAATGTGCTTCTTAGATCAATCAACCATACCAGACCAAATGGGCAACATTTACCCCAAAGCAAAGATGACAAGTCAAGGGGGGCAGCAATGTCATCACTAGGGAGGGTTAGTGTCATCTAGTACAGTAACTCATGGCCTCACCCACCCCCTGGTGGGCAGAGAAGCCCTGCCCCTGTGCAAGGCTGAGTGTCGCAGGGCCCTGTAGCTCCTAGCCCCAACCCCTGCAGCTTTTTTCCCTCTCTCGTTTGCCAAGGTAGGCACCATGGCCTACTCACTCACAGCCTGATTGGTGGGTGTGGGGGGTGACACCAACTCTACTGATGCCACTGCTTTGGTGACCCCTCCCCTTGCAGAGCCCTCCTGCTTGCTGCTGCAAATGCTGGGGTCACTTTGGTGTCACATCCCATGACAGTATTTCCACTGAGGGCCAGGGAAACTGGAGTGATAGAAATAAGGAAGGCAGAGTGGAAGTGGGGCAAGTGCTGTTACATGGTGGGGTTAGCAACTAATGTGACAGAACAATCTGTGTATGAATTGTTAGATGGGAAACTGGTTTACTGTGAAAACTTTCACTGAAACACAGTAAACTGTTCAAAATATAAAAATACAAAATGATTAAGGGGATGTACACAGACAATAAATTTTTGGATGTTATTTTATGATTAAATATGCTAAATTGCTCTTGATTAAGAACAGGTGTGAGTTCTTAATCACAAGCACATTATGCCCTCTTGTTGTCGTGTGCTGTCAAGTCAGACCCGACTCATAGCCACCCCTCCTTGGGTTGCTGAGGCAGTATCACTACGGAAGTAGATTGCCCAACCTTCTTTCTGAGGAGTGGCTGGTGGGTTTGAACCACCAGCCTTTTGGTTAGTCAAGTGCCTTAGGCACTATGCTACCAGAGCTCCCCATTATGCCCTAGTGTTGGGAAATAGGAACTCTTATATACTATGTGGTTGGAAGACCATTTGACAATATTTGTAAAAATCTTAAATGTACATTTCATTTGACACAGTTTAGTTCTAAGAATTTGTCCCATAGATGTGCTTAGATAAGTATGCAAAGACCCACATATAAGAATATTCATCAAAACACAATTTATAACAGCAAAAGATAAGGAAATATATAACCATAAGGCCAGAAGAACTAGATGGTGCCTGGCTACCGCTGTCAGCCACTGGAAGGAGAATTGGTGCAGGAGATTCTAGATAGAGTGGAAGAACAATGTGGAACAAAACTCAAAAATCATTAAGAAAGAAAGAAAAAACACACAGGTTTTCTAGTCTGATAGAGCCTGGTGAGACCCCTGAAACTAGGGCCGCTAGTTACCCTTCAGGTCTGCTCACTCCTGTGACTTCCAGCCCAACGGTAGACAGGCCATATGGGGTGAACATTTATATCAGGTAGATACACTCTTTGAAGTGATCAATCATAGAACAGAAGGGCAGTGTTAGCACAGGAGACAGCTCGGGATGGGAGTGCATGGACGGAAGGACGCAGAGAAGGGGGAAGGATGCAGGGAGGAAGTGGGAAGAGAGCTGTTATGTTGTTGGGAATTGCAGTCAATGTCATGAGACAAAATGCGTATGAACCATTGTATGGAAAATGAATTTGCTCTGTAAACTTTCACCCAAATCACAATTTAAAAATAAAAATAGGCTAAACACTAAATGTCAACCAGTAAGGAACTAGTTAAATCAATTATAGTGCATCCATAGAGTGGAATATTATACAGCTTGAAAAAGAGTAAGGTAGGGCAATCCAAATGTCTTGTCATAGAACCAGCTCCAAGCTATATTAGTGAATTAAAAATTCAAAAGGTAAAATAGTACATATAGTATGCATGCTTCCATTTCAGTGTGGGTGTGTGTGTGGGTGTGTTAGAAACAGGACGTTGTTGTTAGGTGCCATTGAGTCATCTCCAACTCATAGTGACCTTACGTACATCAGAACGAAACACTGCCTGGTCCTGTGCCAACCTCAAGATCCCTACTATACCTGAGCCTGTCACTGCAGCCATCATGTCAATCCATCTCCTTGAGGGCCTTCCCCTCTTTCGTCACCTCTCCACTTTACCAAGCATGACATCCTTCTCCAGAGAATGCTCCCTTCTGACAATATGACCAACGTAGGTGAGACAGAGTCTGGCCATTCTCGCCTCCAAGAAGCGTTCTGGATGCACTCTTTCCAGGACAGATCTGTTAGTTATTTTAGCAGTCCCTAGTACTTTGAGCATTGTTTGCCAGTACCACAAACCTAAAGCATCAACTCTTCTTTGGTCTTCCTTATTCGTGGTCCAGCTTTCACATGCTTATGGGGTGATTGAAAACACCATGGTGTGGGTTAGGCACATCTTAGTTTTCAAGGAGATATCTTTGCTTTTCAGCATTTGAAAGAGGTCTTTTGCAGCAGATTTGCCCAAAGCAATACGTTGTCTGATGTCTTGAGTGCTGCTTGCATTGGCATTGATTATAGAATCAAGCAATGTGAAGTCTTGGACAACTTCAATCTTTTCTCCATTTATCATGATAGTACTTATTGGTCCAGTTGTGAGGATTTTTGTTTTCTTTATATTGAGGTGTAATCCATACTGCAGACTGTAGTCTTCAATCTTCATCAGTAAGTGTTTCAAGTCATCCTCACTTTCAGCAAGCAAAGTTGTGTCGTCTACATATCACAGGTTGTTAATGAGTCTTCCTCCAATCCTAATGCCACCTTCTTCTTCATGTAGTCTAGCTTTTGGGATTATTTGCTCAGCATACAAGTTGAGTAAGTATGGTGAAAGGATACAACCCTGACACACTCCCTTCCTGATTTTAAATCATGCAGTATCCCCTTGGTCTGTTTAAACAACCGCCTCCTGGTCTATGTACAGGTTCCTCATGAGTACAATTAAGTGTTGTGGAATTCCCATTCTTCTCAAAGTTATCCATAATTTGTTATGATCCACACAATCAAATGCTTTTGTATAGTCACTAAACACCAAGTAAACATCTTTCTGGTATTCTTTGCTTTTATCCAAGATCCATCTGACATAAGCTATGATATTCCTTGCTCCATGTCCCCAGCTTACACCTCTGGAAGTTCTCTGTCAAAATACTGCTACAACTGTTTTTGAATTATCTTAAGTAAGATTTTACTTGTGTGTGATAGCAATGATATTTGATTATTTCCACATTCTGTTGGATCACCTTTCTTTGGGATGGGTACAAATATGGATCTCTTCCAGTCAATTGGCCAGAGAGTTGTCTTCCAAATCTCTTGGCATACCCAAGTGAGTGCCTCCAGAGGGGCATCCATTTATTGAAACATCTCAATGGGTATTCCATCAATTCCTGGAGCCTTGTTTCTTCACCAATTCCTTCAGTGCAGCTTCAACTTCTGGGATGTGTGTGTGTGTGTGTGTGTATGTATGTATGTGTGTGTCAGCTGGAGCACTAGAGGAAGAAGGAGAGTCAGGAAGAGCAAGAGGATATAGAATGTATGGCTAATTGCCACCATAAACAACTGTATTCTTTGCCATGAGACCAGAAAACTTGGAAGGTGCTTAGCTACCATTACTGATCATTTTGATCAAAGCCTCCATAGAAGAAACTTGATCAAAAAGGGAAAAATATCGAGCAAATTCTCATGAACTCCAGACTTTCTGAAGCGATGGAGGGTAAATGAACCCCTGAAACTATTGCTCTGAGATAATCTTTAAACCAAAAATAACCCCTGAAATCATCTTAAAACTGAACAATAGTTTAGCTTAACTAGTTTAAAAAAAAAAAAAAAGTCTGCCTTGTGTATTTCGCTCTTTTAAGAACTACGTATATGGGATCAAATTGACAAAACAGCTTGAAAGATTAGATAGGCAGTGAGTTTAGGTTAATGGGGGAGGAACAGCTCAGAAAAGGAGGGTGTGAATTGTTATACAATTCAAAGAATGTAATCATTGTCACATGTAGAAACTGTTGAATTGGTTTATGTTTTTCTGTGAATATTCTCAACAACAAAATAAAATTTAGACAAAAAAATCCACATTATATGTAAGTTAAATATACATTTTACCATATGGTACTGGATATTGTTGTGATGAAATTGAAGGTCTTCTTTAAATTGAATAACCGGTTGGATATTTTATCCAATATAGATTAATGTCTATGGTTTGTTCTTTGATCAGCTCTTCCCATTGTAGTAGTAGGTGGTTCTCCATAATGTACAGAATATACATCATGATTCTAACCAAATAAATGTTTGTTTTCTAGATGCTTTATTTACTTATTGGAACAAGGCTTCAACGTCTGAGCTTATGGATTTTTTTACAATATCTGAGTGAGTAGTTCTTTTTGCTTTGAGTATTTTTATTTGTCCTGTTGAGTAAGAGATGTGACAAATACTCATTGAACTACAAGTGCAGTATATGTCACTCAGGACCACATCCTCACTTGCTCCTTCCACTCATTCTTTCTCCTACATCTCACTCTGATGCCTACTCTCAGTGGCTCATGACCCAGTGGGCAGTGGCCAGACTAATATTGTTGCAGTTTATAACCGCCATTATAAACCAGAGGTAACTGCTTGTGTGTATAAGCCATTTTAATAACATAAAAGTTACAAACTGAATTGGGTTAAAAAAAAAAAAAAAAGTGCCTTTCTAAATTGAATCTAATTTAAACACTCAAGCACAGGTAGAGCCTGAAACAAAAAAAAAATCACCGTAGTTTTAAAATATTTTACAAGAAGTAAAAGTGAATTATTCCATACTGCTAATAAATAACATTCTCTCTCTTCAATCTAAGATTTGATTTCCTTTAATCGCTTGACTTTTAGAAACCCAGGTCCACAATCCCTTATTCACAACCAGGGGCCTGTTGATTTTCAGAATTCAACACTTTTGTAGGGTTTTCGTAGGGAAAAAAAGAATTACATATAGAGGATAATATATAATATCAACCAGGGTTTCAGACAGCACATTGTTATTTCTGCAGCAAAAGATAAGGTTGTTCATAGTTAATGGATAAATACTAACTATAAATAGCTTTATGTGTGGTACTTTGGGTCATGTTTTGCTGTTAAATGTATTTGCACAAACTTTCATAAAAAACTGGCTTTCTGAGCTTTGTGCATTTTGGAATTACAGGTGAGAGACTGGTTATGGGTGAATGAATTGAGAGTCTCTGCCTGCTCCCCTTGCTGAGTTGAAGAAACAAAGTATCATGTAGTTGAAATGAGATTTAGCCTGAGGGGAACTCACTAGACATCAATTTTACTGTGGTGGTTATTGTTGGGTACTGTTGAATCAATTCTGACTCAAACCAACCCCATGTGACAGAGTAAAACTGCCCCTAGGATTTTCTTGGCTATAAATCCTCAAGGGAGCAGATGACCAAGTCTTTTACCTGGGGAGCCCCTGGGTGGATTAGAACCACCAAGCTTTTGGTTAGCAGCCAATCGCTTAGCCATGGTGACCAGGGTTCATTAAATATATGACTTAAAAAACATAGTGCTTTCTATTTTTCTGTGGATATAGTAAAACAAAAAACTATGTAGTTGATGCCTAAGAAGGACCAGTCCACAAAATTGAGCCAAAAGAGTGTGTTCCTTGTATAACTTTATAAGCAATTCAGAACAGTGTATGTAGTTTCTGGTGTGATTTCTAAGGTAAACTGCATTGGAGTAAGCATCCACATTCCAAGTAAATGGGAAATCCTGTTATTGGTGGTGGCCTGCCTTTTTTTGTTCCCCACGCAGTCTGCTGCAGTACTGATAGTAGCAAAATGAGATGCCCCCTATTAACCCTCCAGGTTAATAGTTTTTACTGAGTGTAACTAAGAGGTTAGAGGTAGAAATAAGATTTTATGGAATGTATTGTTATTGATAGGTTTAAATATGACAATGTGGTGAAAGTAATTTTGTATCCATGTTTCTCCTAATAACTTTTTATCTTACCTGCAGAGTCTGTTTGCATCAGTTCCAGTACATGGGAAAACGATACATAGCCAGGTACTGTGAGGCATTCTAGTTTAAAATGTTGTGTCATTTGGCGCCCCCTCCCTTTCTGTATCACTTGGATCTGAATGTGTGGGAATTGTCATCTATGGTGATTGGCAGTTGGAATTCACAGCCACAGCCATGAAGACAGTTGGCAGGCATTTGGATTGCCACCATAAAAATCTGGTAGCTTCTTCGCTTTCATTCCTACATCCCTTCTGTCTCATTTTAATTCATACATGTATCTTGAAAAACTTCTCTGCAGTGGCCTGTTGCCATACTTCTGTACTTCCTTCCAGATTCTTCTTCAGACTGAGTTCTGTCTCCTCTCCCAGTTCTTGTTAATTTTTTTTCCCTTTTCACCTTCCTTAATAATTTTTCTTTCCATTTCATTTTCAAGAGTCATTTTTACCACTCTTACTCCCGATTGTAAAAGATACTGATTTCTCAGCTAATTACTTCCCTTCTTTCTTAATGAAGGAATGTTTTCAATCCACCTCAGATTTATTTGAAGTTCCATGAAACCTTCTCTAAAATTGAGCTCTTTCTCCTCTTATTCTTAGTAATGTGTAAGTGCCCTATGTTCTTATCTGACCAAAATCTTTGCTGAGTGTCATAAATCCTTGTTCCTCTCTCTACGACCATACTCCCAGGGTTCCACATTAAGTTCAAGGAGAATTAGAAATTCCTTGCTGATATATGCCCAAACAGTTGCTTCTTTGGAAATATTTCCTCAAAGTACATTTTGTTGATTGCCAAGTTTTTAGTTCTGCCACTGTAGACATTCAGTGCATCTGAAGTTGTTTTGTTTTCTATTTGGTGAGCCATTTGCTCTGCATTATTTTTCTGGGTGTTGGTCTAAGTATCATTTTTTTCTGCTGTTTTGTTTTTAATAATTTAATTCTAGATGAACTTACATTTATGTTTAAGAAAGTCTTTAAAATTTAATTGTAATTTAGTTTTTCCCCTCTTATCTGTAATTCAGGTTATAACAATGAGAATAGGAAGAGATTTTTAACAGACTCTTCTGTTGGAATGTGAAGACTTGCTTTCTATGTTAGCATTCTCTTCTGGGGATATTTGAGAAATTTTCAGAGTTACATTTTGTGTTAAAAAATAAAAGTGTGTGTTTTCTTTTAAGGAAAGAAAATTTAGAGAAAATAGTTTGCCTTTTTCTTCTATTAATGTGTATTTTCAAATTTTTATTGAAACTTGGTGTCACTTTCTCTAAACTTGATATATTTTTTTGATTATAACAAATTTTTATATTTAAGTACCAAATGCAAGTATATACAGGGAGTTCTTACACCATTGTCATTTCATGCCTCTAATTTATTCTGTTTGGCTTCTTCCTGTGGAGATGGGTGAACAGTATATTTTACAACAGAAAGACACTATGTTGGGTGAGCTTCACACCCTTTCTGCAGTAACTGCCACCTACATCACAAGATGGCATTTAGAGAATAGTGTGTGAACTAGAATAAAATGCCTCAGAGCTTCAAATGGTGAATGTGGGAGGCTGAAGATCTCTGTCCCAAGAAAATATTTAGAATTGGTTTCTGTGAAATGGTTAGCTTATTTTTTTTTTCAATGGATATAAATTTTTCTTAAATTTTAAGAAAATCTTCCAACTCGTTGTTGTTGTTATTTGCCGTCGAGTCGGCCCCGACTCATAGTGACCCCTCCTTGGGTTTCCGAGGCAGTATCACTACGGAAGTAGGATTGCCCAACCTTCCTTCCGAGGAGTGGCTGGTGGGTTTGAACCGCCAGCCTTCTGGTTAGCAGTCAAGTGCCTTAGGCACTATGCTACCAGAGCTCCCTCCAACTCATTAGCACCCTGTATATATTTGCTTATATAGGTATGTACCATCTGACTGCCTTAAAATTAGTCATGGGAAGATGGGAGAGGAAGATGGTGTGCCTCTCTTCTATGTAGAAAGACATGTCTTGATTTATGGAAAATTGCCATGGTTGCCTCTGCATGTGAAAAAAAAAATCCTGACTCTTTTAATTTAAACTTTGCCAGTGTTTGCCAGCCATGACTGTCCAGTTTCATGAAGACTGTGCCTTTTCATTGTGTCCCTTTGAAGCCCCCCAGCAGCATGCTGTCTGACAGTAGTCCATGCATGTCCTGTAATACTCCACACAATAACACAATGAGGGATATGATTGGCTCTGGGATGGGGACAGGTGTGATTCCAACGCTGGTGTCATTTTTCATCTGCTCTGGTGATGGTACACAGTAGGAAGTTAGCTGTTTGATTGCTAACCCAGATCACTTTTCTATTTTCTTCACTTGATTGCTGACAAGTTTAACAAAGTGTTTGGCTCTTCTCCTTCCTGCCTGGGTAAGAATAAAGGTATTAAAACTGCCTCATATAATCCCTTCCATTGCATGTTTGTTCTCTGTTCCTGCCAGTGCACTTTTTTAATTTAAAAAAAAAAATTGCTCTTTTATAACATACAGAATCCAAAAAGGTTTGCAATGTTTTTGACAGTTGTCAGAACATTAACCTTCAGCACCACACACTCAAGTGGTGGCTCCATTTTTTTTTTTAAGAGTCTCTGTGAAGTACTTTCCAAAATGAGCAAAGTCTCTCTGCTTTGGCTTGATTTTTGCTTCTCCTCCTGTACGATGTTTTGCTGTGGACTCTGTAAGAGCTGCTGCCTGTTCCTCTGTCCCTGGCTCTTGTGGAGCCGCATACTGGCTGCTCGGCTGCACACAGTCCATGCGTGGCCAGTCTCGTTTGTGCTGTGATGGCTTCACTAACGCTCCCGGTCTCGCTGCAGTGTAACCAGTCTAACTTTTGCTTCTATCCCATTTCACTCATGTTGCAGGAACCAGGAGGGTTTGGGACCCATAGTTCATGATCGCAAATCTCAGACATTGCCTGTTTCCCGTAACAGAACAGGAATGATGCATGCCAGATTGCAGCAGCTGGGCAGCCTGGATAACTCTCTCACTTTTAACCACAGTAAGTCCCATGACATACCATCATAACAGCCAGCCATCTCATCTGACATCCAAGCAGGGAGAGGCCCCAGGCCACACCAGACCACATCACCAACTTGATTTTTCTTCCAGCTCAAAGCAAGTAGGGTGAAGAGCTCATGGCACAGTCCCTTCCTTGGAGGAGAGTACTCAGCACTTGGGAGTGACATAATGTGGAACCTGGTCAACTATGGCACCAAACCTAAACATTCTAGACCCTTTGCCACATCCCCTCTGCTTGGTATCTTTAAGACAGAATTTAGCGGGTTGGAGAGCCAAGCATTCTCCAGTATTTTAAATTATTATTTGGATTCATGGTCTGTGGCCAGTACCTTCTGAATGTTTTACTTTTCACCTTATTGATGTAAGTGTTGACTATCTCCTCCTGCAACCCGTGAGAACGTCTGGTATCGTTTCCTCTGATACTGTGCATGTAATTGATCAAGTGTCCACATTCTGCCCTTCCGAATGTATGTGAATCCTTTAAACGACTGTGAAAGCATAAAGCCCGTGAATCAATGTGTGAGGGTATGGAAAAGCGTCCAATAACAAAGTGACTTTTTCTGTGTTTTCAGTGTGAGAAAGATATCAAGTGTGCTTGGAATTTCTGTAGACAATGGTAAGATTTAATCAGGTTGAGGTCTGCTTATGAGGCCGCTTCACTTGCAAACCAAGACCTTTTTATTCATCTTGCCTTCCTAACTTTGGGGCTTTCTAACTTCACAGTAGAGATTCTGCCAAAATGTGGGAGCATATTATTAATTTACTTGTATAAGTCACCAGAGGAGACATAGCATTGTGCGCTCTTTCTAGAAATTTAAGTGTGTTTCATTCTTCTTAAGTGTTGCATCACCTTCAACAAAGTGGAAAACCCAAAAGATAACAACCATGCAGCATGTTAAAAACTAATGTGACCATTTATAATAAATACTGTTTCTATTAGTGGTATGTTCCCTGAATCATTCCATCTCTTCTACAAGCATGACATAGCAAAAGTTATTTTTCTATCTAGAATATTACTTGTTTTCATTCCAAGATCTGTTTTTAATACAAGGTTATTAACAGCATCCTATCATTTCTAATCATAAGAATTCCATTCACTGTGACTTTCATGTCTACTTCTTAATACAGGCTAAGCATAATGACAATATTCCCAACACCTTGTATGGATAATAATTCAAAGTATGGTTGAGGAATCAAAATACAGCAGCTTCCCATTCTTCCACCCCAACAAAGTTGAATGTATAATATAGTCTCTTTTTATAAGATTGTAGGCTAAATGC
The DNA here is from genome assembly GCF_000298275.1 of Orycteropus afer afer. Classification (NCBI taxonomy): domain Eukaryota; kingdom Metazoa; phylum Chordata; class Mammalia; order Tubulidentata; family Orycteropodidae; genus Orycteropus; species Orycteropus afer. Next base: position 4,168,528 of record NW_006921793.1, read on the forward strand.
CAGTCCGTATCATGTAAGTCTGCCACACACTGAACCAGCAGTCTTAAAATGCTGGTTCTGGGTGCTACACTTAGTTGTGTTTGATTTTTCAGCATCTTTTCTGTTAGGGCTTCATCTAGCTCTGAATACAAGGGGTTGAAATAAAACAAGTTTTGTTACTTTTCATTTTCACTTTAGCATATAGAAGTTAAATCTTTAATGATTTGCAAAGCCAATAGGCAGGACCTGTTGGACTGCCTTTGCCCAGATAATATACATTAAAAAACAAAACTATACCAGTTGCTGTCAAGTCAGTTCTAATTCATGTTCAGCTCATGTGTATCAGGGTACAACTGTGTTCCATAGGGTTTTCAATGACTGACTTTTCACAAGTAAAACAGGTTTTTCTTCCAAATAATGTGGGACTAATTCACTATCAGTTAAAATAAATGCTTGAACTTTGAAGTACATTTTTAAAAATCATAAGCAGATAAAGCCCCTTACTTCCAAAAGTAATCATTTATAAAATACGGAAAACAAAGCATAAAATGAATGATCAACACATGAATAAATAACCTTAAACCCACCAAAGGATGTAGCACCTTTTCCCAATGCAAATGGATTTTGTGGTGGAGGTTTGAATTGGAGAGGAGAGACAGCTGGTTGTACTCTCCTGCCAAAAGCCATATTACCAACATGGTTGCTTTCCATTTTTTCTTCCTGCTACCCACAGAGACCCCGTCCTTCCAGCTTCTCTCCTCTTTCATCCTATAGATGTTACTTCAGTCAGTTTTCAGTACCACACCATCCTCAATCACACTTTCTCCTTCTATTTACTAGTAACAGTAGGCAGATAATTCTTGGAGCCTTTGCCTATGTTCCTATAATTCTGCTCATCTTGAATTCTGCTGTCTCAGAGGTCATTGCTAGGACTCTGTCTTCATTTCCACCTCTAATTCTGGTTATGTGTTTGAGTGTCCTCAGCCTTTCCCTCTGTTAGCTGTTGAGTTCTAAATCATAATTCAGTCAAAAACCACAAAGGGGAATGTATACTGTAAGTATACAGGTAGATGTGTGTGTAGACATGCAGATGTGTATATATATGTTGTTTCTTAACATCTGTAACTAGGTATTTTATTTGTAGCCATATTTGTCCTCCCCTCAAAAATATGCCTGTTTAATGAATACAGTATCTGCTGTTGGGCCAACCAATATGATATAGAGTCAATATGTGAGAAACTTGCTGGGAACATCCCAAGTCTGAAATGCATTTATTTCAGGAAAGAATAAAACTAGGCAGAGTTCCCATACTACAGTAGTTCTCCCGCCGCCCCCACCACGCCCCTTATCTGATTTCTACAGTTTCAGTTAACTGAGGTCAGCTGCAGTCTGAAAGTAGTAGCTTGAGACTACATAAAAATGCTTCCATCTTTTGTCTCACTTTATCTCACATAACATTTATTACAGTAAATTGTTAAATTTTTTTTTTGTTGTTAATCTCTTACTGTGCCTAATTTACAAATTAAACTTTATCGTAGATATGTATATATAAGAAAATACATAGCATATATAGGGTTTGGTACTATCACAGTGTCAGGCATCCAGTGGGAGTCTTGGAATTTACCCCTGCCAATAAAAAACTCAATGCTGTGCTGTTGAGTCAATTCGACTCATAGGGAACCCCTCCTTGGGTGCCCAAGGCAGTATCTCTACAGAAGTAGATTGCCCAATCTTCTTCTGAGGAGTGGCTGGTGGGTTTGAACCTCTAGCCTTCTGGTTAGCAGTCAAGTGTCTTAGACACCAGAGTTCCCGCTAATGTACTGTATAAGGCAGTATCTCTACAGAAGTAGATTGCCCAATCTTCTTCTGAGGAGTGGCTGGGGGGTTTGAACCTCTAGCCTTCTGGTTAGCAGTCAAGTGTCTTAGACACCAGAGTTCCCGCTAATGTACTGTATAAGAGTATATATACCAAAAAACCAAACACAAAGCCATCGAGTTGGATCCAACCCCTAGCAACCCCTCCTTAGGTTTCCAAGGCACATAACAACAACAACAACATCACTATGAAAGTAGATTGCTCAACCTTCCTTCTGAGGAGGGGCTGGTGGGTTTGAACCACCAGCCTTCTGGTTAGCAGTCTAATGCTTTAGGCACTAGGCCACCAGAGCTCCTAGGAATATATATAGGAGTGTAATATAATGTACTTTATAAACCAAAAAACCAAATACACTGCCATGGAGTCACACCCGACTCATAGCGACCCCTCCTTGGGTTTCCGAGGGGTATCTCTATGGAAGTAGATTGCTCAATCTTCTTCCGAGGAGCGGTTGTGTGGGTTTCAACTGCAAGCCTTCTGGTTAGCAGTCAGACACCTTGGGCACTATGCTACCAGAGCTCCCAAAAACAAACAAAAAAACTCACTGCTGTCAAGTTCATTATACCCATAGTGACCCCTTGTTGGGTTTCTGAGGCAGTATTTTGGTATCTCTACAGAAGTAGATTGCCCAACCTTCCTTCCAAGGAGTACTGTGTTTTCCATTTCCTCATCCTCTGCCAGGAAAGGCTTTGACAAACCTCATTATGACCATGAGGGGGCAGCAGAGGACTATGAAGAACTCAATCCCTCATAGGGCCTGTTGCTACACCATCACCCATAGCCTCATCCTTCCGTAACCTAGTAGAACAGGGAAAAGATGTCAGGTGCACTATGCTTGTAACTCTGGCTGGGTGGTATTTTGGTAGGAAATAATGAAAATGGCCAAGGAGTCTTTTAACTATTTCAAAAAATGCTATTGAAACAGTAAAATGTGGACCTATTTACTGTAAGTTGTACCCACTGTGTATCAATACAAGAAAATTATGTCTAATGACAGAATTCAGAAGGATTTGGTTCATGTAGAATATTTTATATAAACCACATTATGGGAGGGAAACTTAAGTGATGTGTGTTTGCAAATGAGTGATGTATTTGAAAAAAAAAAAAAATAGATAACATTTTATATTTATTTTGACGTTATATGCTACTCTAAAACAAAACCAAACTGACTACTGTCAAGTTGGATTCAACTCATAGTGACCCCTCCTTGGGTTTCTGAGGTGATATCACTACAGAAGTAGATTGCCCAACCTTCCTTCCAAGGAGTGGCTGGTAGGTTTGAACCACCAGCCTTCTGGTTAGCAGTCAAATAGCTTGGGCACTATGCCACCAGAGCTCCCATATACTACTCTAAACCAAAACCAAACCCACTGCCATGGAGTCGTATCTGACTCATAGCTACCCTTCCTTGGGTTTCCAAGGCAGTATCACTATGGAAGTAGATTGCCCAACCTTCCTTCCAAGAAGTGGCTGGTGGGTTTGAACCGCCAGCCTTCTGGTTAGCAGTCAAATGCCTTAGGTACTATGCTACCAGAGCTCCTATAGGAAGATATTAAATTCATCCACATGATAATTCATATTTCCCACTAGTGTTGAGGGAAAAGCTCTATAAGCAGTAGGAATACTTGAAGAAAAACTGTGTTTCATATAATTCAACCTAAGAGGCAGTTTAAGATCACTGGATTACATTACAGAGAATTAGATTTCAGGTCTGGATGGGAAAGTACTTTCTGACTGCACTGGCCCTGAGCAGAATGGCAGCTATGCTGCCTCCAGGGCTAGCCTGGCACTTGAAGTTGGAAGTGTGGAAACAGACTGGAGGAGGGCCCACTGGGGACATTGTCCAGATCACCTGAGCATCATGAAGAGCTGGACAAGATGGCTTATAAGGCCCTATGTAACTCTGAAATGCTTTCATATCCATGAAGTGCAAGTAAGAAAATGAATATAGGTGATAATTAAATAACTCTATTGTATATAAGAAAGCACCTGTGACACAGTGATTAAACACTAGGCTGCTAACTTAAAGTTCAGCAGTTCAGACCCACTCAGCAACTCCACAGGACAAAGACCTGGTTATCTGCTTCAGTTAAGATCATCTGCTTCTGTCAAGAAAACCCTAGGGATCAGTTCTGCTCTCACATGGGGTCACTGTGAGTCAGAATCAGCTCAGTGGCACTCAATAACATGAACATAGCATGTTGTTGTTGTTGTTTGCCGTCAAGCCGGCCCCGACTCAAAGTGACTCCTCCTTGGGTTTCCGAGGCAGCATCACAACGGAAGTAGGATTGCCCAACCTTCCTTCCGAGGAGTGGCTGGTGGGTTTGAACCACCAGCCTTCTGGTGAGCAGTCAAGTGCCTTAGGCACTATGCTACCAGAGCTCCTGAACATTGCATATAAATATAATACTGAATTAATATGAAAAACACAAAGAATGTATATTTTCTCTGGGTTAAAATTAATATTTTTCCATTTTTAAAGTGTGTATAACATACCATTAAAAATAGGTAAACTGTGCTTGGGTGCTTTACGTATATATATACGGGCAGTCCCCAGGCATAGTGCCTAAGTGCTAACCAGAAAGCTGGCGGTTCAAACCCACCAGCCACTCCTCGGAAGGAAGGTTGGGCGATCTGCTTCTGTAGTGATACTGCGTCAGAAACCCAAAGAGGGGTCGCTAACAACACAACAAAGAGCAAATAGGAGTTGTTTGTACCTGGGGACTACCTGTATACTCAAGATAGTAATGAAATATTTTAAACCCGCATTTCCTTAGTTTTCAGACCTGTTGCCTTGGTTCTGAGGCACATTATTTGCACCTTTGCTAGCATCTGAAATCAAAGATATCTTAGAGTGCATCTGAAGTGGTAGTCTGTCACTGATTGTTGGCACCTCACAAATGAGGAAGTCTGGTACTGTGCCCATTTTAACTCATTCATATTTAATGTCTTTAAAGGATATTGTTTTAATGGCTCATATGCTTAACCCAAGTGTCCTCACACTTTTGGGTTATCTCCTTTACTAGGGTGCCATATTTTAGACACAGCTAAATGTTAGGCTCAGGTATTGTAAAGAAAGAGGAAGACAAATGGCATGATAACCATTTCCTAGGGAATAAACTCTGAAATTAAAGGCTATTTCCACAAACCATTTTGAGCATATTTGTTTTCTTCGTGGTTGAATGAAAGGGAAAAAAGCAGATAGCAAATCACATAATTTTTGCCTTGGAATGTTATTTTTTATGCTACTTTCTAGCCCATGCATCTGTGAAGGAAACCTAGTTAGCAATAAAAATGGGATGAAAATTAATTATAGATTATGGATGGGTTGATATTTTACCTAAGTATTTGCAGTCAGTAATGTTTAATAGGAGCTCTGGTAGCATAGTGCTAAGGCATTTGAGTGCTAACCAGAAGGTTGGTGGTTCAAACCTACCAGCTGCCATTCAGAAGGAAGGTGGGGTAATCTACTTCTGTAGTGATGATGCCTTGGAAACCCAAGGAGGGGTCGCTGTGAGTTGGATCCAACTTGACAGCAGTGAGTGAGTGATGAAAATGTTTAATATGTCTGGGAAATCTAGTCCTCTGTTTTTGGGGACTTGTTTTAGCAAGAAGAGTCCATGTTGTTCAATATTTATGTTTTCTCTTAAAACTTGTTATTGTTCTGGATCCATATTATGAGCCAGAGAAAAAGTTTTAAAAAATAAGAATTCTGGTTTCATAAAGGGTCAAGGTAACTATCAAAATGGAAATACCTACTCTGAGACTATGTACCTGACTTCTTATCTATCCCAAATGCCCTCTGACTTTCGGAAAAGGCCTGTTGCTGTGTGTGGGCTTCTGTCCTCTACCACTTCACCACTGATGCCAGGCAGCAGAGAGGGAGGAATAGTCTACAGACGTAGTCAACATTATTACCTAGAGTAATTACATTAAAATATAACAGATGTCTATTAAGAAAACAGAAAAAGCTCATCTTTCTTGGCTGTTTTGCCCTACATATTTAGATTTTTTCATTTTAGAATAAATTTCTTACCAAAGTGACAGCAGAATGAAAACTAAATTTGAGCAGTGAATCCTAAAGATGCTGAAGCCACATACAGCTTTAGTACGTGGCATATCTGAGAAGTTCTGCCCCTGAACTCCAGACCAGCAAGGGTGCAGAGAATCCATGCACTCCCCAACCCTGCTCCAGGGCACCACTTCCCCCTAGTGGAACTCAATGTGATTAATGCTGTGCTTCTCACTTGCCCAGCTCAGAATTTGCTTAAGCCGCTTTCAAAAGGTTGCTGACTCTTAAAGAAATTGCTCTGTCCCTTAAGATCCTCTTCTTAGCCTTACCAGCTCAGTTTGATTTTTCTGTTGCCTACAACGTGGTGACCATTGTTTAAAAGCTTCCCTGATGCACAGCTTTGTGTCCAGGCTTTGAGACACTCAGTCACTTGGCACATTGTCCACACAGTCTCTGTGACTTGGAGTACGTGTCCACAGTGCCTTTTATTTATAAGGACTGAAAAATAATAATAACTCTAGCTTGGGAATCCTGTTGATTTTTGAGATAAAAGAGTGTAAGGAAAAGCGGTTTTGTAAAAAATTGTGGCTACACAGACTGTTTCTTCTAGATTGGTGTATGAATCAGACAAAAGCAGAGATGCTTCTGTTTGTATGCAATGCTTGTTCTAAAGTAGATTGGATACATGGTATGATAACTTATGGGAAATCTTGTCATTACCATGTTTCATACATGTATACATAATCATAATTTAGTGTGGCCCATTGATTATAGGTTTTTTTTTTTTAAACATTGCAACACCAAATTCTAATTGAATTTTTCTAGGAATAGGAAGGAGACAGGATTAAGTAAACTCTGTGGGAGTTTTTCAGAATGATGACCTAGAATACACTTAGCCAGTAGGTTATCTAGAAGGAGATGGACAGATGGACACGCAGGTAAAGAACTGAAAACCGTCACCAAAGCAAGTTTCTTGCTAAAACTTTGCCCACACTAAAGTTGCTTTGCAGTAAATGGCAGTCTTCAATAAAGAGTCCATTTGACCTGTGGGTCAGCATTTTGGTTGGTCTAATAACAGATGCTGTATTTGTTTTGTCCTCTCTCATCATGATTCATATTCACTTTTAACAATAATCATCTGTTTTCCTCTTTCATTGTCTCTCTATCTTACAAAACACACCTCACTTGACAAAGTAATACCTTGGCTTATAAAGGCGACAGATACAATTGATATTTAAAAAATTACCCATCTTTATTCTGAGAGATTTCTTACCACAAAAAAAAAAAAAAGAAAAAGAAATTGAACTAGCGTGAGGCTAAATTGTGTTACATACCCTCAAGATAGACACCTCTTGTAGGGTGAAAATAATTTAGGCCAAAACACAAAGCATCAGAACCACCTTTTTATAAAAGCACAGCACAATTGGGTAAAAGCACATAATGGTGCTTTTAACCTATTTTAAAAAGCAATTCTGTAGCTTTAAAAAGCTTTTAGCAATCTTTTAAAAGTCTTTCTGTAGTTGTAACATTTATGACAATCACAATGATTTCATGATGGATAATTTATTGTATCCTAATAACAGGCTTGTAGTATAGTGGCCTGGGTATAGAATTTAGGAATGTAGATTCTATTTTTATCTCATTACAGACTGATCTCGAGAAAATTCCCTCAGTTCTCTGTTCTTCATTTTCCTGATCTGTATAAGGAAATGTCCTCCTCTCTGGAGTAGTAAGGAAATTACCTAACTAATGAGTGTTGATTTATTTTTGCTCCACAGAGAAAGACATTACAGGGTGATTTATTAGACAGTCATGCACCGCATAACGTCCATTTGGGCAACATCCAACCACATGTATGTGTGTGGTCGCAGCCCCCATAAAGCCTATTATATTAAAAATTTGAGTTTGTAATAACAAATGGGTGATATTTTGCAACATGCATCAAAACATTATTACTATATTATGTTAAAGATGTTTTAGTGTATTTGGAATTGTTTAATTTTTTTATGCACAGAAAGGGACACTGTATTATATACTAAGACAAACATTTGACTAACTGATGTTAGATGCAAACTGTACTGAATTGTTCTGACTTATGTACGTATGTGAAGTAAAGACAGACTCAGGAATGGAACTCGTTCATTATCCAGGGACTGCCAATAAATACCATATAAATACGGTATTCACACTCTGTTCAAAGCACATAATGTCCTGTTTCACAAAACATACCGTGGACATTAAGTGATGCATGACTTTACTACCATCTTTCTTTGTAGTCTAGATCAAGACTGTAGCATCTTTGCATCCTTACATGTATTTCTGCTAATGCGTATCATTTTATAATTTCTCTAGTTTTATGTCAAACTACATTTTATATCAGTTCTAAATGAAGATACCAGTTCATATTTAAATTATGTATGTGTATGATTAAGCTAAATTTAAATGACAGATTCTTAAGGTTCTTTCCTTTTCTTAAACATTTCTTCCAGACGCTGTATCTGTTATGCTTTTCATTGAAGCAGCTAGAATACTGTTAGCAGAGCAGTCAACTCTTGATTTTGCTGTTCTTTATGTTTTGACTTAACGCTTAGCACTTACGTGTCACTGAACACTAGGCACTCTTCCAGGGACTTCACAAATACTAACAAATGTAATGCTCACCACAACCCTTTGAGGTAGATACTGTTATTAGACCCATTTTGCAGATAAGGAAACTGAAGCATATGGAGATCAAGTATCTTGCCCAAGGTCACATAGCTAGAAAGTAACAGCGCTGGATTTTTGCCCAAGGTCACACAGCTAGAAAGTGACAGAGCTGGATTCGGTGACCAGCACCCTGACCCTCGGGCTCATCCTCTTATCCCTTGTGCTGTGCTGCTGACTCTTTTGACTTTGAAAGCTTCAGAAGTCTCAGTCACCTTCACCACTCCGCCATTCTAATAGCTTATTCAAGTACTGTAGCTGGATTGATGGACTTCTGCCTACGTGCAAACCCTGACTTCTCTGTTTACTAGCTGTCTGAATTTAGACAAGTTGCTTAATCGTTCTGTGCCCCCATTTCCTTATCTGTAAAAAAGGTCTTAATAATGTACATGCTTCACAGGGCTGCTGAGGGATTCAGTGAGATGATACATGTAAAGTTCATAGAATTATGGCTGGCACATATCAACCAAACCTGCTGCCTGCTAAGTCAGTGCTGACTCAGTGTGCCCTCATGTGTTACAGAGTAGAACTGCTCTCTAGCAAGCACATCATATATGTTTGTTGCTAGTATGTCCTTTCCAGAGTTGAAAAAAGAGTTATAATTTAATGGAAACATTACACACACACTCCAAAAAAAAGGCAAATAGGGAGACAAGGGCCCAGAGTAGGCTTTCTCTAAATAATCAAAAGTTGACTGTAACTATACTATCTCACCAGCCCTTTTGTCTGCAGCTACTTGGCAGTGACCTTGTCTTATAATCCACGCAGGCTATGGCTACTCGGACGCGGATGTTCTTCACCAGTCCTTACTTGAAGCCAACATTGCTACTGAGGTTTGCCTTACGGCTCTCGACACACTCTCCCTATTTACATTGGCATTTAAGGTTCGTATGGAACAAACTAACTTTATGGAATGAGCTATGCATGATCAGATTTTACCTTTTAAGTTCATTCTGATTATTTAATTCAACCAGAAGGAGGAATTGACCGTGTTGTATTTTTACTTCACCAACTGCTTTTGCCCCTATAAAGAAGCTGTTAAATCTATAAATTTCTTTAATGAGATGGTTCCACAGTTACTGATTTGAATTCCCTGAAATAGAATGAAGCTTCACTGGTTACTTTGTGCTGCATGCTTGGAAATGATGGTCTCTGGAGGCAGTTTACTCTTCGCTATGAGACAGTATTTATCAGAGGAAACATTTCTTTGCTTACCTTTGAGGATGATAAATGAGGGCCTAATCTGGCATTTCTGAGTATAACATCTTTAAACATATGTACATATTATAGCAATTTAAATTAAATATTTATATATGGAGGGATGATAAGTACAAATATAATCTTTTTAAAAAATGTTCTGTTTCAAAAAAAAAAAGGAGGGAGGGAAGACCAGGTTTGCTTTTCTGACAGAGCCTGATGGGAACCACTGAGACTATGGCCCCTAGCTGCCCTTCAAGTCTGGAATTGAACCCACACCTGTGGCTTCCGGCCAAGCAAAAGACAGGCATATGAGTTGAACATGTACCTGAAGTAGATCCACTCCTTGGAGAGAACAATCATGGGAGAAAGAAGGGCTGTTTATGCACAGGAAGACAGCTTAGGGGGCAGGAGTGCATGGAGGGATGGACACAGGTGAAAAAGAAAAAAAGGTTTATAAATTAAATGGAAAGGAGTAAAAAGAAAATTTCAAGGATAGAAAATGGAGTACGTTTTGTCTTGATTTTTAGAAACTAATGTTCAAGTGGGTAGGGATGATTTTCCTCAGTCAGTCTTCAGGAACCTTATACTCACCATTCTTGCCAGATGATACCTTCCATTTCTAGGATACCAAAAAAAAAAAAAAACCCAGACTCACTGCCATCGAGCTGGTTCTGACTCATTGCGACCACCATTAGGTTTCCAAGGCTATAAATCTTTACAAAAGCAGACTGCCTCATCTTTCTTCCATGGAACAGCTGGTAGGTTCGAAGCACCGGCCTTTTGTTTAGCAGCCAGATGCCTTAACCACTATACCATTGGAGCTCCTTGTTTCTAGGGTAAACTCAGAAACCAAACTCACTGCCGTTGAGTTGATTACAACTCATAGCAACCCCTCCTTGGGTTTCTGAGGCAGTATCTCTACAAAAGTTGTTGTGGTGGTGTTATGTGCCATCGAGTCAGCCCTGACTCACAGCGACCCCTCCTTGGGCTTCCGAGGCAGTATTGCTACAGAAGTAGGATTGCCCAACCTTCCTTCCGAGGAGTGGCTGGTGGGTTTGAACCACCAGCCTTCTGGTTAGCAGTCAAGTGCCTTAGGCACTATGCTACCAGAGCTCCTTCTACAAAAGTAGATTGCCCAATTTTCCTTAAGAAGAAGAGTGGCTGGTGGGTTTGAACAGCCAGCCTTCTGGTTAGCAGTCAAGTGGCCTTAGGCACTATGCCACCAGAGTGCCTCATTTCCAGGGTTATAAGGGGGAAAATGAGTTAGTGTATTAGTATGTTTATTTGCAAGAATATTTTGGAAGACTACTAGCATTCTCTGCTTTACTTATCTCCACTCCTTATAAAGCACATTTTCTTTATTAGAGTGAAAATGGTTGTCCTGATATCATGTCACTTTAATATAAACCTCACCAAACCAAACCCATCAGGTCAATTCTGACTCATAGCAACGCTATAGGAAGAATAGAACTGCCCCAGAGGGTTTCCAAGGCTTTAAATCTTTACGAAAGCAGACTGTCCCATCTTTCTGCTATGGAGTGGCTGGTAGATTCAACCTGCCAGCCTTTTGGTTAGCATCCAAATGCTTTAACTATTGTGCCACTAAAGGGGAACCTTGCTTTAATATACCTTTATTCTTCTTCACAGCCATGCCACTACTGTCCCTATGAAATGTCACTAGGAACCTACTTGTCAGATAAGAAAGAAGATCTATGAGTATGGGGCACACAGTGTCTTATTACATGGCGCCTCTACTATAGTAGTTGTCAAAGTGTGGTCCCCAGCAGCAGTAGCAGCACGTGGGAACATGTTAGAAATGCAAATTCTCAGCCCCCACCCCAGACCTACGAATTCAGCAACTCTGTAGCTGAGACCTGGATGCTCTGGTTTGAGAACCACTGCTCCACTAGAACCATGCTTGGGAAACCTTTCTACTGTCTTCTAGATATTTTTCATTAAAAATTCTTATGTAAATAAACACTGATGTTTTTAAATATGAATATTTGGCCCTGTATGCCTGTATCACTGATGAGCATGAATCCTTAAGTTTAGAAGAGAAGTTGTAACTTTCTTCCACACTCTGCCTGTTCCCCAGTGTGTAAATAAGGAAACCCTGGGGTGATGAGCTGATATTGACACACAGCCACATTTAAGGCCTGGGAAGGACTGTGAGACAGTGACTGTTTCTTTGATGAGCAGCCTACAGATCCTACTTGCCTCCATTAGGTTCCTTGCATAATGTTAAAGAACAGTGTTTGTCAAGGCTCCTAGATATACAAGTGTTTGGTCACCAGATGGCTGTTAACTCCCAAGAAAGAAAACTGGTGCTTCCTGGGTGAAAGCTTATTTGACGTTTATTGTCTCAATGTCCATGGGAAAATTGCTTAATGTCTCTGCATCTAAGATTTCTCACTAATAAAACTGAAAAAAGTAGTATCTACCTCATAGAGCTGTTGTGAGTTTTAAATGAAATGACTTTAAATGAAATGACTGCCAGCTTGCTGATACATACCTACCAGCTTGCTGATACATACCAGGCTCTGATACACTTGGAAGACTGTGTGCATGGAAATACCATAGGTTTTCAATCCCAGCTCCTCACCTGGCCAGTTTTCCAGCCTTGGACTGGGTCTAGTTGACATCTCTAAGTCCCAATTTCCTTACCTAGAACATGTGATTATGCCTGCCTTATAAGGTTGCTGTGTGAATGGATTGATACAAAGTGTGCAAAAAATTTCTACCCTGTATCTGGCACAGAATCAGCATTCTGTTATCAACTCCAGTTTAACATTAAACACTTAATGGTGTGCGTGCCTCCCTAGTCCTATGAGACAGGGTCTAATCTCCTGGGACCAACAGGGAGCAATTACAAGCTTTAGAGCTGAGATGATCTTGTAATTTATGTGCCTTTGTGCAGAAGAGGAGCCCTAGTGGTTCAGTTGTTAGCTAAGTGGAAGGTTACCGGTTCAAACCCACCAGCTGCTCTGCAAGAAAAAGGTGTAGCAATCTTTGATTGATAGCCTGGAAACCATGTGGGGCAGTTCTGCTCTGTCCTACAGGGTTGCTCTGAGTTGGAATTGACTTGCTGGCAATGGGTTTTGTGTCTGTATACAAAAGTGTTTGCTGTGTAATGCTCAGCACCGCCATGAAGAAGTAGGAAGATGGGGAAGTATTATAGTGTGCTCTCTGTGGAGTTCAGGCCTGCCTAGTCGGTAGCCTTACCAGCCTAGATCCACAGCTGATGAGGCACACCAGCTCAGCCACCACTGGGACCTTTCTTTGCAAATATTTACTCAACTGAGACATCAGTTGGAGCTTACCAGAAAAATTATAGCATTAAGTTAGCTGGCATAATTCTGTTCATAAGAGTCAGCTTCCACAGTTATATCTCTATCATTACTGACTCTCTTAATTGACCACATCTAGAAAATTATCAGAGCAACTCATAATATAATTTATTAATAGGATACAATACTGGAAAAGATTTAAACCCTGAATATCCTCTTCTGGTTTTTACATAGGTTGTCCCTAGGTTACACACAAGATCTGTTCCTGTGTATTTCAGTCTTTCAGTGGTTTTTGTAGGGGGTCAGAACAGGTGTGCATATGGTTTTTGTTTTTTGTTGTAAAGGCTTATGTTAGTGTAAGAAAAGACTCAAAGACTTTTCAATGATTTAAAAGTCGCACATGCAGCAAATGAAGGTCATTGTGGTGAAGAATTTGTTGTCAGTAGGGGTGGGTTTGATGGTTTCACAGTGAGGGCAAATTTATATAACATACATGTTGGGCAAATAGGAGTTGTCTGTAAGTCAGACAGTCCTAACCCAAGGACTACCTGTTAGTGGTTTAAACCATTTGGCTGCTAACAGAAAGGTGGATGGTTCAAACCCACTAGCCACTCCTTGGAAGAAAGATGAGGCAGTCTTCTTTATAAAGATTTATAGCTTTGGAAACCTTATGGGACACTTCTTTTGTGTCCTGAAGGGACACCATCAGTCAGAATCATCTGAATGGCAGTGGGTTAGGTTTTATTTTTTTGTAGTTGTTTTTCTGTGCTTCAGGCAGTAATTTTAACAGCTAAAATCCTGCTTAGTATGTCTTATCCCCCATTTTACAGATGAGGAAAATTGAGGCTGAAATAGGTTAGGAAATCTGCCCAAGATCCCTATACAACTGACCTGTCCAAAGCCCTTGTTCTGCATTAAGCAGCTGGGGGGGGGGGCGCAATGTTTAGTTCACTTTAGTGAATACGAAGGTGGTTGAATGAGTAATCTCTCATTAAGAAAAACAAAATTATCAAGTACTTACTTATTAGGTACCAGGTACTGTGCTGGCTGCCGTCATGTAGGTTATTTAAATAATACATACATTATTTTGTAAACTTAAGGTAGTTACATGAAGAAAAATACAATTTTGTGGCTGTTTTACAATGTTTATTATTAACACAATTCCAAACCAATGCTAGCCTTTAAATATTTTATTCAACTTTTAATGTGGTCACTAATTTAATTTGAACATGTATTTGTAGCAATTTGTTTTAGTTCCTTTTCTGAATTTGATCTGTGTTGTGAACACTAATACATAATCAATAATGAATGGTATGAATTAAGAGGGTGGGGCACACATGGATAATTGGAGTGTCAGAGTCGTTGCTAGGCAGCACGTGATCTGGTTTGCAAAAGAAGGAACCCAGTCTGCAAAGACACATTAGGGTTAGGCCATCTTAGTGATGGGTGAACATCTGTGACTGAAATAGCTACTCACTAAACTGAATATTTATTTTTAAATAACTGTAAAGGAAAAAGAAATATCATATGGTTAGAGACTTAGCTATCTTATATAACATTGTTCCAAATAGCTAATTTGGGCACCCAAGCCTTAAATTTACTTTTTATGTGTTCCTGGATCTTTAACATACTGGTATATGGAGGGTTCATGGCCTAAAAGGTCCATTTCCTACGTTAAACCCTATAAGAGCCTGTGTTAAAACAGTCAAGCCTTCACACAATACTTGTTTTCCTGGGGTATTATTTGTAACCTCTTCTCCACATAACTGCTAGAAATAAATCATGCTTTCTATACTATTTTAATGTCTCATTCTATTTTCTGAATGAAATTTTCCTACCCTCAATAAGTCTCTATAGGAAAAAAGAGGAAATGAGATACATACACCATATGTTACCTGTGGTTACTTCTGAGAGGAAAGTTTAAGGATGATTTTCATTTTGCTTTTTTTTTACCCCTTGTAAGCCTTTCTGGTAGCATAGTACCTAAGGCACTTGACTGCTAACCAGAAAGCTGGTGGTTCAAACCCACCAGCCACTCCTTGGAAGGAAGACTGGGCAATCTACTTCTGTAGTGATACTGCCTTGGCAACCCAAGGAGGGGTCGCTATGAGTCGGGGCCGACTCGATGACACACAACAACAACAACAAGCCTTTCTGCAAGGAACCCTAGTAGCACAATGGTTAAAATGCTCAGCTGCTAACCAAAAGGTTGGCAGTTCAAACTCACTAGCTGTTCTGTGGGAGAAATGTATGACAATCTGCTTCCATAAAAGTTACAGCCTCAGAGATTCTGTGGGGCAGTTCTACTCTGTCCTATAGGGTCACCATGAGTTAGAATCGACTCAGTGGTAGTCGAGTAGGCCTTTCTGAATGTTCAAAGATTTTTCTTTATTGGGCAATGTACTTCCATAGTGATGCCACCTCAGAAACCCAAGGGAGTTCTCTATGAGTCAGGTCCCACTCCATGACACAACAACAACAGTGTTTATTACTATTCTGATTGAAAGAGAGAGAAAGGGAAGAAAATTGACTGGCAAATAAAGGAAGGCAGCAGGTAAAGTGGCGTGTGTCCAAAATGAATGGTCCATTCTGAAAAGGGTAAATTTTTAAGTAAGAGTGTATTTACAACTCATTGTGACTGAGTTTTCATTTCTTTAATTGTTGCAGGCAGGTTTTGAGATCAGAATCCTGGAGGACTACATGCTGAGAATGAGAAGGAGATGCCTTCACCAGAGAGGGTGCTAGGAAGGGAAAATTAACTCAGAGAACAGGAACATGAGTCGAGGGCCAATTCCAACAGCCAGAGTGAGGACTTGGCAGTTCTTGCATGAAGGCTCTCTTCTGGATGGCTCCAGCAAAGAGTGCTGAGAAAATAAAAGCCCACTTTCAGATTCACTCAAAACTTAATAATACTGTCGAGTTCACTCTGACTCATGGTGACCCCACAAGCATCAACGTAGAACTGTGCCTGTGCTATAGGATTTTCAGTGGCTCGTAGTGTAGAAATAAGTCACCAGGCCTTTCTTTCAAAGTGCTCCTGGCTACACTACAGGCTTCAACCCTTTGGTTAGCAGCTGAGCTTGTTAACTCTTGGCACTGCTCAGGGCCTTCCACCCAAACTTTAAACCAACCATATTTAGGAAAGTAAATGTGAGAGGCTCTGTCTTTCAATGTATGACTCCTGAGACAAGTAGTGTTTACACACAACGAAACATAAAAGCAGCTCCCAAAACACTAGAAACAACCTTTTTCATTTGTTTAGTGAACAGGTGCTTATGGTTGAGAATTACATTCATTTAATAAAAGCACATTTTCTGCTCTTAAAATTGCTTGTTTCACATGATGGAATTCAGTCCCTGACATCAGTACTTCATGATGTTTCATAAATACCACTGTGAATTCCAGATGTTCCAACCAGCTGTAAATACAGCTGAGAATCATTGGACTTTAAAAAAAAGAGTAAAAATTTTTCTCCAGCAATAAGATGAGGTAAATCTTGCTCCAACACTATTAACTATTACGCCAACTATAATTTGCTATTTAACAAAATTATTTGTACATAAACTTATGTTTCTTTGTTCTATTGGCCAAATTATAAAATTGCTTTGAGATGTCTTTTGACTTTTGACATTTTCTATTACAGTCATTTTTCCCTATTTGTTTAAAATGCTCTTGTGTACTTTCCCAAACACCCATTTTATTTAAGCAGGCTTGTCTTTATTTGAAGACAGGGCTCTTTAGTTTCAAGCTTGTGCAGACATGAAGGTACCATGCTGGCTTCTTTACTGTGCTACATGCTATCAACTGTGTATATATCCTGCAGTTAATGTGAATTTTTCACCAGCCAGGCATACACAGTGTTTAATTAGCGTGACTTATTACGGGAGTGAGGAAATCTTGAGGAGGGATCAGAAGCATTTTAATTATTCTCTTGTTATTTTCCTATAAAGTACAGTTCTTACAGTGTTCAAATAGTAGCAGCTGCCACTTACTGAGCTAGATCAACTATGTGTCAGACACTTTCTCTGTGCTTTTTCTCAAGTTGTTACCTCACAGGATCTGTGGAAGGTCTTGGTCCCCGTTTTGCGAATAAGAATGTTGAGACTCATAACCTGTTGCAAATTCATGCATTGTAGCCTGTCTGTTTCCCACCATACCACACTATCTGGTATTCATAGTCTAGCAGGGTGCCTTAGACAAAAGCAGCCTTTATCGTGCCTGTTTCATATACTTTATTTCAGTATTTTCCTCCACCCATTAATTTGCTAACACCTGTAATAGCATGTCTTCATTGGAATTAAGAAGATGCCACAAACATCACCTATGTATCAGTTGCTGGTGTACAGCAAAAAATAAATAGAAACTGTGTCAGTACTAAAGGACAGTGATACTTTATATTACAGTTTGCTGAGAAGTTTTATAATTAGTCCAATTATAATTTTATAATGGGAAAAAAATTAACTCCTTAAAGTACAGATTTTTTTAGAGATTTATTTGTACCACTTAAGAAAATTTTGTGCTTCCCTAGAGGATTCATGGCATGAAATGCACTGCTGTCAAGTTGGATCTGACTCATAATGACCCCTCCTTGGGTTTCCAAGGCTATATCACTATGGAAGTAGATTGCCCAGTCTTCCTTCCTAAGAGTGGCTGGTGGGTTTGAACCACCAGCCTTCTGGTTAGCAGTCAGATACCTTAGGCACTGAGTTGTCTTGGTGCATGAAATATTTACCCTTTGAACTTGAAAATGATAAAATCTATTAGAGGTGTCTGGTACATAACACTAACTAAGCTGTCAATGTGTGTTTTAAGAACCAGCTCCTGGCTGACCATGGACATAATCCTCTCATGAAAAAAGTTTTTGATGTTTATCTATGTTTTCTTCAAAAACATCAGTCTGAAACTGCTTTAAAGAATGTCTTCACTGCCTTAAGGTCATTAATTTATAAGGTAAGTTCTTTCATCAATGATCACAATAACTGGATCGTACAAACATTTAGAGTCTCTTTCCACCTGGCATTGAAAAGAAAGTTACCAAGTTAGTTACTAACCCTTATCTGGTTTATTTGCTTTCTCATCTTCCATCTAGTTTCCATCAACGTTTTATGAAGGGAGAGCAGACATGTGTTCTGCTCTGTGCTATGAGATTCTCAAATGCTGCAACTCCAAGCTGAGCTCCATCAGAACCGAGGCCTCCCAGCTGCTGTACTTCCTGATGAGGAATAACTTTGATTACACTGGAAAGAAATCCTTTGTGCGGACACATTTGCAAGTGCGTGGGGTTTAGCTTTCGTGATACACTCACAGGTTGTCTCAGATTCCTCAATTAAACCAAAAGGCCATTAGAAAAAGGCTACTGATAACTAACAGTGATTCCTCCCTGAATATCATGTCCTTCTGATCAAAGCCTAAACACATCAGCCCCTCCCAGGGTGTTACCACGTGGTAAGTAGCTTTTATAACTTGCAAAAAGAAGCGGACAGTACACCAGAACAAAATGCAGATGCATTTCTGAGCCAGTTCCCTCTATGACTTGAAAAGTTTGTCTGAGCTGAGATGACGAATCTTGTATGCATACCCCACTTTGTACTGTAGGTGAGGAACTCAAAGGGGACCCCACCTTCAGCTAATCCCCCAGCCAGATAGATTTAGTCAGTGGCCTAAAAAACTACTACACATGCTTCCACCTAGCAGCATAGCTGAGGGACCCTGAAAATTCCTCTCCCACCTATTCTTGTACCCAAAAGGCTACATGGCATGCTACATGGACCACACTGTAGATTTTCCCTCCTGTCCACTCTAGGAGGGGGAGTGGTTGGTTCTGAATCCTGTTTCCAGATGAGGAATTGGGGATTCCCAAATCATTTGCACATGTTTAAGTGTTGCTTGGCTGTTAAAAGAAAACAAGTCACCTTGATTGCTCAGGAATTCCAAGGAAAGGAGACAAAAAGTCAATTCTTGTTCTTTGCCCCACAGCTTTCTAGTACAAGTTCATTTATGTAATTATGTTTTAACAGGAAAATATTTGAGTATCACATTTACTAATATATCTCATAAAACTACCAAAACTGCTCCCAGGCTAGAAAACTCAAAAGCTGCATTTACTGGTTTGGTTTATTCCATCCTTCATATTGTCAGTCTGGGCCCAACATACATTTCTGTTGGTAAATTGCTGTTTAAATATTGAATCAATAATATTGGACTGACTAGAACTCCACGGAATCAGATATTAGATCTGTGTGAGAATGTCTAATAGTAAACGTCTTAGGTAAGAAGGAAAAAAACCTGCTCCCCACCAGGGGGATACACCATCTCTTCCATCTGCTGATACACCTGCCATCACTCCACATGGTGCTTCGTAGACCTGAAAAATGCAGATCCTGAT
>NW_006921793.1:4192344-4200111 GCF_000298275.1 Orycteropus afer afer
CCTTTTCATTTGGGTTTTTGAGAAAGCCAGTTATGTCCCATTAATTCAAAGAAGCCAGTTTTGAGAAAAACTGTCCTCTTAAAAGAAGCCCATTTAATATGTGTGATCCTTCAGTGTTAGGTTTAGGGTTACCTAAGCAGCATTTTAATAAGGAGCTCTGGTGGCATAGTGCCTAAGGCATTTGACTAATAACCAGAAGGCTGGTAGTTCAAACCTACCAGCCACTCCGCAAAAGGAAGACCAGGCAATATACTTCTGTAAAGATGTACCACCTGGGAAACCCAAAGTGGGTTGCTGTGAGTCGGAATCAACTTGATGGCAGTGAGTTTGGTTTGGGTTTTGGAAGCATTTTAATAGGAGCTCTGGTGGCACTGTAGTTAACATATTCAGCTGCTAACCAAAAGATCAAGGAGCTCTGGTAGCATAGTGGCTAAAGCACTTGACTGTTAACCAGAAGGCTAGCGGTTCAAACCCACCAGCCATTCCTCGGAAGGAAGGTTGGGCAATCCTACTTCCGTAGTGATACTGCCTCAGAAACCCAAGGAGGGGTCGCTATGAGTCGGGGCGACTCCACGGCACACAACAACAAGAACAACCAAAAGATCAGCAGCTCAAAACCCCCAGCCATACTGAGGAATTAAAATGAGGAAATCTGCTTCCATAAAGATTTACAGCATTGGAAACCCCGTAGGGCAGTTCTGCTCTGTCCTGTAGGGTCCCTGTGAGTTGGAATCAATGGCAGTGGGTTTGGTTTTTCAGCTTAAGCGTTTTAATAAGGGGGCAGTGGTGGTTCAGTCGTAGAATTCTTCCCTTCCATGGAGGAGACCCAGGTTTGATCCTCAGCTATTACACCTCATGCGCAGCCACCACCCATCTGTCTTTGGAGTCCTGTGTATGAATATGATGCCAAACAGGTTTCAGAAGAACTTCTAGACTAAGACAAGGAAGAAAGGCTTGATGATCAACTTCTGAAAATCAGCCAGTGAAAACATAATGGATCACAGTGGTTTGATCCACAGCCCATCACGGGATGAGTCAGGGCCAGCTCCACAGCAGCTAACAACAACAACAAAGCATTTTAATAATTTAAAATAGATTGTAAAGGAATACAAAAGAACATTGTTTGAAAGCTCTTAAAAATACGCAAATCTGTCTAGTTGCCTGCTAATTAAAGTACACATCAGTTTCTGCATCGAAACTCCCCTCTAGTTCTAAAATTGTTATTTAATGATAAAACTAATTTTTCCTGTTATTAAAGTAATGCTAGGACACCACATTTCACCTTTGAGGTAGTCCACCTCCATGTGTGGATGGGGTAGGTACTTAGATGTTCTCTTTTACAAAGCTGAAATGTATTTATGTGTGTAGACAATATGGCATGGGAGTTAGTGTGAATTCTAGAGACCAGACTTTGAATCTCAGATCCACCATTTACTAACTTTGTGACAGTGGGCAATTTATTTAACCTCTCTGTGCCTTGGTGTCATCATTTGTAAAACAGGAAGTTGAGGAAAACAATAGGCTATAAAGCAGATTACGTGTTTCCTGAGAATCATGCTCACCTTTTATTCCTAAGACATGTAAGTAATAACAGTATTATTAAAGCAAATGTATTTCTGCTTTAAAACTCCTGTGATTGTTTAAATTAGTAAAATTATGTTCTAAGTCTGAAAAATTTATCTAGTTATTATTACCTATTAATTACTCAAGGGTTCCAGTATGCTAAAAAGTCCATGTAACATTATTATTCTACTTGACCTTATATTTAACATAAACTCTACGTTAGCCATAATAAAAATGAATTATAAACAAGAAGTGGTAACTTTTGTAACACTCTGAAAATTTAAGATTTTTTTTTAAATCCTATGTGGCCCCAGAACCCAAACTCATTGACTTCAAGTCGATTTCAATTTACAGCAATCCTTTAGAACACAGTAGAACTGCCTCACAGAATTTCTAAGGCTATAAATCTTTATGGAAACAGATTGCCACATCCCACATCTTTCTTCCAAGGAGCGGCTGGTGGATTTGAACTACTGATCTCTCAGTTAGCAGTCGGGTGCTTAACCAGTGCACCACCAGGTCTCCTCTTTTGCAACCCAGATCTCCCCGCCACCCCCTTAAAAAAAAACTCTGAGTTTCAGTTGTTCCTCCAGAAGTAAGGGATTAAAGTAGATAATTTACAGGGTTTCTTTTAGCTTCAGCCATCTATGGTTTTGTGTACCTGTTCAATAAGTCAAATATTTGAGTGCCTGTTTTGTGCATACTATCCTGATGTGCTTTGTGGGAAGGGACAAAAAAATGTAAGCTGTGGACTCTGCCTCTAAGGACTGCCCAGTGTGATAAATCCTACACTGACAGACTTTTCTCTGAACTCAGTAAGCACAAATCCTAGTGATATGTTCCACTATTTATATATGTTTACATATACCTGTGTGGGCATTGGCTCCATAAGAGTGAGACCCCAACCGAGGGCACTAGAGGGTCGCAGACCCAAGTGACAAGAACTGGGGATCATGCATTACAGCCTTATAGTGGGTTCACTCCAACAGCTGTTTATTAATTTTTCAACACTGTAGCTACTTGGTAAAAAGATTTTTAAAATATTTTTCTTTCATTTTTAAGGTATTTGAATTTTAAGATTAATTGAAGACTCAATTGAGATTTAAGATTGAGTTAGGGTTTTATGATTCAGAATTCTTATGTTTGGGAAAAAGTTACAGCTTCATCTTTTTTTCTTTAAGTTGATGGGGAGCAGAAAAAAAAAACCTCACTACTGTCAATTCCGACTCATAGCGACCTCTCCATGGGTTTCTGAGGTATCTCTATAGAAGTTGATTGCCTAGTGTTCTTTCTGAGGAGTGGCTGATAGGTTTGAACCACCAGCCTTTTGGTCAGCAGTCTAATCATCTAGGAATGAGCACAGTTTCCCACCCCCCACCAGTGATCTCTTTTTACTTTAAAAAAAAAAAATGATGCAGAAATCTGATATTTTAACAAAAGAAAAATGTTATATTTTACATTCAAATTTAATAAAATTTAAATAGAAATAAGCCTTAGAAATTTTACTGCCATTTGTCTCAATTTCCAATTTATGTTAAAATTTCAGTTTGTATGAATTATTTCACTTTTTTTCAAGTTACCTATGACCAACCTCTCATAGGAGGTCATTGTAGTAATATATAATTTTTTTTTCTGTTAATTTCAATTTCTAAGTTAGTTCTTTCAAAATTGATAAACCTTTTTGAATTTCCGTTTTCAATCTCTCAGCTCTTGCTGCTTCCAACAACTAGTTATACAATTTTAGCCTCCACAGACATTGAGCAATTTTGCTCTTTTGACTTACCCTTCTAAAACTAAGATGTCAGCCATTAAATGTTTAGAAACATTGGTGCCTTGAAATTTAACGTAGTGCATATAGTCATTAGCTTTTTGTCTGTGCGTATTCCGATGTGCTACTATAAATGATGATTCTACAGCATGTGTCTTTTTTTTTACAGGCAGCAATGTGTTATGTCCATGTAACAGCACTGGTGGCAGAATATCTCACACGGAAAGGTAAGAAAGCTTTCCTGTGTTTTGTGAAATGATATAAAACTGTACAAAGCAGCAAAGGCAAGGCAGAGTGATCCTTGGTGAGAGCCATTCAGGAAGATTTGGAGGTGAGGGATTATAAGTGTATGTGAGAGAACTATGTTCATTGTTTTATTCTCTGACATAATATTGCTTGATATGGTAGGCACAGCAGAAAAGCCAGTATTAGAAAAGTAGGTGACATGTTGTCATGTGACATCTTACTGATGGTTACATTCTACAGAAACTAGTTAATGAGCTTTGCATCTGGGTGTCCCTAACAGGCCAATCTAGAGCTGAAAAGACCTGATTTTTACTCAAGAATTTTCCCCTGGAGCTATTGATCAGTCAGATGACAGCTGTAATGGGAGATTACCAGTCAGCCTTTCTGGAAAGTAGCACAGTTGCCATTGTTGTGTGAGAAGGCAGGGGAAGGGAGGCAGGTATGAATGCTGCTCGTTTGTACATATTTGTTCCCAGATGAGCAGACCATGAATTCTTTAACAGGCGCCTTTTGATTAAACATCAGTTGCTCATTTCCATTTTAAAATCATCCTAGCCTCTGACTATAACAAAGCTAGTAGTCTGAGCATGTATCCTGGAGAATAGCAGCATCGGATCTGGGCTAATGAGTACATTTAAAAAGTGAGAAATGCTATCAAATAACCAAAGCCAAGACCAAGAAATGTGTATTTCTGCTACTGCTGGCTATT
The DNA here is from genome assembly GCF_000298275.1 of Orycteropus afer afer. Lineage (NCBI taxonomy): Eukaryota > Metazoa > Chordata > Mammalia > Tubulidentata > Orycteropodidae > Orycteropus > Orycteropus afer. The sequence continues at coordinate 4,196,631 of NW_006921793.1, forward strand.
GGGAGTAGAATTTTAAGGGTGTCCAGGTTTCCTGTATCAGAGCCCAAAAAGGAAAGACATGAAAGGAGGGCTCTATATGCAGTTAATACCAGTACTATTTCCTGTTGAGACCACTCGTCAGGTAATACATTTCCTCATGTTTAGAAGCAGACATAGCACTCCGCCGGGAGCCACCCCACTTTCCCTACAGCCTCAGCACCTGCCAGAGGAGGAGCCGGGGAGGTGAGCCTAAGGGTCGATCCAATCCCCAGCGGCCACACTGCTCTCTTCACATGCAACTTAGTGGTGCGGGGATTTTCTGTTTCAACTTTGCATGATGGCCTTCACTTTTCTGCCCTGCCTGCTTCTCATAGGCTCTCCAATTCATTGACAGTCTATTCATGTGGGCAATGAGAGGAAGGTGCTTTGGGTACCACAGGAGCTGAGTTCTATATTTAAATGTACTTTGGTAGTCTAAAGCCTGGGTGGTTTGCTTGTACCATTTTATGTTTTGTAAGTGAGTATATCCTCAAGCTCCTAGATTAATATTTTTCATTGGGAAATTTTCTGTTTTCATATAGCAAAATAAAAGCAGAACTCACTTAAGCAAGGCTTCAAACTGGTTCAAACCAATTCAGTCATGGCCAATGCAGCAAAACCAGAACAGACTCCATTTTTAAAATAATTTCACAATGGGAGACTGAGAAGAAGCATAGAGAGCACTTTCAGGAGCCTGATATGTGACACTGGATTATTGCTGGGACTGTGGAGAACAACACACACTCATTGTGATACAGTCGGCTGCCATCTTTGAGCTGGGCACCAGTGTTTCTACTCAGCTGGTCAAGACATTTGGTTGCTATGCAACATGCATGCTGCCCTTGTTTTATAAGAGGGAGATTATGTTTCTAGCAGAGCTTCAGCCCATAATTTTTCGTGTTCTGGTTAGCGTTCCAGTTCAGCCACATTTTAAAAATTTGTATCTGTTCCAGTGTCACTTCATCAGCCATAATTGAACCAGGCTGAACTACTTCAAAGCCCTGCACCTGGGACAGTAGCAGAGGTGTTAGATCATCTGTGAATGGCTTGATCACCCTTGAGTTATACAGAAGAACAATCTCTGACTTAAACATCTACTTTTTCAAAGCTTGATTTCAAAATACTCTGTGTTCCTCTTTTTTCCTCTAAATATGCAGGGTGTCAGTTCAAGTTTTTACTTGTTTTATTATAAGCAGCCATCTCAAAACAGAGTAGCAAGACACTTCTAGTCCTCCTTCCCTTGATAATTTATGCACAGCTGACATTGTTCAACTGGCTTTTAAATAGTGACTGCAAAATGAGTAAATGCCCCAAATGGGCCATTATTGTTTGAGGAGTTTGGCCCCAAACATTTATACTAGCTCCAGCCTTGCACCATCCCCCCTCCCTTATCCTTTTTCCTTGGAGAAACTCCTTAGGAAATCCAGGTGCCAAGGCCAATGAGTTCATGGCCATGTCTCTTGAACTCCATCTTTGTTTTATATATGGCCTCATAAAGGAGGAGGGAAATGTTCTAATCTGAGTCATGGGGTTATGACTCCCAGCTCTCAGAGTGGGTGAGATGAGCTTGAAGGAAACTGTTATTTTTGACTTATATACTTCTCTTTGGTTGGCTTTGGTGTCTTTATTTTATTTTATTTTATTAATATCTCAGCACGGATCATCTCACCAAATCAAATTAGAGTTTATCGTTTCATCATTAATTTCATGTCCTACTTATTTCTCAGGTTATTAAAAGGTGAAGTTTTAATAAAGATGGGTTAAAAAGGAAAAAAAAAACAAAACTGAGGGATAGGAAGGTTAAATATAGGTGGGCAGGGATGAAGAAAAGCACACAGTGGTCCCGGCCACCCTGTGTGAATGTTGAGCTGAGACATACAGACTTCAAAATTGGTTTTTTCATTCAACACAAAAGTATACAGGACTGGGGGAACCCTTGAGGTAATGCTGACCTGCTTCTGCTTTCTTAATTTTTAGGCATGTTTAGACAAGGATGTATCGCCTTCAGGGTAATTACCCCAAACATAGATGAGGAGGCCTCCATGATGGAAGATGTTGGAATGCAGGATGTCCATTTCAACGAGGTGAGTGCTTGAGTATGCGTGGGCTGCCTAGTCCGGGATAGCTAAGAGCTGCTGCTTGCCTTGCCAGCCCATCAAACCAGGGCTTTTCTTCCTGAAGCTACTATCTACACACTTACATATTACTAAGATAAATCTCCAAATAAATTGTAGTTCAAGTGTGTTGGTCCGCATGGGAAAGTTAATGTATCTTTGTTAATATGTTTTACCTTGTCTTCTAGATGCTATAACTAAAACCAGAAACCAAACCTGTTGCTGTCAAGTAGATTCCGAGTCAGGACAACCCCGTGTATTAGAGTAGAATGGTGCTTCACAGGCTTTTCTTGGCTGTAATCTTTACAGAAGCAGACTGCTAAGCCTTTCTTCCGTGGCATCACTGAGTGGGTTTAAACTGCCAACCTTTGAATTAATATTGTTAGGTGCCATTGGGTTGTCTCCAACTCATAGCGACCCTACGCAGAGCAGAACGAAACACCACCCAGTCCTGCACCAGCTCCGTGATCCCTGTTATACTTGAGCCCATTGTCATAGCCACCATGTCAATCCATCTCATTGAGGGCCTTCCCCTCTTTCATTGACCCTCCACCTTACCAAGCATGACATCCTTCTTCAGGGAATGGTCCCTTATGATAACATAACCAAAGTAAGCGAGACCAAGTCTGGCCATTCTTGCCTCAAAGAAGCATTCTAGCTGCACTTCCTCCTGGACAGATCTATTAGTTCTTTTAGAAGTTCATTGTACTTTCAGCATTCTTCGCCAGCACCACAACTCAAAAGCATCAGTTCTTCTTCGGTCTTCCTTATTCATTGGCCAGCTCTCACTTGCATATGAGGCGATTGAAAATATGGCTTGTCTCAGGTGTACCTTAGTCCATAAGGAGACATCTTTGCTCCTCAGCACTTGAAAAGAGGTCCTTTGCAGCCGATTTGCCTTGTGTTATACATCATCTGATGTCCTGACTGCTGCTTCCATTGGTGTCGAGTGTAGAACCAAGCAATGTAAAGTCTTTGACAACTTCAATCTTTTTTCCATTTATCATGATGCCACTTATAGGTCCAGTTGTGAGGATTTTTGTTTTCTTTATATTGAGAGGTAATCCATACTGCAGACTATATTCTTCAATCATCATCTGTAAGTGCTTCAAGTCATCCTCACTTTCAGCAAACAAAGTTGTGTTCATCAGCGTATCGCAGGTTGTTAAATGATTCTTCCTCCAATCTTATTGCCATGTTATTCTTCATATAGTCCAGCTTCTTGGATTATTTGCTTAGCATATAGATTGAATAAATATGGTGAAAGGATACAACCCTGACACACTCCCTTCTTGATTTTAAACCATGCAGTGTCCCCTTGCTCTGTTTGAATGACAGCCTCCTGGTTT
>NW_006921793.1:4203886-4208028 GCF_000298275.1 Orycteropus afer afer
AGGCTTGAATTAATAGTCAAGTGCAAACCATTGAATGTGTGTTGCTCTCCACAGTCATGCCAGTAAGGACTGGAGAATAGGTGCACATTTGTGCTGCTATTCATCCTTTCTAGGAATTCCTCCTTTTCTCTGGAAAAGGGGTTTTGAGGAGTGAATGAGTACAGTAGTAAGGCTTAGCACTTGAATATTTCTAAGTATTTTCTCATTTTCTGGCATTAATTTCTCTACTCATGAGTTTGCTGTTTGAATCCGATTTTAAACTAGTACGTCACTTCTAGATATCTTCCCTTAGCCAGTCACTCATAGTCATGACAGGCCTGATTAGGGTCCCCGAGACCCTTCCAGGAGGTTTTTGAAGGTCTTCCCTTTTACAGCTAGGAATCCCTGGGTAGCACAAAGGGTTAAGCACTTAACTATGAACCAAAAGGTTGGAAGTTTGACTCCATCCAGAGGTGCCTCAGAAGACAGGCTGGCAATCTACTTCCTCAAGGTCACAGCCTTCAAAACCCTCTGGAGCAGTTCTACTTTGCACACATGAGGTTGCCATGAGTTGAGACTGCTCAATAGCAACTAGTTTTTCTTTTCCAACTGAGTATCTATGTAAGGCTGGATTTTCCTTGTATACTTCAACTACAGCAACATATCAAAACAGATAGAATACAGAAACAGATATGAAAATAAAGCTTTTATTCAGCCAGACATAAAAGAGAGTTACAAAATTGTAAAATAATGCCACTAATTATTTTGGAAAATACAGGTTTTGTAAAATTAAAATGTTACTTTTGTTAGCATATAATAGGTTTATTATTTTTTAAATTAACACATTTTTAATTTTTTTTTTTTTTTTGCTTTAATTTATAATATTGTATATATTGAAAAATCTAGTCCATACAAACAAAAGTTCTTTGGAGTCCTCAGTAATTTTTAAGAATATAATAAGGTTCTAAGACTAAAATTTTTGAGAACTGCCATAAACTACCTCGTCTTAAAATGATCATCTAAATTAAAAAATTAAACATAACAAAGGAGGAATTTGATAATATTTTGAGTGCTTACCAAGTACCAGGTAAATGCTGTGTGCTTTATATTCAAAGGTTGAAATAATTTTAACCGCAATAGATAAAACTTTCTAAGTATAGGGGGGCGGCATTCTGGTTATTACATGGCATTAACAGCTCAGCCTTAGCTGTACCTTGAAATGCCTACAAAGAGAGTAATTTTTTTTTTAATTGGGCTTTGAACTGGTTCGATATAGTTCGGTAGTTGCCATTGTAAACAAAGGACACATACATGTTGCATAGCAACCAAACCCATTGCTCCTGGTGTTTGGACCTGAATAGGAAAAAATACCTGTGACCTGCTCAAAGACAGCCGCCAACTGTGCCACACTAAATGTGTGTTGTTGTCCATCCTGCCAATAACGGTATTCTCCAAAAGTCCTGCCACAGTCCTTCCTATTAAAATTTTCAGGAGCCTGATGGAGAAAATTGGATTATTGGCAGGGCTCTGGAGAGCAGCACATAATCAAAGCAGCGCAGTCAGCTGCCTTTTGCCTGGGACAAAGCTGTTTGTTTCCTACTTGGATCAAAATAACCATGGGTAACAGACTTGGTTGCTATGCAACACATACACAGCCCTTGTTTACGATGGAAATTACTGAACCAGTTTGAAGCCCTGGTTTTTTGTTCTCTAAAGTATGAAAGCTGTCACTGAGGTAACAGGGTTTTGAAGTCCTCACATCTTCCAAGATGAGTTTTGACTGGGCTTCTCCCTGAGACAAAGCAAGGCTGCACAGTCTCCTTGAGGTAGCCACCCTTCTATCCAGGTGCCAAGTCAGACCTCCTGAGTGCAGCATTTTATTAGGAATTAGATAAGAGAAGAATGAATGTCCAGAACAATTCGAGATTTTAAAATACAGTAAGTCCCTGAGGTACAAACGTCTGACTTAATGACAACTTGTACTTGCCCTTTAATGTTATGTAAATTTCCTCTCACTTTGAAATCATTAAACCAACTCCTGCTCCCAAGAAATTCCTCATGATGATCACCTTCACTTGTTGCACATGCAGCTTTCAAATCATGGAAAATGCTTTAAGCCTCTTCTTGCACTAACTTGAAGCTAAGAATTACCTGCACCTGTTCCAACTTACTTTCAAACTCTACTTAAAGACACTTAGGAGTGGATCACATTCATAACCTGGGGACTGCTTCTGAACAGTTCTCATAATCTGTCTTGCAGGAATGATCAAATGAAGCTTGAGTTTGCTCATCAAGTTAAGTAATAGGCTGAAATAATTACTTCAGCCCAATAAATTATGCCTATGAAATCAAGTACTGAAAATGTTGAGGAAAATTTTGAATGGTACCTACTCTGAGTCATAACTAACATGTGACAGTGATCATTTTATCAGCTATTTTCAGAATATGGATCTGCCAGCCTGTCCTTGAAGCATAAAGTTGGTCAATCTTTAACAAGGTCCATAGTACATTACAGTCTATAATCATTAGGATGTCACATAGTGGGATTAGAAAGCACTGAGCAAAAATGTAGAAAGCACTACATCAAGATGAAACTAATGGGGAGAGAAAAGAATAGCACCTGTCCTACAAGAAGGGAAAACAAATTGCCACATACATTGTTGCTTTGGCTACTAGTTTTTTAAAGAAACAGTGTTTATGATGGGATATGAAAATCTCTGCCAGAATTTTAGGAAAATCTAGTAAGATGAAAGGTATAGGGTATAGCTTAATTAAAATCATTGCCATTTAATTTGGCATTATTAGCTATAATAAAATGCTTTAGATACTCTCCTAGAAAGATTTTTCTATAAAATACACAATTCTAGCAGCAGGCCTCAGATGAATTTTTATTGGTAGCAATTCCATCTTTCCCAACTCTGATCTAAAGAGTAGACTCCCCACCTGCTTTTGATTAGACAAAGAAACACCCAATTCCTGTTTACAATTTTGTTTCACAAGTTTGAGTCTGTGTAGATTGAATTTTGAGTCCATTATGGGGTCAGAATTCCACATAGCCCATGCAGCTCTGAGACCCTGCCTTCATTATCTACATCCATCCAGGACCTGAAAGGAAATAGATGGCACACTCAAGCTAAGGTTGAAGAAAGTCTAAAAAAGAAACTTCTTAGTAAGTGTTGTCAGAGTTTAAGGAAACCAACAAGAAATGTTGCAGTATTCTGAGCTTAGCAACAGCTAGGTTGCCACCTCTCAACCAGAAGGAGCAAAAAAGAGAAAGTAACTCTATAGAGGAGGACCCCTGACAGGACTTGGGTGCATTTAGAAAGGGACTCAGTTGACTGTGCCTCCCTGACAGGGAGCCAGGTGAATAACCACCCCATCCTTGCCCTCCTCCTACCCTTCTATTTCTTGCCAATGCCTTCCATTGTCAAACTCAGCCAGGAGCCAGAGGATAAGGGAACCCATCACATAGCCCAGCAGTCCATATGTGGCAGCCTTAGAGCATGGAGACCAAGGGAACAGAACAGAGAGGAATCTACACAGAAAATGAAAACTATCTTGTACGGTAAACTGCTATCAGCACTGTAAAGTCACCATTGAGTATAATGTATTATGCAAATATTTATTACACAAAGTTAGCCAGGAGAGTCTGTGGCTTCTGTTAGCCAACATTGTTTCTATTCAAAGAAATAATTGCCAGTGACAAGCAAAATGTTTGCATCCATGGAACATCTCAAGAATAGGGGTGTCAACAGAACTTAGAACTTATTTGGTGATTAAAAAAAAAAAAAAACCACTGTTGTCAAGTGGATTCTGACTCTTAGCAACCTTATAGGACAGAGTAGAACCGCCCCATAGGGTTTCCAAGGCTGTCAATCTTCAGTGAAGCAAATTGCCACATCCTTCTCTCACAGAGCAGCTGGTAGGTTCCAACCACCAGCCTTTGGGTTAGCAGCCTCATGCTTAATCACTGTACCACCAGGGCTGCTTATTCAGTTATTACTCTGTTCATATTTCATCCAAGTCTTAGAGACCATCTTTAATCTTGACTGAAAGTGTTTTTGTAACCATAGAAGTTACATACCATGTTCACTATTATAATGATTATCCAAAATGTAGTAGCAATCAGTAGTGAACTAGGCAATTTAAAAAAAAAAAAAAAA
>NW_006921793.1:4208402-4223285 GCF_000298275.1 Orycteropus afer afer
ACATAGCACATTGCTTCATTTTGCAAATATTTACTGAGTGTGATGCTGAGCCAGGTGCTGGAAATAAAATGGTGAACAAGATGTGTTTTGTACTCTAACCAACTCTGCTGCTTCTCAGGCTTGCTGCTGCTTGAGAAAAAACACCTAAACCATAGTCCCTTAGAGTCTGAATTGGAAGTTGGCTGAGTTCTTTGTAATCTGGAAAGTTCTACATTAATGTGTATGTTGCTTTATTCTATAAACTAGCTGTGTGCTGTTTGCTAGCATGGGATGTATAAGTACCTGCCTCAAAGTTTCACCTAGTGCAGAAGTCTTCATACTTTAGTGTACTTAGGAATTACTTAGATTCCTGTCACAAATAGTGACATACTTATACCCACCACCCTCACCCCCACCCCTGGATTCATTTGGGGTGGGTGTGGGCCCAGGAATCTGCATTTTAATGGATTATCATTCTGATGCAGGTGGTCCTCAATTGTATCTTGAGAAATGATGATTTAATGGAAACACTGAATTATACCATGATAATAAGCTGGTCATGTAAGCCAGGTCACATATTGACAGTTATTCCCAAATGGTAGATAATAGATAAAACACCTGGCTTTGTAGGTAAGGTTGGTTAAATTAGTTATTCTAAGATGGAACAAATGGTACTTAAATGAAAAATTTTTAAATGCCCTATATAAACACAAATACATACAGGCATTCTGATACACACTCACACACAAACACAGCTTTGTATGCCATTCTGCAGACTGGTGCTCAGTGCCCACTGTTGCATTGCTGTGGCACATTTAAATGTGGAAATGATTAATCCCACTTAAAACAACTTCCTCAATGGCTTTTGAGTGTGGTGCACTGAGATCTTTTTAAGATGGGAGCTCTCTGGTGGCTTAGTGCCTAAAGCATTTGACTGTTAACCAGAAGGCTGGTGGTTCAAATCCACCAGCCACTACTTGGAAAGAAGATTAGGCAATGTACTTCTATAGAGATACCACCTGAGAAACCCAAGGAGGGATCAACTCAATGGTAGTGAGTTTGGTTTTTAATTTCATAAACTGTCATTTCCAGATACATAAAGTCGATTGAGGGTTTTTTTTGTTTTGTTTTGTTTTAAACCAGTTTTTACTTACAGTTCTTTGGGTGTATTGACCATTTAGAAAAAATGTCTTGGTGTTTACTATCAGAACTTCTGTAGAATTGCCTTTCAAAGGCATCACTATTTGACTGTTGTGTAGGTTAGTTCTTATTTTCAGGTGGAGTGATAGCTGAGAACTCAACAAATAAGTAGAAACTAAGAAAGATGCACATCTTCATAATTTAAGTGCACAAGAACAAGAGATGGTTTTGGAACCTTTTCTAATTTCTTCTTCATCTATGGCTGTTATGGTGGTTGCTACAAATATCTGTCTTTAGGGTTTTCACTTAATGGCACCTCTGATGAAAGTATGAATTGACTGGTTTATCTTTTTATAAGCATTGGTACAGAGTTCAGTTATACAAATGAGTTTCATGATTGGTATAGGGTGGTCTGCTTTCATAAAGAGTTAGAGCCTTGTAACTCTAGTCAACGCAATGGCAGTGAGTTTGGTTTTGGTTTTTTGAATATTCAGCATTGTACTGGGGATTCTAGCTACTCACATAAGACTTAATTATCTACGTAGAAGATTCCAATAAATGTACCAAACTAATAAGTGAATTTAGTAGGGTCTTGGGCTGTAAGACCAATATACAAAAAAATCAATCATTCTTGTTACCACAGTTTCACTATATTGTTAGTAATTATTTCATAAAATTCCTAGGAACAAATATGATGGGTGACTTTCAGTCTTATTCAAACGAAACCTTTTCCTTGGGGAGGGGGGAAGAAATTTAAAAACAGTACTATTTACAAAAGCATCAAAAAACGTGAAATATTCTTAGCCACAGCTAGCTATCCAGAGGGAGTGAATAGTTGGACCTGTGGGCTCAGGACCATGATTGCAGGGTACACCGAGCTCAATTGGCATAATATATACTACACAAAAACATTGCTACACCTCCTACTTTGGTGAGTAGCGATTGGGATCTTAAAAGCTTATAAGCGGCCATCTTGATACAATGTTGTGTCTGTCCTTGTCCAGAGCAAAGAAAAATGAAGAAAACCAAAGATGCGTGGAAATTAGTCCAAGCAGCTGGTATACCACGTGATCCTCAGCCCATACAACTATAAGACCAGAAGAACTAGATAGTGCCCAGCTACCACTGTCAACCACTCGGAGGGGGATCTATGTGGGAGGAGATCATGGACAGAGTAGGAGAACAATGTGGAACAAAATTCAAAATCATTAAAAAAAAAAAAGGACCAGGTTTGCTGTTCTGATAGCACCTGATGGAATCACTGAGATTGTGGCCCCTAGCTGCCTTTCAAGTCTGGAATTGAACCCACTCCTGTGGCTTCTAGCCAAACAAAAGACAGGCATATAAGTTGAACATATACATTAGGTAGATACATTCCTTGGAGAGATCAATCATGGGAGAAAGAAGGGCTGTGTATGCACAGAGAGATAGCTCAGGGGGCAATAGTGCATGGAGGGAAGGACACAGGGAAGAGGTAACTATGGGGAAGAAGTGGGAGGGGAGCTGTTACATTGTGGTAAATTGTAGTCAATGTCATGACACAAAGTGTATGTGAGCTGCTGTATGGAAAGTGAATTTGCTCTGTAAACTTTCACCCAAATCACAATAAAAAAAAAAATTTATAAAAGTGAAATATTTAGGTATAAATCTGTATCTATCTCAGTGCTAAAACACTGATGAAAGAAAACAAAGAAGACTTAAATACATGGCTTGAAGCCTTAATATTGTTAACAGGTCAATTTTCCCTAAATTGATTTATAGATTCAGAGCACTCCCAATGAAAATCTCACCTAGAATTTTTGTAGACATTGGCAAACTGATTCTAAATTTACATGAAAAAAAAACAAAGGAACCAGAATAGCCAAAGCCACTTTGCAAAAGTTAATACTCACCCTACTTGATTTCGATATTACTCTAAAGCAGTGGTTCTCAACAGGCTGAAATTTGGCTCCCCTCCCTGCTCCCTCAGGGACATTTGGCAATGTGTGCAAATATTTTTATTATCACTACCTGAGAGGGGAGAGGGGGTTGCTTCTGGCATATAATTGCTAAATATTGCTAAATATTCTGCAGTGCACAGGAAAACCCACATAACAAAGAAATGCCCTGCCTAAAATATCAATAGTCAATGTGGAGAAACTGTGCTTTAAAGCTACAGTAGTAATCAAGACAGTATGGTATGTTGCTACTAGGATAGACACATCAATCAGTGGGACAGAACAGAAAGGCCAGCAGTAACCCATACATTTATTCTCAATTGATTTTTTGACAGGTTCAAAGGATAGTCCTTCATCAAATGGTGCTAGAACAATTAGACATCTATATGCAAAAAAAAGAGGAAAAACATTTTGGCCCATACATCACACCATATTAAAAAATAACTCAGAATGGATCATAGAGCTAAATGTAAAACCATAAAACTTCTAGAAGAAAACACAGGAAAAATCTTTGTGAATTTGTTTGGATAAATATTTCTTTGCTGTTAATACACAAAGCACAATCCACAAAGTAAAAATTGATAATTTGGACTTCATCAAAATTAAAAACTTCTGCTTATCAAAAGACATTGTTAAGAAAATCCAGAGACTGACTATAATTTGGGAGGAAATTTTGGCAAAATACATATATATGATAAAGAACGTTTAATATATATAAAGAACTCTCAAGACCTAATAAGAAAATAAACAATCAAGTAGAGATATGAGCAAAAGATTTGAACAGATATTTTACTAAAGGTATACAGATGACATGTAAAGATGTGAAAATGTAGTGAACATCATTAGTGAAACCCCACTCCAAAGAGCTTAAACAGTAAAGGTTGAATATTGAGTCACATTAAAAACCAAAAAACCAAACTCACGGCCATCAAGTTGATTCTGACTCATGGCGACCCCCTCCAGGTTTCTGAGGTGGTAAATCTTTACAGAAGTAGATTGCCCCATCTTCCTTCCTGAGAGTGGCTGGTGGATTTGAACCACCAAACTCCTGCTTAGCAGTCAAATGCCTCAGACACTGTACCACCAGAGTTCCATTGACTCACATTAAGAAATTCCACAAAGAGAATAACGTCAATGGTGGTGAGTCCAAATGATTAAAAAGTTATCAGTGACACACTTTTTCTTTTTTGGGGGGGAGATGGGAGGATGTCTTCTCCCCCCTTCTCCTTTATGAGAACGTTTTTACTGGTATATATTTCTACTGGGAATGAGCCTTTTAGGGATGAAGGATGAATGTAGATGGTTTGTATTGAACTTGTAAATTGCTTTTTTTTTAAAAAAAAAAAAAAAAAAAAAGGCACTCTGAGATGGGTGCCAGCTCCAGTCAAAGCTGCATGCTATCTATTATGTCCTGTCTGGTACAAGCACTGTGTCCACACATTCCAAGCTGAGGTCCTAAAATTCACCAATTGGCCAGTGTAGGTCACATGCCCACCCATGATGAAGCAGTGACTGGTCAAGAGATAGGATTATTAATTTAAATCTGAGCCATATGTGTTAACTCTTGAGCCATAGATAGTGTTAGCGTCCTTCAAAGTTTAAGGATTCTATACTGGCAGGAAAGGAGGAGAGGATGTTGGTGAGGCAGCACAGTGCCTCCTCCATCACTAAATTACTGTGAATTATTTACTTAGGATTGACATCATATGCTTAGTGACCATGTCGCAGCATTGCCATTGTTCCTCAAAAAGGATTTTTTTTTTTCTAAATTACCTTTATAAAAGAAAACTGAACAGTTTTCTGTTCAGCCTGAGTGAAGCTATGAATGTCAGGTTTTTCCCATACAAGTCACTGTTACACAGTCATTGTAATGTGGCCTTTTTTCATTTTTGCTTATAAACATGACTGAAAAAATGGCTCCTTAGAAAAGAACATAATGGTTAACTGTTAAAAGTGTGGAAGTTAGTATTTTAAATTGCTGTGTATTTCGAAGTCTTCTGTATATTATTTCCTTCCCAGCCTTCTTACTAGTTACCCATTATGAAAGGAAATGCACTGTTGTGTCCCCCACCCTCCTAACACTCTTTTCTGACTGGGGCCCTTGCTCTGTGATTAGGACGTGCTGATGGAGCTCCTAGAGCAGTGTGCAGATGGACTGTGGAAGGCTGAGCGCTATGAGCTGATTGCTGACATCTATAAACTCATCATCCCCATTTACGAGAAGCGGAGGGATTTTGAGGTACCTGAGTGATTTGTTTTCTTCCCCTAGTTGAGAGGACAGTGGAGAGACATTTACTTGCAGACCTACTTACATGCAAAAAGAGCAAGGAGGCCATGGTGTAGTGGTGAGCAGGTGGTCTTTGTCCATCCACATTGCACTGGAGTTGATCACCAGTCCCCACCCTCAAAGCGTCACCAGGCCATCATACAAACATGGCTCTACTTCTACACATTGCAAACAAGGGTTACCACCTTGGCACTCCACTTTTTAACGGTTCCACGGAACAGAGCTTTGTAATCACCAGGTGTCCATTTCCTCAGATCTCTTCCATGCGTCACTGGTCTGGGAAAAGAAAACAGTGTCCCTTCCATTCTTCCTGGACTGGGGAGGTAGTCCAAACCTCTTAGAAGTCAAGTGGAGTCATAGGAAAGCAAAGCCTAAAAATGTCATCATAGAACTTCTCCATCTCTAACAATTCATGTTAACTTGAAGACAGAATTTGCTTACTATAATGTGGAAAATCTTACCTCCTAAAAATCCAAGGTTCCCAGGTTATCATATGCAGGCTAGACCTTTGAATAGGAAGGATTATAATTCAACAATATCACTGCAACTTGTATACCAACACTCATTGCAGCAATATTCCCAATAGCCAAAGGTGGAAACAGCCTAAATATGTCCATCAATAAGACAAGTAGATGAATGTGGTGTATATATATAAACAATACAATATTACTCAGTCACAAAGAGACATGAAGTCCTGACACATGCTATAATGTAGATGAACCTTGAAAACATTGTGCTAAGTGAAATAAGACAGTCACAAATATTGCATGATACCACTTGAATATCTAGAATAGGTGAGTGTATAAAGACTAAAGTTTATTAGTGGTTACCAGGTGTTTTGGTTACCTACTACTGCTCTGACAAGAATATATACCACAAATGAGATGGCCTTAACAAACAGGAGTTTATTCTCTTACAGTTCGGAAAGTTAGAAGTCCAAGTTCCAAGTGCCAGGCTCTAGGCACTGGGTGAAAGCCCTTCGACTTTGGGCTTCAGCTGTGCCTCTTGTTCCCGGCTCACTGAAGCTAGAGGCATTTCTTAACTCAGGCAGCTTCTGGCTGCTGAGGCTAACAAGCTCAAGGTTGACAAATAAAATGGCACAGTCCTGATGTTACCAAACCACATGGCAGGTCATTAATTCAAGTCTATAGAAAGTCCCAAGGTTAGCAGAGCATAGCAGGCTGCTGAACAACAACATGGCTACAGGCAGGGTTCAAGCATGCCACAAGCTAGAGACCATTCCCAAAGCTGTTTCTTATATACAGGAAGCAGACCACATACCCAAAGGCAGCTACTCAGCTACTCCCAGAAGATCCCACCATGGAGTTGATTACCAGTCTCATCATGGGGAATACTACATCCAGGTGCCCAGCCACTCAACCAGGCCCAGCCAAGTTGACACACAAACTTAACCACCATACCAGGGCTGGATGGGTGGAAATAAGAAAGGGGGACTCGCTGCTTTGGGCACACTGAGATGTTCTGTTAAGGGTGATGGAAAAATTTTGGAAGCATAGTGATGATGGTTGAATGACATGATGAACGCAATGTCACTGAATTGTATATGTAAAAAATGTTGAAATAGCAAATGTTTTGTTACACATATATTTGCCACAATTAAAAAAATCTATAAATTATGCAGTAAAAAAAAAAAAATAGTTTTAGACAGGCCTATACAGTGAACAGTAACACTAGAGAGGTACGTACCATTAGAACAGTCAATCATATGAAATCAAAAAAGCAGCTTTTGCGTAGGGACAAAGCTCAGAAGGCAGGGAGGGATAGGAAAGAAGGATGAATGGACACGAGAAATGGAGGAAGTAGGAAGAATGCTGCTACACTGTGGGGACTGCAATCAATGTCACAAAACAGTGTATGAATTGTTGAATGGAAAACTAATTCGTTCTAGAAACTTTCAGATCACAATAAAAATTTATATATATATAAATATATTGTTGATGTTTCACTCAAATCTAAGGAATTTTTACCTATCTCATCATGTATAACTGTTATTTAAAAATTGATTGTACTTTTTTACAAGTGGAAAGACATGAGTATTCTTACTTCCAGAGGCTGGCCCATCTGTATGACACACTGCACCGGGCCTACAGCAAGGTGACTGAGGTCATGCATTCAGGCCGCAGGCTCCTGGGCACCTACTTCCGAGTGGCCTTCTTTGGGCAGGTGAGCCCTGCCTCTCCTTTTTGTAGGCTGACATGTCTTTTTTTTTTTTTTTTTTTAACTCTATAAGGTTAGATTTTGTAAATTTTTTGTTTTAACCTCTATAAATGCTAATTTGATGAATTTGTCATATTTAGTATGATTCTTACCTTCCTCAGTAAACTTTCTGCTTTTTTTTTTTTCTTTCTTCCTGTTTTTTCTTTATTACTTTCTTAAGGCAGCGGTAAGTTCTCCCTCCATAAGACATTCTTTGCGGCATCTTTGGTACTTCAGTGTGGTTTGCAAGTTTCCTTTACAAGTCTGTATGTATACTGTCTAGTCATTAAACACTCAAAAAAACTTAACATTTTATTCCATTTACAGAAATAAATCACCCATTTCCTTACACGTCTGTGCTGCATGTTTTAAACCAAAATTAAGACTTCCTGGTTTCCTTTGTGCCTGTGCGTCTTTATCTTTTGTAATATAATATCTCCACAAGTACATTTACCATTGTAATAGTTCAGCAGCCCTATACGAAAGATTCATTTAACTTAAATTTTAACCTTCAAATCTCTAACATTATTAAATGATATAAATGATAATACATTTATTTAGGGTGTGTGGTTTTTTATGAGCACTATATAACTTCAATTTATTCTGTTATTGTCTTCTATAACTTTATAGCAATACCAGTTTACAGACAGTGAAACAGATGTGGAGGTAATTACAGGAAATGCTTAAAAAGCAAGTAATGTAGTGAAATTACTGCATCTAAACTCCTAGTTTGATGTGGGTGTTTTTTGTTTCATGTTAGCTTGCTTTTTGTTGTTGTTGTTTATCCACTGTTTTTTTTTTTTTTCACCATTTCTCTTATTTTCGATGAGAAATTTTTTAAAAATTTTATTTCAAATATTAACCCTGATTTGGACTTTTTAACTTTCAACCTTTTTCACTTCCCATGTAATTGTAAGCCTTGTTGTGTTCAAACAAGGCTGGTGCTAAAACAGAGGGTGACTGGTGGCAGTGAAAACATTTTCTGATAGTGTATTACAGGCTTGAATATTTTTCTTGTTAGTAAAGCAGACAGAAGTTCACGTAACTTCATCTAACTTCTGCTCAAAGTTCTCCAGACCTGAATGCTTCAGATTTTATACCCTAAACATCATTTGTAAATGGGAGCGTTGCTGAGACCCGCCTCCAGCATGCTACTGAACATTTTTGTTGAGTTCTGCTTCTTGGGAATGTGAAACAGGCTGAATTCCATCATTAGACTTGACTGAGAGAACACAGCCTTGAATCCCAAATCTTTCATTTCACTCAACACTTAATGACAGTATTGTGGAATAAATTTGACATTTTGTGTTCTTTCTTTATCTTTGCACCCAGACTTCACATTATTATCATTTTCCTTCCCATCAGGAAAGCCTGTGTTTACATAGGATTTTATTTGAAAAATCATTCTTGTTTGTTTGTTTTAACTCTTATAACAAAAGAACCTTTCCTGGGTGGTAAGCTTTGGGCTTAGATAGCTCTAATTATGTTTTACGTCACAGGGATTCTTTGAAGATGAAGATGGAAAGGAGTATATTTACAAAGAACCCAAGCTCACACCTCTATCAGAAATTTCTCAAAGACTCCTTAAACTTTACTCTGATAAATTTGGTTCTGAAAATGTCAAAATGATTCAGGATTCTGGCAAGGTATGACCATGTTTAGATAAGTTCTGTAACAATGTAATTTTCTTTTATTATTTGTGATTTGTCATATATTATCTATTTATAAATGTGTATGGGGAAAAAAAAGACTTGGGCAAAAATGAAGTGTGGCCTTTGGTGACAGGATTATCTTTTCTTCTTAATACCTGTTCTGGTTACCTGGTGCTGCTCTGACAGGAATATACCACAAATGGAAGAGCTTGAACAAACAGGAGTTTAGTCTCTTAAAATTTTGGAGGTTTTAAGTCTGAGTTCAAAGTGCCAGGCTCTAGAGGCTGAGTGAAAGCCCCTCAACCTTGGATTTCAGCTCTGCCTCCTGCTCCTGGCCCACTGAAGCTGGAGGCTTTTCTTCACTCAAACGGCTGCTGGCTGCTGAAGCCGACAAGCCCAAGGTTGACAAGTAAAAAGGCACAGTCTCATCGTTATCAAACAGCACAACAGGGCACTAATTCAAGTCCAGAAGTCCCAAGATTGGCAGGGCATGCCAGGCTGTTGAACAACTTGGCTAAGTGGCAGGGTTCAAGCGTGCCAAAGGCTAGAGACCAATCCTAAACTACTTCTTATGTACAGGAAGCAGACACATCCCTAAAGCAGCTACTCATGGCAGATTCCACCATGGGGTTGATTGCCAGTCTCATTTTGGGGACTAACTACCTCCAGCTGCCCAGCCCCTCAACCAGACCCAGCCAACTTGACAACAACTTTAACTACCACAACACCTTTCTGTATTCCCCAGATGTCCTTCATTAAGCAAATCTTTATTTTATAATTATTAAAAGAGATTATTTTACAAAATAATTAATGTCTGAAAGCAGATACCATTTTGAGTCCAGATATTTGAGAACACTGCAAGAGTAGGAGCTCTGGTGGGATAGTACCTAAGGCAGTTGACTGCTAACGAGACGGCTAGCAGTTCAAACCCAGCAGCCACTTCTTAGAAGACTGGGCTATCTACTTCCACATAGATAGTTCCTCGGAAACCCAAGGAGCGGTTGCTATGAGTTGAATTGACTTGATGGTAGTGAGTTTGGGTTTTTTGGGGTTTGGTAAGAGTAGGATCCAAGATGGCCTTCTCATTCCCCTTGACTAAACCTTAGACTTCTTCCTAACTGTAGGCCCCCTGACCTTCCTCTCTCCCTCTTACATTATCCAGAGGCCAAAATAGGGAGTTTCTTATCTCCCTTTCCCTCTCTCCTACCTTTACAGGGTCCAGGTGGCCTGTTCATAACAGAAGAAAGCATTCCAAGTTATATAGCCCTAATTGCAAACTCAGCCAATCACTCTCCCATCCTCCTAGTGAACCCCTTACATCCACTGTCACTTTTCCACTGCCCAGCCCAACCTTTAAAACCCTGCTGCCCTTTGTTTCAGCAGAGTTGAGTTCACAGTTAGTTCTAGTCTCTTTCCTATGGCAATAGCATTTGAATAAAGTTGTCATTACTTGTTTAAAATTGTCCTCTATACTTTTCTTTGACAGTTCTCTTACTTACTGAATGCTTACCCTGTACTTAGCACAGTGCCTGGCACTCTGTATGACTGGTTGTATGTTGGATGTAAGGACAGGCAGATGGACAGACCAATGAATGAACTAATAAGCTAGCACGTTTGTGGGAATGAGATCATCTTTATATTTTGAGAGGCTGTCCTCTGGTATAGTGCTCTGTGAAATCCCTTTCTGAGCCTCTACATTTTTCCTGTACATTTATGTGGCCCACTTTCTTCAGGATCTCTCCAAGAAGTTGGGTGGCCCATTACTACTTGAAACTTGGGTAAAGATAGAACACCTGTTCTCTGTAGTAAGAATGCTCCTATTGCCCAGCCTTCTGCCAGTGATAGACATCCTGCCTCTTTCTCAAGTATACAATTTTAGAGTGATCCTTCATGGTTCCTTTTCTCTCCTGAGTCTTCCTTTGGGATCCGCAGCGTCTGGAAGATCTTTCCTAGGGCTCTTCATTTTCTCTAGAGGAGAAACCTTCAGCATTCTATCCAAGTGCATAGGGAGCTAGGGAAGGGACCTGGAAGGGGGCCAAGCATCTGACTGCTGAATTCTGGATGAGAGAAGGGCTGATGGTCATGTCCAGACTCATACTTAATCACCTTGTATCTGCTTCATTCCTGGCCCCTGCTTTCTAATGAGACTTCTGAACCCATGTAAAGCTTATCCAGACCAGTTTCTCTAGAGTCAGCTTATGTTCTCTTATGGCATAGAGACTAGGAGAGGGAATCTGGAGTTCCACCACTCCAGATGAGGACTTTCAGCCACCCATCCTGCTTTCAGCCCCACACTTCACCCCTTCACCCTTGTCTTAGAAAACAAAAGGGGAAAAAAAAAAAAAATCATTGAGTCAATTCCAACTCATAGTAACCCTTATCTTTGGAACTGCAAATGGTGGTCGTCCCAGGCTTCTAAGGGGTGAACCAGCTCTCTGTGAGCACATGGCTTATAACTTTCTCCATGCTGTCACATCAGGTAGCCCCTCTGTCTTCCAAAAATTCATTGAAATCTCTCATTCACTTTTGTTTCCTTGTTCTCTTCTGGGCCCTTGTTAATTCTTTAATGTCATTTTAACAGAGTTGGACAAGGGAAGAGGGGTTATAAGCACATGTTCGTGCATTTTTAAGTGGACACCTCAACACAACCTTATCACAGATGTAAAATATAATATATTCTTAATAATAGTTATATATTATAATATGTATATTATGTTTATATTATAATATCTTATAATAATAATATATTATTATTATAAGATGTAAGACCTGCTTACATCTTAGACCACATTACCCAAGTCCAGTTTGTCTTTTTAGCTCTGAAACGGAAACCTCTGTCTGGGTCAAGTTGTGACTTGAGCGTTAACAGCCATTTCTCAAGGTTCTCATGTATTCTGCTCTTGAGACAGCAGTTAAGACTATGAGCCTGACTTTCTCTTTCTCCCAAGTATAGGTCCTCCTTTCTTTCTAATCATACATACAACTTTGAAAATGATTTGAAAAACAGGCAATAACGTTTCATTTCACTTTGTTTCCGCTAAAAAAATTTAAGTTACAATGGTTGGATGGATGGCCTTTTATAAAAACAGAAATAAAAAGGTCATTTATTTTCTCATATTCTAAAGTGTAAGGAACTTTCACATCTATTTTTTGTTTTTCAGACATTAGTGTGCATAATACTTTTAGACACCAATAAAACCATGTGTTTTCATTCATTTGCCTGCCTTTAAAATACCAATATAGTCTTCAGCATTCTCTGCAGAGCCATTTCTTCCAAGTCTCTTTTTATTGCTCTCAAAAGTTAAATAAAATTTAAAATGTGAAAAATTAGTTTGCCCTCCTAATAAATTAATTAGCTTTTGTTTCTATATGAAAAAAAAATGACTGTTTAATTTTCCATCATGAAATGTAGTTTAGAAGCATTTCTGTGTTGAGTTAATCAGGAAGTAAACTTACAGTCTCTTAATCTGTACCTGTATTAGATTATTTAATCCATGTTGTTGTTGTTGTTGTTTGCCATCGAGTCGGCCCCAACTCATAGCGACCCCTCCTTGGGTTTCCGAGGCAGTATCACTAAGGAAGTAGGAATGCCCAACCTTCCTTCCGAGGAGTAGCTGGTCGGTTTGAACCGCCAGCCTTCTGGTTAGCAGTCAAGTGCCTTAGCCACTATGCAACCAGAGCTCCCATTTAATCCATAGCTGTATGAATTATAATTGGGGAATCTAATTTTTCAAATATTATTAAAAAATTAAGTTTCCCCTCTTAATGAAATATATAAAAATATTGGAAACCACCAGAGAAATCCAGAAATAAGAAAATTAGTCTATTTTCTTCAAAGAGATCGATGTCATGGAAAAAAACAAAAGTGGAGAATACCTCTAGATTAAGCAAAACTAGAGATACATGGCAAGTAAATGAAAAGTGTGATCACTGATTAGATTCTGGCTTAAACACAAACAGCTGTAAGTGACACTTGGGGACATTTGAGAAATCACTCATGTAGGCTGAGTATTGGGTGGTATTAGAGAATTATTGCTAACTTGTTACGTACGGTAATGATATTGTTTTTAGGATATGCCGGCTGAAAGTCATGATATGAAATAGTTCAGCATATAGGTGTATAGGTATACTTACATAAATAAACACGTGTATTTTAAACAAGTATAGCAAAATACTAGCAATTATTGAGTCTAAAGTGGTAGTTATATGAATACTATTTTTTCAATTTTTGAATTTTTCAAAAAACAAAAAACACGTTGATTAGGAAAAACTTAAAAACACAGCTTATGCAGGTTTGAATGATTTCTTTAAATAGCACCAATCTTCAATTTTGCTCATTTCTTTGAAGGTCAACCCTAAGGATCTGGATTCCAAGTACGCATATATCCAAGTGACTCACGTGATCCCATTCTTTGATGAAAAAGAATTGCAAGAGAGGAAAACGGACTTTGAGAGATCCCATAACATCCGGCGCTTCATGTTCGAGATGCCCTTCACGCAGACGGGAAAGAGGCAGGGTGGGGTGGAGGAGCAGTGCAAGCGGCGCACAGTCCTCACAGGTACGCCCCGGGGCTCCTCCTAGGGGCTCCGCCGGTCCCGGTCCCTGCTTTTACATCATCGTCCACGGGACATGATAGAGTTCTCTGTAAGGAATGAATAAGCTTCTATGTGAAAGGGGCCTCAGAGTTCACTTAGCTTCCCCCACCTACCCATTTTCAGTTCACATTTATCAAGTGTTTAACTTCTAATACTGTTCGTTTGTTTGTTAACCGCTTAACTTGTTTATAAAGTTTTCTTCCACTAGACTCTTAAGTTCATATCCTATAAGTAAAGTGACTTCCCCTTTTTGGACTCAGGTGAAAACAGTGCACTCTCATCTCCCCAGAAAGCTCTTTGCACACAATTTGATTTACAGACCACTTTTGAAATCCATATGGACCCTCTATAGAGTTTGGCTGCCAGGTGAAGAACCCCTACACACAACCCTATGCAGAAAAAAAGAGACCTGCCTCACAGTTCTGTATCCTGCAGGGCTCTTCCATGAGCCTGTTGGGTGATTTTAGGGTGAGTAAGTGGCACGTGAAGCTGGCTCTCTCCCACCTCATTGCTGATTGTGGCTGGCCAAACTCAGCTTGAATTCCTCCAGTGCCAGGACAGGAAGTTCACTACATTCAGAGGTTGGCAGTTCAGTTTTGAAGGGTTTTAACTGGTCTGTTTATCACTGTTTAGTGATGGGTGATCAATTCCGAGAAGTGTGTTTTCCATCATTTTCCAGTTCCTTACAAGTATAGAATCTTTTGAGAGTGATGCTTGCCTTCTTGAAGGAGCCTGACCCATCCACTCTTAGGTCAGGGTCAGCAGTGTATCCTGGGGTAAGCTAAAATCAATCACTTCTGGACTTGAGAAAAATAGGTAGAGAAAGCACTGTCAGTATCCACCACTGTCATAATTTTCAAAGAGTGGCCTTAGCAGGGAAGCTCCCACTACTGCACTAGAAGTCTAGTCAAAGTAAGTGAGAGGAAGACTGTCAAGATTCTGGCTTTCAGGGAAGACTCAGCTCTCACCATTGAATTCACTTGAAGTGAGTGAATTACATCTCAATAAAGCTGTTAGCAAAAACTAATTAATTTAAATATGCGTGTGTATACACACACACACACACACACACCCC
>NW_006921793.1:4223499-4233310 GCF_000298275.1 Orycteropus afer afer
TGTGTGTGTGTGTGTGTGTGTGTACAAAATTATAAAATAGCCCAGGACGTATTCCAGGGACACAGGTATGTTTTCACCTTTCCTATAAGGGGACTGGAAACAAATTTTTAAAATATTTCTGAAATAAGAATCCTACATTCTTAGAATCCCTACTTCTGCTTTAAGAATAATAACATTTGACCAAGGAAGAATAGAAGGACTGTGTATGCACAGGGAGATAGTTCAGGGGGCAGGAGTACATGGGAGGGAAGGACACAGAGAAGAGGTAACTATGGGAGGAAGTGGGAGGGGAGCTGTTGCATTGTGGTAAATTGTAGTCAATGTCATGACACAAAGTGTATGTGAGCTGCTGTATGGGAAGTGAATTTGCTCTATAAATTTTCACCCAAATCATAATTAAAAAAAATAAATAACAAAATTTGTACAGCACAAATACTACCATCCTCACAAATGTCAGCCCCTAGCCATATATAAATGACTTATTTTTCTAATGCACACTTCAGTAGCAAATTCTTATAAAGGATAAGTACATTTCTAGATAGAATCATTTTATAGAAATTATCTCTTTACAAGTGCCTATCTCTATAGCTGTGATTATCAATGGGTTGTCCCAGGACCAGCAATGATGTTGCATCACATGGGCACTTGTTAGAAATGAAAATTCTCAGGCCCCATCAGACCTAGTAAATCATCACCTCTGGGGTTGGAGCTCAGCCGTTTGTGTTTGTCAGCCTTCCAGGTGATTCTGATGCAAGCTTAAGTTTGAGAACTGCTTAACATAAACTTAGTTCTTTGATGAGTCAAGGTCTAAATTTTTTTGTTATCCTGTTAAGGTAATACACTGATTCATAAATAGTTATCATAAGGTGTTTCCCCTGGCCACACAGTAGGCACACGTGTTGTTGGCTTAGGGGGAAAGCCATGAGGCTGAGAAGGTGCAGTATGAGACAATAAAGAGCCTGTGGGGGGAAATCCCACAGACTTCAGTTCAAATCCTCACTGTGTGACCTTGGGCTTGTCACATAACCTCATTGTGCCTTAATTTCCTCATCTATAAAATGAGAGTTATAATATCCATGTGTGTCTACTATAAATTTTGTAAGCTGTAACCAGGAGGGGAAAGAATGTGCTTCATTTTGCTAGGAGTTGTGTTTTGGTGGTAGCGTTCTCACCTTCCACATGGGAGACCCTGTTTGATTCCTGGCCAAGCACAGCCACCATTCATCTGTCAGTGGAGCTTTGCGTATTGCTCTGATCTGAGTAGGTTTCAGTGGAGTTTTCAGATTGTCTTAGTCTTAGACTAGGAAGAAAGGTCTGGCAGTCGATTTCAAAAAAAAATCAGCCAGTGAAAACCCTATAGACCATAATAGTCCAATCGAGCATGGATGGGGTCACCATGAGCTGAGGGCTGACTTGACAGCAGCTACAACAACAAACAGCATCCACTACTAAGCTCCTTGCCTTTTGAGGTTGATAATGAGCAAAAGGGAGGTTATGGTACAAAAAATAAAAACACAAATAAGATGCACTCTTTGCTCTGCAAGATCTTAAAATTACTAAAAGGTTAGTTACTGCACATCATTAAAATTCAGACAAGGAGTTACAAAAGTGCTACTAAAAATAAAGCATGTAAACTCTAGTTACAGATACACGGACTAGGACATTTTCAGAAAGACTTTCAACTTGAGGGTTTTCCCTTAAGTTATTAATCCCTTTGGTGGTTCTTCCATTGCACTGCTTCAAATCTGACCTTTGGTCTTCCAAGTTGTAGGAGAGCCCTGACCCACCCTGCTCTGTGAGCCCAGCCAAGGGTCACTTTTCCTAGGGAGTTCACAGCTAGCTAACTGCATTTGTGTAAACATGCAAAAAACCTAATGATCACCCTCACGGCTCCTTAAGTGTAAATTTATGAGACTGCTGCCTAACATGGGCCCCTCCTTTTCTTTTTTCATGGACCTCTGCCATGATGTTTCTTCATATTCACTATTCCAAGGCTGGCTTCCAAAACCAAAACCAAACTCACTGCCATCGAGTCGAACTCGACTCATAGAGACCCCTCCTTGGGTTTCCGAGGCGGTATCACTGCGGAAGTAGATTACCCAACCTTCCTTCCGAGGAGTGGCTGGTGGTTTGAACCGCTAGCCTTCTGGTTAGCAGTCAAGAGCCTTAGCCAAGTCAAAACACCCATTTTTGCCAGCAACTCAGGTTGGAAATAGTCTCCTGCCCATACCTTATATCCAACGTAACCAGACCACACAGTCACCCACACTTTAGCAGGCGTCTCATCCTCGTTCTCCTTCCTAGAGGACTGCAGGTCATTAATATGAGCCCTTTATTAGTAACACAATCACTTGCTTAGTTACCTAATTTTCTACCTTCCAGGGTCAGTTTACGCTTTCATTTTGTCATTCAGGAGGTAATACATTCTTTAATTCAACAAAATGTACTGTGCATAGGTGGGGTTCTGATGTAGTTTATTAGCAAAACAATAGTCTCTGCCCTTGTGCAGTTCATGTCTCAGCAAGAGTAGACAGGCCAATAACAATGAACACAATGAGTAAATATGTCTTATGTTGGAAACAGATAAATATTACGGAAAAGAGAAAAAGATTGGGAGTGTGGGGTTGAGTGAGTGAGGGTTACAGTTTAAATGGCTGACAGGGCGAGCCTCACTGAGGAGGTAACATTTGAGTGTAGAGGTGAAGAAGGCATGCAGATACATGGCAGGAAAAAAAAATAGTACAGAGACCTAAGGTGAGAGTGTGCATGGCTGATGGATTCAGGGAGCAGTGAGGAAGCCAGTGTGGCTGGAACAGAGTGATGGAAGGGAAGAGAATAGAGAGTAGGCCGGCAAGGAAGGTGGGAAGGGTGGGGCCCAGGTCACATGAGACCTTGTAGGTCTCATGTGAATGGACTGAGCACCATTATTATTGCATCTCTCCTTGACCTTCATGGTGAATACACGTTCAGTCCCCAGTTATCCTCACACAAACAGTGTCTTGGGACTTTAACAGAGTGAAATCTGTGTAATACTCTAACAACTCACATACGTTGTTACCCTAGGAGTTTGTTTTTCTCTGAGATAAGGGTGAATACCATACAACAGCAGGCAGATATTCTGTACTGATATGATTGCTTGGGTGTTGGCATTTCACAGGTACTTCTCCCTTCCAAACAGAATCGAAGGTAGAACTCCTTTATAAAGAATATCAGTCTATCAAAATGCAGCTACACCTCTAAATTATCATTCCCCTGCCTACTAAACAGCAATGCCTTGTTATCGCCAAACTGGAAAAGGAGCCTTAAGTTCAAAGAGAATTTATTGATCCCAGTTCTGCCACAAAAACTCTGTATTCATGAGGACCACAAAGAAAGAAAAGACGTGAACCCTTGAACTTTGATTGATAAAATATTAAGAGAACAGAACAGGGTTGTATGTGACACACGAGGTTGCAGCAGGTTGAATGTTGTTTTCCAGCTTTGTTTAGACCTTTGTCTGGCCCATCCGAACCTTATATTTTTAGAGGAAGCTGACAGTTTCCTCATTTTATGTAAGTCCTTCCTGAGTAAAGTCACCTGAGCCATTTACTGAATGGTACTGGGTCACACAGAAGCATTTCATATTACTTTTGCTTTTAAATACTAAGGTAAGTTTGAACCTTAGGGGGCAGTGAGTTTATGTTCATGGGGGAGGAACAACTCAAAGGGTGAAAGAGGTTGTACAACTCAAAGAATGTCACCATTGTCACTAAGTGGCACATAGAGAAATGCCTGAATTTGGTATATGTTTTGCTATGTATATTCTCAACAACAACAAAGTAAAATTTAAAAGAAAAGTAAGCATATATCTACCCATCTACTAGTAAATATATATTAAATGAGACCAAACCTACCAGCCACTCCTTGGAAGAATGACTGGGCAATCTACTTCCAGAGAGATACTGCCTCAGAAACCCAAGGAGGGGTCTCTATGAGTCACGACCAACTCGACAGCAGTGGTTGTTTTTTGTTTAAATTACAGATATTTAAGGACCATATAAAGCAACAAGATAGAAATGTGAAACAGAATCAGATTTTTGTTAGGTGCCGTCTAGTCCTCTTCAACTCACAGTGACCCTGTGTACAGCAGAACGAAACACTGCCCGGTCCTGTGCCAGCCCCACTATCCTTGCTATACCTGAGCCCATCGTTGTAGCCACTGTGTCAGTACATCTTGTTGAGGGCCTTCCCCTTTTTTGTTGACCCTCCACTTTACCAAGCATGACATCCTTCTCCAGGGAATGGTTCCTTCTTACAAATCAGATTAGAACCTGTTTTATTCATTCATTTTTAAACTAATGCTTTGATGTTGGTATGTTCAGATATGATAAATGAAAACAATTATTTACTCATTTTATAAAAATATATATGTATTGTTTTTTATTCATTGCTGTAAGTATTTCAAAATAGCTATATTAGTGCAAGTCAAACAGCTTATAAATTTCTTGTTCATGAAATACCTTGCTTGGAAATATTTTATCATTTGTTATTTTTCATTGATTTCTCAGATCTGTACAAACTTTGTATATGCCATCTGAAGTTGCTCTGGGCAGAAAAATGAATTTTCTGAAGAATATGGAACTATATTCTGGGCTTAATCTGTTATCGCAAAATAGTATAGTCTTTTTCTGTTTTCAAAACTATTTTATACCTACTAGCTCATTCAGTTCTCACCACAACTTTCTAAGCAGGGTAGGACACTTATGGATCAGAAGATTGAGCAGGGAATAAGTGATTTATTGAAAGATGTTCTTCTCACATTAAAGGGATAACAAGGACCCAAATCTCTTAACTTTATTTGACACAGCCTGTCCTTAAATGTAATTGCATGGTTCTAAGGATGTGACAATACTGTAATTCCACAAAATATTAGTGAGGATCAGTCTTGGAGGCGCTAACCCCAGCTATTCCCTTTGTTGGCCAAAGAAATAAAAGTGCCTTTCTGTTCTCCCAAAAATACATATACATTAGTATGTGACTTTGGCAGGCCTCAGGTCTTTGTAAAATGGGAGTAATAAGCTGTTTAACAATTTTAGTGAGAGGATTGTGAAGTAATACATGCAGGATACTCAGCCCTGTGCCTGGCCCATAGTGGTATGTAGGTAGAGTCGTTAGCTATGATTATGTTACTGCATTTTAATACTCATTATAAAGACTATGCAAGCTGGGCAGTAACTTTGGCACTCGCCCCTCCACAGCAATACACTGCTTCCCCTACGTGAAGAAGAGGATCCCCGTCATGTACCAGCATCACACTGATCTGAACCCCATCGAAGTGGCTATCGACGAAATGAGCAAGAAGGTGGCAGAACTCCGACAGCTGTGCTCCTCGGCCGAGGTGGACATGATCAAGCTGCAGCTCAAGCTCCAGGGCAGTGTGAGCGTTCAGGTGCGTGCCAGTGCCCAGGAGAGAGGCGGACATAGTGCGAGGAGGAGAAGCTCCTTTGCTCCTTGGGAACATTCAGACCAGTGAGATCTAGTTTAGATAGATCCTTGGGTTTTACCATGTGATCCCCAGTTCACCTTCCCCCAGTACCTTTTCAGTTAAATCAGAGGGAGAACAGCCCTAGGCTCCCCGCCGCCCCACCTTTGAGATTTGTCATTCTTACTATACTGTTAGCCAAGGACAGCTTTCCATGCTACCCTGATTTTTCAGTGACTCGAGGAAGTCTAGGTGCCTAATTGGAAGCAGCAAGGCTCTTCTTAATATAAGGTGTGAATAGCAGTAGCAATAGATTGTCTTATAAAACTATTGTTTTCTGGTTTCTGTGAAAATAGAAAAAAGTATGTGACGTTTCACTCTCTTAATGATATCTTTTGATTAATAGAAATTCTTCATTTTAACACAGCCCAGTTGATCAGTTTTTCTTGTGCCCTTGTAAGAAATTTGTGCCTATTCTAAGGTTTCAAACATGATGGACATACATCTTATTCCTTTGTTTAGCGTTGACATTTAGATCTCCAATCCATCAGGAATTGAGTTTTGTATATAGTTCAAAAAGAGGTATATTTTTTTTCTAATGTTCACCATTGATTGACAAGCTAATTCTTGATCTAGATATACATTACACAAGTATCTTCAGTGTGTGATGTACATGTATTATGCTTCCACCTTTCTGTTTGGAGATTGTATACTTTAGTAACAGGTTTTTAGAAAAATACCATATGGTTTCCTAAGCAATTGGCAAATAATATTCAATCACTTCCCTCCAATAATCAGTATGCCTTTTGCTTTATTGATATTTTTAAGTGTATATAAGTACAAATAAAATGTATATTTTATATACATATATACACTTAAAAATATCTTCTATCTATATTTTTCTATACCTCATTCTTTCCTCTTTCTGAATTCTTAAGGATATGTTCATGAAACATAGATTATAATACATAGGCTTTTTGTGGGAGGTCAGCTTTTCATAAGATCCATGCTAAAAGGACGACGGGTTGCTTGTTGCCTAACATTTTTCTAAATGTCATCCACCACAAAGTATTTGCAGATGTTTTGGACTTCTTTCCTTATGGCCCAGAAGACTGACTTACCAAATTGAGTTGTTACCAAGTGAATGATTACGTAATAGGACAGAAGCCACAACTTTCAGCAACTTAAACCCACTCAGTCAATACCCAGGCAACTCCATCCTCTGTTGGGAAGGCCAGTAGAGGGGTGTGGGCTCCAGTAAGGCTGGAGCTGGGTAGGTTTATGGAACTTTCTAAAGGGCAAAATGTGCCCCACAGTTTGACAGTGACCTTAGAATTTTATAAAATGCCCAGTCATCTTTAAAAGCACAAATTACAGAATGAATTGAGGACATTAAATTTATACTTGTGTACCCACCAAGGTAACAACAGAATTGGAGCCATGGAAAATTAACTATCATTTTATTCATGTATTTCTGCAATTCTTTCACCAGGAGGCTCCTGTCTTATAGAACAGAGCTATCAGGGTAGCTTCTTGGTTCTGTGTTCTACAAGTGTGTTTTATTAGATCTTATGAAGTCTTATCAGTTTTTTCTTAATATTGAATCTATTGTATCATTTTGGGTAGTTGGATCTTCAGGTTATTAACGTGCTTCCACACACACACACAGTCTGATCCTAAGTCCTGCCCTTAGACATGGTTCAACCATGTTGTGACATGCATCAGGACTTTCTCTTTATGGCTGAAGAATAATCTATTGTAGGTGTAGGTCATGTTTTGTTTATCCATCTGTTGATGGACGTTTCAGTTTCTACCTTTTGGCTATTGTGAACAGTGGTGCAAGGAATAGTAATGTACAGGTTTCTGTTTATATTCCTGCTTTGACTTTTTTTGGGGGGAAATACACTTGGAATTGCTGGGTCATATGATAGCCTATATTCAACTTTGTGAAAATATGCTGAGCTGTTTTCCACAGCCGCAGTACCATTCTACATTCCCACCAACAATGGCCGAGAGTCCAAGTTTTTCCACATCCTTGCCAACGCTGTCATTCTGAGAGCAGTGAGGTGGTATTGCATTGTGGTTTTAATTTGCCGCTCCCTAATGACTAGTGATGGAAGATTGAGCAGTGGAGGGCTCCCTATGAGTCAGGTCACAGGTCACATTCCACAGCAATGAGGGTTTTTTTTGGTCATGACTAATGAAGGAGCTCTGGTGGTACTGTGCTTAAAGCATTGGGCTGCTAACCAAAAGGTTGGCAGTTTGAACCCACAAGCTGTTTCACAGAGGCAGTTTTAAAGATGTAACAGCCTTGGAAATCCTGTGGGGGCAGTTCTACTCTATGCTAGAGGATTGCTGTGAGTCAGAATCGACTCAATAGTAGTAGAGTGATGATGACTAGTGACATTGAGCATCTGTTTCAGCTGTGTGTGTTGGCCATGTGAATATCCTCTGGTGAAAATGCCATGTCCTTGACCCATTTTTTTTTTTTTTAAATTTACATAGCATAGTGCCTAAGGCACTTGACTGCTAACCAGAAGGCTGGTGGTTCAAACCCACCAGCCACTCCTTGGAAGGATGATGGGGCAATCTACTTCTGTAGTGATACTGCCTCAGAAACCCAAGGAGGGGTCGCTGTGAGTCGGGTCCAACTCGACAGCACGTAACAACAAAAACAACACAGTGAAATACACAAAACTAAAGTGACTTGGCTCATTTTTTATTAGGTTGTTTTTTTGTTGTTAAATTGTAGCTACATACATATATGTATTTTGGATATTAGACCCTTATCAGATATGGTTCCTGAAAACTTTCATTCTGAAGGTTATCTTTTCACTTTGTTGATAAGTCTTTGGTAAATGAAAGTATTTCATTTTTATGCACTTCTATTGATCACGGTAGCATAGTGCCTAAGGCACTTGACTGCTAACCAGAAGGCTGGCAGTTCAAACCCACCGGCCACTCCTCTGAAGGAAAATGGGGCAATCTACTTCCATAGTGATACTGCCTCGGAAACCCAAGAAGGGGTCCCTATGAGTCAGGTCCAACTCGACGGCACATAACCACCTATTCTGTCCATTGCTGCTCATGTGTTGTCATATCTAAGCATTAAAATGTATGTGCTATAGCTGTGATCCTATATTTCCTGGTAAGAATTATGTGGTTTTAGTTTTCAATTAGGTTCTTGATCCATTTTGAATTGGTTTGTGAGTATGGTGTGGATCCTGATTCATTTTCTTACATATGGAAATCTTTTGTATTTATTAAACAGACTCCTCTTTCCCCATTAAATGGACTTAGCACCCTGGTCAAAAATCA
Organism: Orycteropus afer afer; assembly: GCF_000298275.1. NCBI lineage: Eukaryota > Metazoa > Chordata > Mammalia > Tubulidentata > Orycteropodidae > Orycteropus > Orycteropus afer. The sequence continues at coordinate 4,232,279 of NW_006921793.1, forward strand.
GTTGCCCATGTATGAGTTTCTGTACTGTCTATTCATCAGTCTGTATGCTTATTACACCAGACCAGGCTGTTTTGATTACAGTGGCTTTATAGTATGCTTTGAAATCAGGAATTGTGAGTTCTCTTACTTAATTCTTCTTCTAGATTGTTTTAGCTATTCCAGGTCCCTTGCCCTTCCATGTATATTTCATTACTGGTTTTTCCATTTCTGCAAGGTAGCTGTTGGAATTTTGCATTGAATTTATAGATTTCCTTTGGGTAGTTATTCACATCTTAACTATATTAAGCCTTCCAATCCATGAACATGGAATGTCCTATTTATCTAGGTCAGCCTTAATTTCCTTTAGTGATGTTTTATAGTTTTCTGTGTACAAGTCTTTCACATTCCTAGTTACTTTATTCTTTTAGTTGCTGTTGTAACTGATAATGTTTCCTTAATCTCATTTTCAGCTTGCTCATTGCTGATATATATAGAAATGGAAATTATTTTTGTGTGTTAACCTCGTACCTTGCAACTTTAGCCTTCTTGTGAAATATTAATTCTTTATGTATAAAATTGGGTCATTTGGGAAGAGGAAACATTTGGAAACGTTTTACTTTACTTCCTTTTTTTCCAATTTAGGTATCTTTCATTATTTTGGGGCTGGGACCTCCAGGATTAGGTTGAATAGTAATGGTGAGAGAAATTTCCCTTCTATTCCTAATATGAGTGTTTTTTGTATGTATCATGAAAAGGGTGTTGAATTTTGTCAAATGGATTTTCTTCAGTGATTGATCATTTGGTTCTTATCCTTTGATTGTGGTAGTTGTGTGTCAGCTTGGCTGGGCAGCTGGATGTAGTATTGCCCATGATGAGACTGGTAATCAACTCCATGGTGGAATCTACTGTGAGCAGCTGCTTTAGGAATGTGGTTTGCTTCCTGTATATAAGGAATAGCTTTGAGAAAGGTCTCTGGAGCTTTTTGGCATGCTGGGACCCTGCACATAGCCAAGTCTTCATTCAGCAGCCTATGATGTTGGCCTGCCAATCTTG
>NW_006921793.1:4234026-4241299 GCF_000298275.1 Orycteropus afer afer
GGGTTTGAACCACCAGCCTTCTGGTTAGCAGTCAAATGCTTTAGCCACTATGCTACCAGAGCTCCCTCTGTAGTGATACTGCCTTGGAAACCCAAGGAGGGGTCATTATGAGTAGGGTCTGACTTGATGGCACTTCTTGAGTTAGCATAGGGAGTCTGTGTTTCAAGGAATTTGCCCACTTCTTTCAAGTTATATAATTTTTTGGTATACAGCTCTTCACAATACTTATAATCATTATTTCTGTAGGTCAGTTGTAATGTCTCTGCTTTCATCTATTTCTGCTCCAGTCTTTTTCTTTCTTTTGGTACCTTTAGGATTAGTTTACTCTTCCTTTTCTAGTCCCTCAAGTTGTAGAGATAGGCTATTGATTTGGTATCTTTGGTGCTCTGGTGGTGGTGTACCTAAGGCATTTGACTGCTAAGCAGAAGGCTGATGGTTTAAACCCACCAGCTACTCCTCAGAACCAAGATTGGGTGATCTACTTCCATAGAGATACCACCTTGGTACCCCCAAGGAGGGGTTCCTATGAGTCAGATCCAACTCGATGGCAGTGAGTTTGGTTTTTTTTCAGGTAGACATTTATCAATGTAAGTTTCCCTCTAAGTACTGCCTTTGCTGCAATACATAAGTATTGGTGTGTTATGTCGTCATTCTTGTTTAACTTGTATTTTTTTTTGTTGTTGTTAACTTCTAGTTTCATTCCATTTTGGTCAGAAAATAAACTTTGTATGATTTCAATTTTTTAAGGCTTGCTTAGTGTCCTAAGATAGGATCTATCCTGGAAAGAATGATCCAGTATATTGTTCTGTGACATATTCTGTAAATGTCTTTTAGGTCTAGTTGTTTAATAGTATTGTTGGAAAATCTGTTTCTTTATTGATCTTCTTTCTAGTTGTCCTGTTATCAAAAGTGGTGGATGAAAGTCTCTAAGCATTATTATAGACCTATTTGTCCCTCAACTTTTTTTTTTAAATAACACTGTCATTTTGGTCAAGGTTTACCCAGCAGTTTAGGTTCATTGTTCAGGGACATTGGTTACATTCTTCATACTCCAGGAACATTGTCATTTTTAAGAATGTAAGGGGGCAAGGAAACTAGAATGGAACTTCATTTTAAAAAGTAACAATTGTTTGGTCTCATATACTTAATTGGTTTTAAAAAAGTGGCATATATATGTATATATATGTATTTACTGTTTTTAACTTTTGTACTGGCTTTATCAGATTATCAGATCAACCTGTTAGTTCACCATAGTGTTGCACAAATTTCAGTAGCCTAAAATATCTCAGTAGTAAGAATCCTAGACATGTATTTAGAAGCAGGCTCTGATCCCAGCTGTTTGCTTATTAGCTCTTTGACCTTTCTTAGAGAACTTAAGGATCTGTTCATTTATTTCATCATAAATGCGCTGTCTGTATCATAAGGTATAGTCACTGTTTTCTCTCTTGGGTCATAATTAATTCATATAAATAGCCTTTTAATTGTTTTCATAACATAAAATTCTTGGTTCTAGGTCAACGCTGGTCCACTGGCATATGCCCGAGCTTTCTTAGATGACACAAACACAAAAAGATACCCTGACAATAAAGTAAAGCTGCTTAAAGAAGTTTTCAGGTAAAGCACATAGAAAATACCTTTTCAAGTAATTGGATTCCTTCTTTGTTCTCACTAAGCCTTATTTCCCTTTTCTTCCCCTTTTTCAGACAATTTGTGGAAGCTTGTGGTCAAGCCTTAGCAGTAAATGAACGTCTGATTAAAGAAGACCAATTAGAGTATCAGGAAGAAATGAAGGCCAATTACAGGGAAATGGCAAAAGAGCTTTCTGAGATTATGCATGAGCAGGTAAGTGCTGTTTTAGCAACTTGGAGTTCTTCTTGATTAGGAAATGTGTGTTAGTTGAGTCTTAACTACAGCCTGTGATGACCTAAACCTTTCAGTGTCCAGGATGTAGATTTCTAAACAGTGACCTAGCTTCCCACATTCATGCTATTCTGTAACTCAGATTAGTTGGGGGATAGCGAACAAATTGCCCTAGAGAGCAAGCAGCAGCCACTGCTTCATTGTGTCAGTGACCATGTTTCATACACTTTGTCTTGCCCATTGTGACATTGTGATCTAGCCCCTAAAAAAAAAACAGGGAAATGAAATGCCCCATACTATTCTTAGAGCTCTCACTTGGGTTTACCAGCATATTTAAGGAAATTTCTGTTGCCATTTTAAAAATAAATTCAAAAAAACATAAAACTTACCACTGTCAATTCAAGTCATAGCCACCCCTCCTTGGGTTTCTGAGGAGTGGCTGGTGGGTTTGAACTACCAGCACTAGCCTTCTGGTTAGAAGTCACATGCCTTAGGCACTATGCCACCCTAGCTATTAACAGCTGACCTAGACCCCCAGTGTATTATTTATGGTGACTACTTCTATGTCCCTTGCCATTATGGGCATCTTTCATGATTGCTGTTAGCTCATTTTCATATTAATTCCTTTTAGCAAGATTCCCTATGTGGACTCAGTAGTCATCAAGGGAACAGACAAACTGAATGTCAGTGAGCAGCATCCACATTAGTGTTTTGTGAGTCATGTGTTCCCCATAAGTTACAAATCTGCCTTCTTCCAAGCCTCTGGGCCAATCTTTCAAATCAGTATTAGCACCTTGATAACATGTAACTGCTTTTGCATATTCCCTGCATTAGTTTTGCAAAATAGAAACCAGAACCATTTGGGTCAATTTTCATATTCTTTGATGATTTAGTTAGGAAATTTCTATTATAGGAAACTAATTTAAATGTTTCAGCTTTAACTTGCTTGCTTTTTTTCCTCCTCCATGCTAACACATTCAGATGGGATGGTAATGTCATTTTAAATATTTTCTGAACCTTGGTAAACTGACTCATGTCAAGTCATTACTGAGTTTGAGTGACTGGAAACATTGGCATGATGGCAGTGCATGTACTGAGGAAAGTATAAGATCTTTGAAATAATTAAGAAAATGAGTATGTGAATGATTAGAAAAACTCCAGGAACCTCCAGCTTCCTCTAGAACAGAGAGCTTGAACAATGGGTACCAGCATTTGGCACTAGATCCAGGAAGAAAAAATTATGGGCTGAAAATGTTAAACTCTCAGATTCTATGGGCATGTAATATATTGTGAGCTCTAAACAACCATCAAGATTAAAGTCCTTTGAACTATTAAGCAAAGAAAGGTTGGAACCCATGATAGACTTGCTTTTGGTGTTTCCAAGGAGAGCCATCTGTCTAGAGGTCAAGTGTTAAACACAGGTTCTTTCCAGGACCTATTGGATATGCAAAGATATTTGTTTAGGGTCAGAGTGGTAGTAGCCACTCCATTTTATAGAAATCTAAGAAAAGGAACTAGTAGAGAAACATGGCTACTTCAAGTTCATCTTGAAAAAAGACTAAAGGCATGAGGCTAGGTCCTCTCTAAACTCTGAAGTCTGGTGAATCTATAAGGCTTTTAAAAAAAGAAAAGCATATTGTTCTTGACTTTCTCCTTATCACCCTGATCTGAAAATGGTCCAGTTATACATATTACATTAAACATACTCTTCTGTTTGTTTCTGACATTATGCTTTGGTAATGTGTTTCTGTGTCTCAAGATCTGCCCCCTGGAGGAGAAGTCAAGTGTCCTACCGAATTCCCTTCACATCTTCAATGCCATCAGTGGGACTCCAACAAGCACAATGGTTCACGGGATGACCAGTTCTTCTTCAGTGGTGTGATCACGTCTATGGAGTGTGTGTGGACTTACGGACTTACTTTATCATTTGTAAACTCAGGATGATTTCCAAGGCCAAGGCCAATCAGTGGGCTTGTGCAAGACACAAGAAAGGCTGAGCACAAGGGGAGAGAGAGAAAGAAAGAAAGGACTGTGTAATTTCATAGATTTTCTATAGACATAATAAGAGGGTCACATATTTTTTTAAACTCTCACTGGCAATATTTAAAGTTTTCATTATGTCTTAACAAAGGTATGTGGTGGGTACTCTTAAGCTAGAGTAAAAATTTATTCTTCTTTATAGAGAGTAGGATTAAAGTAAATGGCCTAAAGAAAACAAGTGTTAAGGATTTCACACAATAGCACTGAAATTGAGGTTGGGTCTTTTTGCCTTGAGGCTAAGCTGGAAAATCTTGAAAATATTTTTCCCCCTGTGGCACATTCAGGTTGAATTACAAGAACTATTTTTGTGATTAGTTTTTGATGACTAAGGAATTGACCAATGTAATTTTTGTACCAGTGAACTAGGAGTTTAGTGCTTTTATACTCATTTATTTGCATTTTAAAAATATGAAACTATGTGAGCTTAAAACTAGTCAAGTGGTTTAGAACCCAAAGGCTTGTATTAATAAACATAACTATGCTAAAAATGAAAATGTAATAAATTATGTACATAATATTGTTAATACAATCTCATTCTGTACATACATGTGTTACATTTCTATACATTTTTAATACATCAGCTTCCACATTAAGTTTGTGACAAATTTGTGTTGTCAGTATATGCAAAATACATTTGACGTTACTGTTTCATTCTTGTACATAAATAAGTGCAATATGGAGATGTATACAGTCTTTGCTATGTTAGGTTTATAAACTGTTAAAAATTTCATTCTTTTGCCAAAGTGATGGAGTATGTAATTGGTGAATCATAAATCCTGTGGTGAATGATGATATAATTTAAAGCTTTCACCATGTTATATTTTCTTTGAAGACATTAATTTAGTAATTTTATATTTGGGGAAATAAAGGTTTTTAATTTTATTTAACTGGAATCACTGCCCTACTGTAATTAAATAGTCTGTACCACATCATCTGTATTAAAAATAACATTGCTGATTTTTTGGTAGTTGATACTGGGTATTTATTGTTTGAGAGTCCAGAAAACAGGAGGGATGAATTGAATTTAGACAAAAAAATTCAATTTAGATTGTAGATTGAAATTGACAAAACGTTGGAAATTGTTGAAGCTGATCATTGTTTCAAAGGCTATCATCTTTTTGCATAACCAATTCAAGAAGGAGCATATGTGATGCTTTGAACATGTTGACCACCCAGTAGCAAGGGATCTTTTGGCAATCTTTGAACTCTCCCTCTCTCTATCCATAATCAAACTGTACTTTACAGTGGAGAAGAGCCTTGGTGATGGTCAGGGGTAACTCACCAGAATTGATGGCCATCTACCTGGACTCAGAGCTAAAGAAAATTCTCTATATGAGTTTATGAGTTTACCACAAGGCTTCGAACTGGTTCTTCCTGTTTCAGTCATGGCCAAAGAAGCAAAAACAGAACAGACCTCGAAAGTAACAAGCCAACACCCTGCTAGAAACTTAATCTCTCTTGCCCTTCAGATTTACAGCAGAGTCAGAAACAGCAGTGCCACTCAAAGATGGTGGCCAAACACACCACTTGGTGTGTCTCTCTCCACAGTCCTGCCAGTAATCAAGTCTCACATATCAGGCTCCTGATACCTATACCTCTTCCGAGTCTCCCTTCTAGGGTCTTGACCCAGAAGTTTCCTGTTCCAATTATTGTTCTGGTTCACCCAAATTTAATAATTTGGATCTGTTCCAATTTTGCTTCATTGTGACTATAACAGTAGGGTAGGTATGAGAGTTTTGTCTCCAGTGTCACTATGCTGGACTACCTAGTCCTAAATATTTCATGGAGAAGCCATTAAATATATCATCATGTAGAAAGATTACATATTGAAGTCTAAAAATAGCTAATTTGATATCTCACCATTGAACTTGGAGAATAGTTGTACAGACACCACATCAGGTAAGATTAGGAGTGGAAACTGGCCAACCCTCATTTATTGTAACAGTGAAGAAAGGAGCCATCTCTAAGTTGAGGACATCAACTATTGACCCTGTAATGATACAAATTTATATCAATTAAACATTTAATTCAGGTATAAGTTTTTAATTGCTGTATAAAATAACAATCAGCAGTTTCTGCAGGAAAATTTATGTTGAAGTAACTTTGCAGTTAAAACTCTTATTAGTACCTTATTTAGGAATGTAACCTACCTGGAAAATAAGTCAAGATGATGTTGTAGTTGTTAGCTACCATGGACTCACCTGACTCACGGCAACCTTATGTATAACAGAACAAGATACTGCTCAGTCCCGCACCATCTTCATGCTTTGGGTTGGGGGATTGGAGGAGCCATGAAAACCCTCAGTCTAGGGAGTAAACTGAGGTAGCATCTTGCACTGGACAAAGTGTGAAGAGTAGGGAAGCAAAATTGGAAGGTAACTTGCAAATGAAGAAAAATAATCAGAGACCTGTTTAACCACATAACAGAATTACTCAGTGGAGATACTCTGAGTATTTGTTTTCTTCATGAGCATCACATTGCTTGCAGGCTGGCACTATCTTTTGGTCCTAATATATGTTTTTATTACTGTTTAGGTGCCATCAAGTCACTTCTGCCTCAGAGACCATATCACTTACATCCAACAGAATGAAACACTATCTCACCCTGCACTATCAGTGGTTGTCATGTTTGAGCCCATTGTTGCAACCACAATGTCAATCCATCTCATTAAGGGTCGTCGTCTTTTTTGCTGACCCTCTGCAAAGCATGATGGCTTTCTTCAGGGACTGGTCCCTAAGATTAAGTCTCATCATTCTCACTTCCAGGGAGCATTCTGGCTATATTTCTTCCAAGACACATTTGTTCATTTCTTCTGGTAGTCCATGGTACATTCACTATTCTTTGCCAACACCATAATACACACAAGAAAGCTAAAAACTATGACTGTGATTAGTTGGTAGTAACCTCACCCAAAGGAGCTATTCCAGGGAAAACTCTGGAGAACAGTGCACACAGCTATCCCAAGCACCGTCTCTAGTCACAATCAGGTTCATTTCATTCCAAAATCATTTATTTCCACCAATGGGGGAATTGTTTGGATTCATTATGTTATATTCATATGTAACATACTGTGTAGATATAAAAATGAGGAGTAACTGTATACTGCTATAGAGTAGGGAGCTCTAGTGGTGTAGTACCTAAGGCATTAGACTGCTAACCAGAAGGCTGGTGGTTCAAACCCACTAGCCACTCCTTGGACAGAAAAGAGGTACACTGTCTTTCAAGTGCTGAAAGCAAAGAATAGTCAACCCAGAATTCTCTACCAACTGAAAATATGTTTTAAAAATTTAAGAAAATCAAGACCTTCTCAAAATAAGAAAAATCCAAGGAATTTGTCACCAGAAGAACTACCCTAAAAGTATGGCTAATGAA
>NW_006921793.1:4255100-4256539 GCF_000298275.1 Orycteropus afer afer
ATGTGATGTGAGTTTTGAGGCTGAGCCACTGGTGTTTCAAACCCAGCGGGATACATGGTGCATAGGTATCAGCCCAGCTTACAGACTGAGACAGACTAAGAAGAAGGAAGAGGCCATCCACTTCTCAAAGAATTGGCCAGGGAAAACCTTATGAATAGCAAAGAAACACTGTCTGGTTTTGATTATAGAACCAAATAATATTAAGTCTTTGACAACTTCAGTCTTTTCTCCATTTATCATGATGCTGCCTGTTGGTTCCATTGTGAGGATTTTTGTTCTCTTTATATTCAGGTATAATCTATATTGTAGACTATAATCTTCAATCTTCATCAGTAAGTGTTTCAAGCCATCCTCACTTTCAGCAAGCAAAGTTGTGTCATCTGAATAACGTAGGTTGTTAATGAGCCTTCCTCCAATCCCAATGTCATGTTCCTCATAGAGTCCAGCTATATATAGTCCAGGTTCTAATATATGGCATAAATAGGCTATCAAGCATAACTCAAAATGCACAAATAGCTGAAGATAAACTAGATGATTGGAACTGTCTAAATAATTTTTTATGTGCATCAAAAGACTTCTTCTAAAGAGTAAAAAGAGAACCTACAGAATAGGAAAAAAAAATATTCGGCAATGAACTTATCTCTAAAATTTATAAGAAACTCCAATACCTCAACATCAAAAAGACAAACGATCCAATTTAAAAATGGGCAGAAGACATTAACAGATACTTCATTAAAAAAGGTATTCAGGCAGCCAACAAATACATGAAAAAATGTTCATGATCATTAGTCATTAGAGAGATGCAAATCAAAACAAACATGAGATACCATCTTACCCCAGCATTAGTAGCAAAGTTCAACAAGACAAAAAATAAATGTTGGTGAGAATGTGGAGAGATTGGGACTCTTATACACTCCTGGTGGGATTGTAAAGTGATATCATCACTGTGGAAATTGGTATGGTGATTCTTTAAAAAGTTACAATTAGAAATTCGATTTGATCCAGCAATCCCATTACTATGGACATATCCTAAAGAAGTAAGAGGAAGAACACGAACAGACCCATGTTCATCATAGCACTATTCACAAGAGCAAAGAGGTAGAAATAACCTGAGTGTCCATCAAACCATGGTGCATACACATAATGGAATAGTATGTAATTCTAAAGAATAACGTACAATCTACAAAACACCTCATAACATGGATGAACTTAGAAGATATTATGCTGAGTGAAATAACTCAATTACAGGAGGATAAATATTGTATTAGTCCCCTATTGTAAAAAGTCAAGGAAAAGTTTGTACATGGAAGGAAACTTTCTTTGTTGGTTACCAGGGATGGGAGAAGAAACTCTAACTCACTGCCATTGAGTCGGACCCGACTCATAGCGATCCCTCCTTGGGTTTCCGAGGCTGTAACACTATGGAAGTAGATTGCCCA
>NW_006921793.1:4257355-4265845 GCF_000298275.1 Orycteropus afer afer
CAGGCTACATTTCTTGTCCTGTCTCCTGCTCAGCCCAGGGAGCTTACTGCCAGGATGGCCTATTATGTCTTGTCAGTGTGATTGTCTTATTGAATCAAGACTACAGATGGGATAGCACCTTAAGTGCCTCACTGAAAGTGACTGTGTCCACTTAAAGTCAGAAAACCAAGTCTTTACTTGTTGAATGTAAAGTTTAATATCACTTTAAACATCAGATCTCACAATGGTAAGAAAATCATAAAGTTATCTTTTCCTGACTTAATTTTTTCATTCTCTTCCTCATAACCACATGCATATTTTCTCACTGTATGACTACGTTCCATGAAGACACATTAGGAAATTTTCCCCATGAGCACAGACATACACAACAATCTCTGCTGGCTTAGAAGGCATGTTTGTCATTCTTGGTACTAATAGTTTTTGCAAGAGGGCCGGTGTCAACCTGTCACAGGAAGTCTGTGAAATGCCAACCCGACAGCCTGACCCTGAGGACTATTATTAACCACACTCAGACTTCCCTTGGCCAAATTTCCATCTTTTCCATTCACTTCTCGATTGACGAATGGAATCAAAAGTTATACTTTTAAAGAATCTGAGCCCTGGTGGTACAATGTTTAAGTGCTCAGCTGTTAATCAAAAGGTTGGTGGTTCAAACCCACGCAACAACTTCACAGGAGAAAGATATGGTGATCTGCTTCCATAAAGGTAACAGCCAAGAACATATTGTGGGGCAGATCTACTTTGTCACACAGGGGTCACTGTGAATTGAAAATCGACTCGACAGTACCCAACAACAAGAAGAATCTCAGTAATAACAGCAAACAACAACCTGTCTGTTACCTGGTTTGATGGGCAGAGTAATGCACTCCCCCTTCCCCAGAAGATGTCCAAGTCCTAATCGTGTGAATTTGTGAATATGCTACCTTATGTGGCAAAAGGGATGTTGCCAATGTGATAAAGTTAATGGTTTTGAGATAGAAGAGCATTCTGGGTCATCTTAGTGGACTCAGTATAAATCACACAGTGCTCAGAACACAGAAACAATCAGTCGAAGGAGAAGGTGGTGACAGAAGCAGAGACTGGTTAGCACTGGCTATGCTTTGAAAACAGAGGAAGGGGCCACGAATGAGACAGGGCATATGGGCAGTCTCCAGAAGCTGGAAAAAGCACCAAAATGAATTCTCCCTGGAGCCTCTAGAAGGAACCAGCCCTGCTGTGACTTTAGCACTGTGCAACTGAGTTTAGACTTCTGACCTCCAGAAATGTAACATAATATACTAATGTTATTTTAAGTCACTAAATTTGTTACAGCATTGATGGAAATCAATACACATGGTATGTGCTCACTTTGAATTAACAAGCGAATTACACGGCCTCCATTTCCTGAGATAATGAAGTTCCATAAAACTACCTTTCCTGAGATCTCCAGTGTGCCTCATGGGCCTTTGCTAGCCTTGACCTGATTGTGTCTCTCACACTTGCCCTCTTTTCTGTCCAGGAACATCTTTCCAGAAGACACAAATGACGTCTGTTCTAAGAAAACTCCTGCACAGACCTGGACGGCAGAAATTGATGCTGCCCCCAAGTTTGGACCAAAACCAAACATACCCATTGCCATCAAGTCGATTCTGACTCATAGCAACCTTATAGGAGAGAGGAGAGCTGCCCCATAGGGTTTCCAAGGCTGTTATTTTTACAGGAGCAGACTGCCACATCTTTCTCCTGAGGAGTAGCTGATGGGTTTGAACCACCAAGCTCATGATTTACAGCTGAGCATTTAACCACTGAGCCACCAGGGCTCCTTAGATTTTGCACATAATCACTTAATTTTGTTAGGACTGAGTTAGAATAGACAGACTTGATGGCATACATTTCTCTTTTTCCCTTTGCTGTACCCTGTTGTCCATTTCCACCCACCACTATCACCCAATGAACTGCAGGATACTTGTAATTTTATTAATTTCCTCTTTATAAAGAGAACAGTTGCCTCTTGTAGAAAATCCAAACAGTACAGAAGTATGTTGTACAGAAGTATGGGGGAAAAAAAAGAAAAAGAAAAAGAAACAGAAACACTGAAGAAGTTCACCACCCAAAAGCAACCTTCTCTCTGGGTATTCATATGCACGTAGCCATGAGATACTGTTAATAGATTGAATCTGTCCCCAAAAATACGTGTTGTAAATCCTAACCCCTGTACTTGTGGATGCAATCCCATTTGAGAATAGGGTTTCCTTTATTATGTTAATGAGGCAATATCAGTAGAGGATGTGTCTTAAACCAATCACCTTTCAGATATAAAAGAACAGATTAGGCATAGGGAAGGAAGCACAAATGGACAGGGAGCTACATAATATGTGGAGATCACCCAGGAACAGAAGCTGAAGAGAGACCAAGACCTTCCTCTAGAGCCAGTGCCCTAAATTCAGATTCCAGCCTCCTAAACAGTGAGAAAGTAAATTTCTGTTCACTAAAGCCACCCATTTGTGTATTTCTGGTACATCAGCCCTAAGAAACAAAGACAGATGCCCTATGTAATTTTACATTATATACCAGTTGCCAGCGAACCGATTCTGACCCATGGCAATCTCATGTGTGTCCGTCAAAGTAGAACTGTGCTCCACTGGGTTTTCAATTTTTCTAAAGCAGATCACCAGGCCTATCTTCTGAAGTGCCACAGGATGGACTCAAATCATCCACCTTTCAGTTACCTGCTGAACATGTTAACCATTTGCACCCCCCAGGGATTGTAATTTTACATTAATTAGATGTTACTGTTCATGTTATTCTTCAACCTTCCATAAATCTAAAAACGAGCCACTGGACCAGCTGAATGGCATTCCACTGTGTAGGTGCCCAATAATTTTTCTTAATCAATCCACCTTTGTAAGCCTTTTGGATTTGTCAACAGTGTTATAAAGAGTATCCTTCTTTCACTCAACATGTATTTATTGAGTGTCTAATTGTTTAAACCTCTAGGGATTCAGCCATGATCAAAACATAGTCCCACCCTTGTGGACCTTGTTCTGGTAAACATTTAATATGCCAGGTGGTACCATGGATATAAAATAAAGCAGAGTATTGGGAGAAGGAAGTGCCAGAGAGTAGAGGTAACTTGTTAATATATGATGGTCAAAGAAGGCCTCTCTGATCAAGGGACATTTGAGCAGATACCTAAGAGACAAGCCTTGATTGAGGGGAAGGGCATGAAATGCAAAGAGAAAAGAGCTATGTGTGATATATTCACAGACCACAAGGAGGCCTCAGTGGCTGGTGCAGAGTGAGCCAAGGGAGGAGATGAGGGCAGTGGGAACAAGAGTTAGGTCCTGGGGGAGCCCATTGGCCATGGTCAAGACTTTGATTTTATGCTAAAATTGTAAAGAATTAGAAGGTTTTGACCACAGAATTGACATGACCAGACTAATATTTTTTTAAAAGATCATTTTGGCTGCTCTGTGAGAAGAAGAGATTAATGGAAACAAGGAGAGAAGCAAAGAGACCATTTGAAGGCTACTAATCTAGTAGACACACACAAAAAAGCAACAGCAAAGACAAAATAGACACACTGGACTTCACTAAATTAAAAAGTATGTATACATCAAAGGACTTTATCGACAAAGTGAAGAGACACCTATAGAGTGGGAGAAAATTTGTGGATACCACATATATGGCAAGAGATTAATATCCAGAATATAGAAAGAAATTTTATAACTAACAGTGATAAGACAAGCAATCCAACCAAAAAATGGGCATAAGGAATTGAACAGCCATTTCTCCAAAAAAGAAATTCAAAGCAGCACATGAAAAGATACTCAACATTATTAGATGCTGGGGGATGGAAATAAAAAATCCAATGAGGTATCACTTTTCCCCCACTAGGACAGCTAACAGTCTTGGAAGTAGTAGAGTCAGAATGAACCTTAGAAGTGCGGATGATGAAAATTCATCTTACATACTTTGGATATGTTATTAGGAGGGACCAGTCCCTGGAGAAAGACATTATGCTTAGTAAAGAAGAGAGGGTCAATGAAAAAAAATAAAGAAGACCCTCAATGATATAGATTAACACAGTGGTTGCAACAATGGGCTCCAACAAAACAGTAATTGTGAGGATGGTGTAGGACAAGGCAGTGTTTTATTCTGTTGTACACAGTGTCACCATGAGGCAGTGTTTTATTCTGTTGTACACAGTGTCGCCATGAGTCAGAACCAACTCAACAGCACCTAACAACAGGACGGCTATGATTAAAAATAAAAAAAGGAAAACTGCAACTGTTGGCAAGAGTATAGGGAAATTGGAATCCTCGTCCTTTACTAGTGGGAATTCAGAATGGTACAGCCACCAAGTTGGTAGTTCTTCAGAAAGTTAAATAAAGAACTACCATATGAGCCAGCAATCCCAATCCTAGGTATATACCTGTGATAGTTGGAGCTGTGTGTCAACTTGGCTGGACCACAATTCTGTGTGATTTAAGCTGTTGTGATGTGGTTATTCCCATGATGGGATCAGATGATTATGTTTTGAGCAGGCAATCTGTTAAAAGGGAGTTTCCCTAGGGGTGTGGCCTGCTTCCAGTATATCTATGGACATTCCGGGAAAAGAGACATTCTTCTGTGGATTGGGATTCTGTTGTGCTGCCTACAACTGTCTGTGAGTGAACAATCCACCATTCGGCCTGGGGATCTTGGATTCATCATTCGTTGGAGTCAACAGCCAGTGTCCTGCCTGCCAGCCTTGAGCTCCTCAGCCCCTGCAGCTGCAAGAGTCAGGAAAAGCCTCCAGCTTGACATTTGATCCAGGAACTTTGGACTTGCCAGGTTCTATAAGTGTGTGAGGCATTTTCCCAAGATAAATTTCTCTCTATATACATATATATATAAGCTTTACTGGTTTTGTTTCTCTAGAGAACCCAGTCTAACACAATACCCAAAAGAACTGAAAGCAAAAACACAAACAATACTCATATATCAATGTTCATTGCAGCACTAATCATAATAGCCAAAACCTACATGGTCCATCAACAGATGAATGGATAAACAAAATGTGGTATATACATACTATGAAATACTATTCAGCTATAAAGAGAAATGAAGTCCTGGTACATGCTACAACATGGATAACTCTTGATAACATTGTGCTGAATGAAGTACTTCAGCTGTAAAAGGACAAATATTGTATGATCCCACTTATATAAAACAGGTAAAGGTATAGAGACCAAAGTTTATTAGTGGTTATCAGTGATGGGAGTGGGGAAAAGGAAGTGATTTCTTAGGAGGCACTGAGTTTCTGTTAATGGTAATCAAATAATTTGGAAATGGATACTGGTGATGGTTGCACAACATGATGAATATAATCAATATCACTGTGATGTACATGTAAAAAATGTTAAAGTGGCCCAAAAATTGGACAAAGGGCATCAATAGACAAGTCACCAAAAAGAATATTCAAATAGCCAACAGACACGTGAAAAGATGCTTAACATCCTTAGCCATCAGAGAAATGCAAAGCAAAACACAATTAGATACAATTTCACTCCCACTACGATGGCCAAGGGAGCTCCAGTGGTGTAGTGGTTAAGGCATTTGACTTCTAACCAAAACGCCAGTTGTTCAAACCCACCAGATTCTCCATGGAAGAAAGATGGAGCAGTCAGCTTTCATAAAGATTTACAGCCTTAGAAACCCAGTAGAGGTCACTATGAGTCAGAATAAACTCAATAGCAGTGAGTTTGGTTTGAGTTTGAGAATGTCCAAGATCAACAGCACTGGAAAAATAACAAGTTTTGGATGATGTGGAGAAACTAGAACCCTCATCTATTGTTGTTGGGAATGATATAGCCATTGTGGAAAATAGTCAAATGACGATTCCTCAAAAAACTAGAGGTAGAGCTGCCATGTGACCCAGCAATTCCACTCTAGGTATGTACCCTAGGGATCTAATAGAAGTGACATGAATAGACATATGCACATCTATGTTCATTGCAACATTATTCACAATAGTAAAAAGATGGGAAAAACCTAAGTGCCCATTAATGGTTAGGTAAGTAAAATGGAGTACATACATACAATGAACTACTACTCAGCATTAAAGGAAAATGAGTTCCCAAAACACTTTGGAACATGGATGAACCTGGAGGACATTATGTTGAATGAAGTAAGTCAATCACAGAAAACATATACTGTATATTTACATTTTTATGAAATGACATGAACAAGGAAATATGCTGTGCATGGGATCACTACGAGTTGGAACCCAGTCGATGTCACCTAACAATAATAACAATAATGTTCTTTAGTCGTTATGAGGCATTAGGGGATCATTCTCTAGAAAGTAAACACTTGTAATGTTTGGTGATGAGAAACACCAAATGAGGGTGAGTGTACACAGCTTGAAGAAGGTAAACAATGTCACTAAAAGGTACACAAGTAAAAAGGAACTGTTGGTAATTGCCATGTTGTTGTTGTTGTGTGCCATCGAGTGAGACACGACTCATAGCGACCCCTCTTTGGGTTTCCAAGGCAGTATCACTACGGAAGTAGATTGCCCCATTTTCCTTCCAAGGAGTGGCTGGTGGGTTTGAACTACCAACCTTCTGGTTAGTAGTCAAGTGCCTTAGGCACAATGCTACCAGAGCTCCTGGTAATTGCCATAGCATATATAATTTTTAAAAACAGCAGAAAACAACCAACAAATACATATATGAATATATATGCATGTATGTAGGCACAATTGTATATAGATGTATGCATATATATATATGTATCTATGTGACTATATGTATATATATTTGTATATATAATAAAGCACATAGAGGGCACAGTTATGGATACTTATTAGACATAAACAGATACCTTATAGGATTAGATTTCTAGGTTTGAAGGATTAGGACAATAGTCTCATAGGTCATCTTGGTTAATTAGCATAATATAGTCCATAAAGTTATGTTCTACATTCTAGTTCGGTAAGTAGTGTCTGGGGTCCTAAAAGCTTATGAGAGGCCACCTAAGATCCAACTATTGGTCTCTACTCATTCAGAGCAAAAGAGAAAGAAAGCTAAGACTCAAAGAAGAAACTAGTCTACAGAACAAATAGTCTACATGAACCATGTCCTCCTTATCTACCCTGAGACCAGAAGAACTAGATAGTGCCAGGCTACAACTACTGGCACTTCTAATCAGGGCCACAATAGATGGACCCTGATAGAATGGAAGACAATTGTGCATCAGAACCTCAAATTCCTACAAAGGGAAAAAATAGACCTACTGGACTGGTTGAGACTGGAGGACTCCCCAAGATTACTGCCCTTAAATAGACTTCAAACCTTAAACCAAAACTAACCTGGAGGTCAACTTGTAGTTAAATAACAAATAGGCTAAAAAAAAAAATGAGTATCACTGGTAAGTACTGTGCTACTTTAAAAAATCACTGATATGAAACTCAATGGTCAACAATTACTTTAAAACAAAGATAATACTGTAAGGGGGGGCAAGGAAACTAGATTAATGGAAACAGAACCACCAAAATGGAAATGATAAGAATGATCATGCATTGGGAAAAATGTAACCAATATCACTGAACAACTTGAGTAGAAATTGTTGAATGGGAACCTAAACTGTTATGTAAATCTTCACCAAAAACAATAAAATATTATTTAAAAAAATGTTTAATTGGCAAATGTTTTTATTTTTTACCACAATGAAACAATTTTAAAATAATAGTAATATAGGTGTGGCTGTAGTACTGGGTGGCAGCAGTGCAGGAGATGAGAAATCACTGGATTCTGAATTATATATTGAATATATAAGGTAAAGGTGACAGGATTTGCTGACAGATCCCAAGAGGCACTCAAAGTTTTTGGACTCAACCACTGCAAGAATGGAGACAAGAAATAAGAGACAGAGTCTGAATGGGGGCTTGGTAGAGATGGAGTGATATGTGTTTATTCTTTGGCAGAATCACCAAATAATAGAAAGAAAGGCTTAGTATTAAGGCTTGCAGAGAGAAAATATACATGCTTACTGTGATATTTTGGTTTTCCACACGTCTCTATCTCTGAAGGGTAAATTCTTAGGAATGACGCCTAGGGTCAAAAGGAACATACATTTTAAACTTGACCAGAATTGTCAAACTTCTGTCCAAAAAATAATATGAGGGCAAGGGCAAAGCTTTACAACTTTACATCTTTATTGGTTTTGTGGTAGTATTTCAAAGTTTAATGGCAAATGCTCTAATTACAGTGCATTTTAGACATACAGCCTATGGAATCTGTCTGCCATAGCTTGTTAGTGCTATTTGGATTTGAGCAATTAGAAAAAAAGACAAGGAAATTAAAGCACCAGAAGCAAATTATGTCTAAATTCACTCTATACTGACTAGTTATTTG
Organism: Orycteropus afer afer; assembly: GCF_000298275.1. Taxonomy (NCBI): domain Eukaryota; kingdom Metazoa; phylum Chordata; class Mammalia; order Tubulidentata; family Orycteropodidae; genus Orycteropus; species Orycteropus afer. Next base: position 4,265,737 of record NW_006921793.1, read on the forward strand.
ATGTTGTGCACATTAATGAACTTTCCTTTGCCTCAGTCTCTTCATCTGTAAAATGGGGATAATAACAGTTCCCACCACCTAGAGTGGCACTTGGAGCTCTGGTAGCATA
>NW_006921793.1:4269093-4273246 GCF_000298275.1 Orycteropus afer afer
ATGGATTGACACGGTGGCTGCAATGATGGGCTCAAGTATAGCAGGGATTGTGGGGCTGGCGCGGGATTGGGCAGTGTTTCGTTCTGCTGTGCATGGGGTTGCTATGAGTCGGAAACAACTCGACGGCACTTAACAACAACAATCTCTTTGGATCACTATTTTCCTATGTGTTCTATGGAACATTATTAGTTCCAAAGTAACCAGTTTTGTGAGGGGGAGAAACAAACAAACGCAGAAAGGGGTGGGGCAGGGTTTCTCTAGTCTAACAAGGAGTTTCTTTCCTATACAGCTTCTCAGAGCCTTTTTTATTTTGATATTCACTTTATATCTAAGAAAGGTCTCTATGAAGGAGTTGTTGTTGTTAGGTGGTGTTGAGTCATCTCTGGCTCATAGTGACCCCATGCACAGCAGAACAAAACACCACCCGGTCTTACACCATCTCCATGATTCTTGCTATGCTTGAGCCCATTGCCGCTGCACACTATGTCAATCCATCTCATTGAGGGCCTTCCCCTCTTTTGTCAACCCTCCACCTGACCAAGCATGACGTCCTTCTCCAGGGAATGGTCCCTTCTGACAACATGACCAAAGTAGGTGAAATGAAGTCTGGCCATTCTCGCCTCCACAGAGCATACCAGCTACACTTCCTCCAGGACAGACCTGTTAGTTCTTTTAGCAGTCCACAGTACTTTCAGCATTCTTTGCTAACTCCACAGCTCAAAAGCATCAGTTCTTCTTCAGTCTTCCTTATTCATTGTCCAGCTTATGAAGAAGTATTCCTCAATATTAACTGAATCAGATACTCTTTATCTGTGCTTTTCTATAGCCTCTCACAAGGAGCCCGGTTAACACACTTAAGCACTTGGCCACTGTAGTAGTTAAATTTGTATGTCAACTTGGCTGGGCCTGGTTGAGTGGCTGGGCAGCTTGTGGTAGTTATTCCATGATGAGACTGGCAATCAACTCCATGGTAGGATCTACCACAGCAGCTGAGGAGCTGCTTTAGGGATGTGGTCTGCTTCCCATATGGCACACTTGAACCCTGCATGTAGCCGTGTCATTGTTCAGCAGCCTGCCATGTTCTGCCGACCTTGGAACTTTCAGTGGACTTGAATTAATGGCCTGCCATGTGGTTTGGTAACATCGGGACTATGCCTTTTTACTTGTCAACCTTGGGCTTGTCAGTCTCAGCAGCCAGCAGCTGTCTGAGTGACAAAAAGCCTCTAGCTTCAGTGGGCCAGGAGCAGGAGGCAGAGCTGAAGCCCAAGATTGAGGAGCTTTCACCCAGCCCCTAGGGCCTGGCACTTTGCACTCAGACTTAAAGCCTCCAAACTGTAAGAGAATAAACTCCTGTTTGTTCAAGCCATCCCATTTGTGGTATATTCTTGTCAGAGTGACACTAGGTAACTAGAAGAGCTGCTAAAGAAAGGTGGGCAGTTTAAATCAACCAGCAGCTCTGTGGAAGAAAAGACCTGGCAATCTGCTCTTGTAATGATTACAGCCTTGGAAACCCTATGGAAAAGCTCTACTCTGTATTGAAGGGTCATTATGAGTCAGAATCGGCTCTACAGCACCCAACAGCAATGTAGCCTCTCACAGAACTGCTGTTCCATAGACTGTACTCTGAGAAATGCTTCATTAGACCATATAAGGTTTCCATCCTCTGTTCTGCTTTCTCTTACGTTCCATGTGGTGGAGCAGCTCCTGTTCCTGCTTGTTAGAAATTCTAGCTGGTAACACAGATGCATGCAAAATGCCTCCTCCACCTAGGGAACATTGGCCTACTGCACTTGACCTGAGGTGGGTGACCTAGATCAGCTTAGCCTATAGCTTGATATATAACATAATGTGTCACGAATCAGCCCATTGCTCCGCAAGAGTCTGGGGCTTGTAAGCTGTGTAATCATTTGACAGGTGACTCAGTCATTAAAATCTTGAGCTTTCTCCTTCTCTGTCCCACACATGACTTGAACAAATTCATTTTTCACTTTCAGTATCTCCACTGACATCATCTACATCATCTTCTATCTTTCTGGGTGGTGATTGGGGAGTGATATGCATATGAGATGGGACCCCATTCCATGGGATCATCAGCACTCAGAAGGCATGACTTCCTCTTATTTAGGAGAAGCAAGAACAATAGTTCCTTGAAGTCTTTGTCAATGGGAATTGCCTGGAATGTGATCCCACTGGCTGAGATGGGGTGGTGGCACCTGCAGGTGGGAGTTACCTGGAGTTTACTATGAGCTTTCTGTGCTTTGTAAAGGGAGCCAGTGTGAAATAAATGGGGCTAAATTGCCAGGTGTTAGAAATTAGGACACCATTCCCACTGAAATCAATGCCCAACCCTAAAGTCAACAGGCTTGAAAGAAGTTGGGAAAGAAACCAGTCATTAGCCTCTTTGGACACAAGACATTGAGCAGAGCTATGAAAGCTTCTCAGTGGAGGAAGGTGTGTCAATCAAGAGCTGCAAAGACTCTATCCTGAGCAAACTTTGTTCCCGGCCTGACTGCCCATCAGCTCAGAGGTTGAACAGGTTTGTGGCATGCTCCTTGCAACAGCTGGTCAATTTGCTTAAATATCAGCTGTGGCTTCTCCTTTTTGACCTCCTCCTAGTGTGAACACTTTACAGACATTATTGCTTTTAATCCTCATAACTATCTCATTAGGTAGGAGGTGGTTTGCATATGAAGAAACCAACTCTGAGAGACGTGGAGGAAATTGCCAAAGGTCACGTAGCAACTGGTGGCACTGGGATTTCAACTGAAATTTAGCTGACCCTGGAGCATGGTCAGAAGCTGGCTCAAGAAGACTGTTTCTGGCCAGCCTAGAAGCTGAAGGTCACCTAACAACAATAATCTCTGCAGAGACTATTGCCCACTTGGGAAGATGGAGTACAAGATGGCCAGTGATTACGGAAGAGAGAGCAAAGCCTTCCCCAGGACTTTGTTAAGTAGAAAGACCAAGGGACATAGAGAGAGACCCAGGAACCCCAGAGGGACAGTAGTTAAAAAAAAAAAAAAAAAACTTCATCAAACCAGGGCACAAGTGAGGACTGCAAGTCTTTGGAAGAACTAACCCATCCTCTGAACCCAAGATTGGGAAATGTTTATGTCACCATTGACTCTGGCAGTCTCGTCTGACTGGTTCTTAACAACGTGCTTCCTAGGAGTGGAGGAACATGATGTGGGCCACGTTGCCTGGTAAACTACTTTCTACATTTCTAGATGCTGACTGGCCCAGGAGTGGAAGATAATATAGCTCTTCCTATCCCCAACAGGTTGGTTAGAGAGAGCCATCTTAATGTCCCATGACTTAGCTTGGCAATGTGAAAGCAGCATGGATTAGAAGTCTGAAAAGTTGGAGTTTGGCTCAAGTGGGTAACGTGTAGGATCACATAACCATCTCTGAGCATCAGCTTCATTATCCATAAGTGAGAAAAATCCCTGTTCTTCTTGGCTTTATAATTTTTTTTCTCTGAAATAAGATTGTTTCTTATAATTATGCCTTCACTAATTCCCCAAAGGATTGTAGCAGGCTTGCAATAGAAACATATTAAATAGAATCATCCAAGCAAGTATAAAAGAATGGAAGCTAAGGAGTGGAGGGAGATGGCTGTATATTAAACTAAACAACATGGACTAAGCTCAAAATTTGCTCTGAGAATCCTGGTGGTGGAGAGAAAAAGTGGGACACTATCAAAAGAAGAAGAAAACTACAAAGTGTAAGATCATACTATTTTACTTACTGCACTTCTAAAATAAGATATACAATATTTAAAATGGCAACTTTGTTTCAATATGTAAATTCCAAACATGAAGAACACAATCTACTCAGCTTCTCAAGTCAGATTTCCTAAATTTCTAAACGTCTATATCTGTTTAGTTCAGAATAGATGAAGTTCATCACTATAATCTCTTTCTGATGAAAATCTCCTGTCCCAGGCAAGTCCAATGAACCTATTTTACTCTTATCTCATTATAAAAAGAATATTTTTTTCCTAGTTGTAAAAACAATACTTGCTCATAGTTAAAATAGAGAACAATGCAAATAAGAGAATAAAAATATCCATAATCTTCCCTGACCCCAGCTCTCCAAGATAATTGCCTTTAACATTTTCACGGCTTTCCTTCCATTTTTTGTTTCTATCCAC
>NW_006921793.1:4280106-4281476 GCF_000298275.1 Orycteropus afer afer
ATCTGGTCATTGCTAATCAGCTTTCCAGAGAGCTTTGGAATCAGACATAGCTGTGCATTCAAATACCTGCTCAGCCACTTAGTGATGTGACTTTGGGCAGGGGACTCACCCTCTCTGATTATGCCAACTTCAGAGGGTTGTTGCAGGGATCCGGTGAAGTATGTGCAGGTCCTGGCACACGGTAGGCCCTTAGGAAAGGTCACTTTCTTTCCTGTGCCTGAATGACTCCAAGAGTGAGTTTTAGAATCGCCCACGGAATCCCTGAAATTACTTTTGATCCCTACCATGGCCCAGTGGACTCTTCACTGTTTCTTCAACCTACCCTGACCTTTCAGGGTTCTATACCTTTGTACATGGAGTAGCATTGGCCTGGAAATGCTGTGACCCCGCTTGGCCTGCTGTGCCAGTCAGCTTCCACGATGTGCATGCTGGCCCTTGGGATCATGGCTCATACCTACCCAAGCAGAGTTAGCACTCACACACTGCTTTGTGTACTCTTCTTTTTTTGGCACTAATTCATTCAAGTCACACAGCACAGCATTGGAGCTGAAAAAATTGTTGAAAGAATAAAGGGAAAAATAGCTGAGTGCCTAAGGCACTTGGCTGCTAACCAAAAGCCTGGCAGTTCAAACCCACCAGCCACTCCTCAGAAGGAAGGTTGGGCAACCTACTTCCATAGTGATACTTCCTCGGAAACCCAAGGAGGGATTGCTATGAGTCAGGTCCGACTCGAGGACGCGTAACATCACCAATGCACCAAGCACTATTTAAGTGCTTTACAAATGTGAACTTATGCAATCATTCCAACAACTCCTAAAGTAGTACTACCATTAGCCCCATTTAACAGATTTTGAAAACTGATATGTAAAAAGGATCATACACAGCTAGGGAATGCCTGAGCTGGCATTTGAAGCTGTGCATTTGGCTCCAGAGTCCATGCTCATACCATTATGCTATTTCACTTTGTTATACATAAGGATGCCATGAATTGGAGCTGACATGAGGGCAACTAAAAATGCTGCAAATCAGAGCTCTCACAGATAATACTTTAGGCTCTAGGCAGTTTATACACAGTGAGGGAGCTCAAAAATAAACTCAAAATAAAGGCAAAGATATTTTCTTCTTTGTCATCTATGATTTTCACATATACTTGACTATGGTTTAAGGAGCTCTGGTGGTGTAATGGTTAACCATTTGGCTGCTAACCAAAACATTGGTGGTTGGAGAAGATCAAAGTCATCTGGAAACAATTAGTCCAAAGATAAGAAGGACTGACAAGGACCTTAGCCTCCACAATCCCAGACCAGAATTAGAGGGTGCCTGGCAACCAATGCCAACTGCTCGGAAAGGGATCAAATCTGGAGATCCTG
>NW_006921793.1:4281580-4282636 GCF_000298275.1 Orycteropus afer afer
ATCTTTCAGGCCCTTCATGTGCTAATGTATCACGACTCCAAATGAGAAGAAACAACTGCAAATATTCATTAATAAGTAGAATGTGGAATGTACAAAGTATGAATCTAGGAAAACAAAGTCATCAAAAATGAAATGGAATGCATTAAGATTGATACACATTAGTGAGCTAAAATGGACTGGTATTGGCCACTTTAAATCAGACAAACATATGGTCAATATGCCAGGAATGACAAATTGAAGAGAAATGGTCTAACATTCATCATCAAAAAGGATTTTTCAAGATCTACTCTGAAGTACAATACTATCAGTGATAGGATAATATTCATACACCTACAAAGAAGACAAGTTAATACAACTAATATTCAAATTTGTACACCAACCATCTTTTACTTGAAGACAAAAATGGAGAAATTAAAGATTTTAACAACTATCATAATCTGAAATTGATCAAACATGCAATTAAGATGCATCAATAATTTCTAGTGACCGGAATGTGGAAGGTAGAAAGAGAGAAGGATCAGTAACTGGAAAATATGGGCTTGGTGACAGAAATACCACCAGAAACTGCATTATAAAGTTTTGCAAGACCAATGACGTATTCCTTTTTTCAAACACCTTTTTTCAACATAAGTGACAACTATATATGTGGACCTTACCAGGAATACACAGGAATCAAATTGACTACATCTGTGGAAAGATGATGGAGTAACTTATTATCATCAGTCAGAACAAGGCCATTGTCAAATGCAGAACAGACCATCAAATGCTCATATGCAAGTTCAAGGTGAAGCTGAAGAAAATTAAAACAAGTCCACAAGAGCCAAAGTACAACCTTGAGTATATCCCATCTGAATTTAGAGACCATCTCAAGAATAGATTTGACACACTGAACACTAATGACCAGAGACCAGATGAGGTGTAGGATGATATTAAGGACATCACACATGAAGAAAGCAGAAGGTCATTAAAAAGAAAGAAAAAAGAAAACACCAAAATGGATGTCAAAAGAGACTCTGAAACTTGCTCTTGAATGTAGCATAGCTAAAGCAAATGGAA
>NW_006921793.1:4282891-4283493 GCF_000298275.1 Orycteropus afer afer
ATCTATGCCAAGAAATTTGGAAGACAGTTACCTGACAGCCAACTAACTGGAAGAGATCTGTATTTGTGCTCATTCCAAGGAGAGGTAATTCAACAGAATATGGAAATTATTGAACAATGTCATTAATATCACACACAAGTAAAATTTTGCTGAAGATAATTCAGAAACAGTTGCAAGAGTACATGCACAGGGAACAGCCCCAAAGTACAGAAGGATTCAGAAGAGAATAAGGGATATCATTGTTGATATCAGATAGATCATGGCTGAAAGCACAGAACACCAGAAAGATGTTTACCTGTGTTTTATTGACTATACAAAAGCATTTGACTCTGTGTATCATCACAAATTGTGAGTAACACTGTAAAGAAGGGGAATTCCAGAACTCAAGCTCTGATGGCATAGTGCCTAAGGCAGTAGACTGCTAACCAGAAGGCTGTCAGTTCAAACCCACCAGCCACTCCTCAGAAGGAAGACTGGGCAATATACTTCTGTAGAGATACTGCCTCGGAAACCCTAGGAGGGGTTATTATGAGTTGGATATGACTTGACGGCAGTGAGTTTGTTTTTTATTTTGATCGTTGTGCTCATGTGGAAACTTGTAC
>NW_006921793.1:4292948-4297227 GCF_000298275.1 Orycteropus afer afer
CTGGTGGTTTGAATACACCCAGTGGCTCTGAGGGATAAAGACCTGGCAATCTGCTCTCTGAAGATGACAGCCTAGAAAACTTGTTGGGCAATTCTACTGTATTACATCAGGTAGCTCTGAGTCAAAAATTGACAAGATGGCACCTGACAACCTCAATAAAAACAATTATTTACTTGCTGCATTCTATATTAGGTACCCAACAATCACAGAATTGCAACACTTTCTCCAAAAATATAACTGAGGAATAGCAAGTGTTGAAAATAGTTTAAAACAAATATGTTTGTGGTTATTTCTGTCCTGAGGGTTTATCCCACACTAGGGATATCCAGTCAAATTACTGTGCTGTCAAGTCATCGGAATAGTTAAGTTCATTTGGATCATCTTATCTTCTAATTGTAAGAATTGCCTGTTTCAAATTTTACCTTATTTTATAACTTGGAAAAATATTTCCATGGTTCCAAAGTCAAACATACAGTGAGTACTCTGGGTTTGAACTGACTACCTGGTTTTTCCAGATCTCACAATTTTTTTTTTCAGCCTTGCTACTTCTCTATCATTCATTTTAGTGGAAAATAATTGTGTTTTTCTTCTCTGACAGGTTTCTGCCTACACAGGTTCTGGCTTTCGCAGGTTTTACTGTATAAGAAAAAAAGGTGTATTTAAAGAAATCTAGTGTTTATGCTTATCCTTATCAAAAACCATTTTTAAATATTTTAGATTTGGTTTTTAAAATTATAAAATACACACATCCTCCACTTTCTTAGATAAATGGTAGTATACTATTCCTGCTTCTCACTTTTATTTTTTTCCTTTTCTCTTAAGATTATATCTAGAGATTACATATGAAAGGGAATTCCTGGGTGATGGAAACAGTTAAACTCTTGACCACTAGCCAAAAGGTTCACGGTTCAAACCTACCCAGAGGCATCTCAGAAGCAAGGCTTTTGACCTACTTCCAAAAGGTCACAGTTTTGAAAACCTTATGGAGCACAATTCTATTCTGCACACACAGGGTCACCATGAGTTGGAATTAACTTGATGACAACTATTAACAAGTTACACATATAACTTTCAAGGACTTGTCTCTGGTTTTATGAAGCACAACAGTTATCTAACTGTTAAAATTGTCTAATTCTTCTCTAAGGGTAATACAATAAATAGATAAATAAATAATCTTTTCCAAATAAATGGGCATCAATGTATGTGGTGGCCTTTCCCATATCTACCTTGGGTACTCCATCTGTGGCTGTAAACCTCACGTGAAGTCCTCCATCCAGGGTCAGGCAAAAACACCTCTCTTGAACCAGTGTCTTGACCTCTGCCACCAGACTTGTCCTTGCAGATGCTGGTGTGCACTGAGTCATTGGACACTTGTCCAACCCCATTTCAAACTCTAACACACGTCCTAGGTGTTTCTAATAAGGAGAGCAAAGTCCCATTGTAAAAAAAAGGGGTGGTTTCTGCTGATTTAGAAAATGAATTGCTGAGTGAGGGAAAAGCATCTGCCCCTCCCTCTGGCTCATACTGTCCCCATCATGGAGCATCTATCATGGGAACTTATATCTCTTCCTGTCACCAATACTCTCCCCAGGCCAGGCCACACACCAGGGCACTTCTAAGGTCCAAATGTCTCTGTTCCCAGCCCTGGCAGAGAGCTGCTGCATTCAGCTATTTAAGACACATGTTGATCTATGACTTCATATTTTTATTAGAGATCAGCTCCAGAGTAATCTACTCCCAGCTTAGACTAGCATGTGCATTTTCAAACTAAGAGGTTATGATACGAGCTTTGGATAAAAGAAACCTAGATTTGGGAGTGTGTTTGAAAGGTATCTAATCTAGTCGTTCTCAGCTGGGGGTGATTTTGGCCCCACCCTGCCCCTGAACACTTGGCAATGTCTAGAGACATTTTTGGTTGTCACAACATGGGGTGGGGATTATTGCTGTGGGCATCTAGTAGGGAGAGGCAGGGATACTGCTAAACATCCTACAGTGCACAGGACAGCACCCACCTCAAAGAGTTGTCATCACGTTGTCAACTATTCAGCCCAAAATGTCAATAGTACTGAGGCTGAGAGGTCCTGATCCAATCCCTTACTGGTCCAAGTGTGGTCTGCAGACCAGCAGCATCAAGCAGACAAGCCCCTGGAAGTGTGTTATCAATAGAGGATCTTGGCATCTACACTAAGATCTACAGAATCAGCATCTACAAGATGCCCAGGTGATTTGTACTGACATTAAGTTTTCAGAAACACTGACTGTTCTTAGCAACCTGCAATCTCCAATCTTCTAATGCCAAACCCACTGCCATGGAGTCTATTCCAAATCATAGCAACTTCTGTTGGGTTTCCAACGCTGTAAATCTATATGGAAGTAGATTGCCTCATCTTTTTGCCACGTAGCAGCTGGTGGGTTTGAACCACTAATCTTCTGGTTAGCAGCCAAATGCCTAACCCACTACATCACCAGAGCTCTTTAACCTAATGGCAAGAAGGGCTTCATACTATACAGGAGATTAAAAAAAAATCAAACATCCCACACAGCCATAGTGTTCAACAGAAGCTTATCTAAATAACCAGCTTCTTTAATATCTTTAAGTATGTATTTAAAAGAATGACTTGGCTCCAAGAAATTCTCCATACATACTATGTAATGTGTAAAGACAGAGACTGCTATAATTTTTATTTTTAATTTCAAGACGACTCTACAAACCTCTCAGTAGCATGTTCTCAGGTGATCAAGTTCCCTTATAGGTCTATCTCAGTACAATTGCTGATCAGCTATAGAGTGAAACCTTCTGGTTGGGTGGCAGGTAGGTAGGTAAGTAAAATAAAAATAAGTATGTATGTATGTATTTGGTGCCAAAACCTGGGAGCAAATCACCCAAGTATTTCTTAGTGTCTGAATAACCTGCCTAGAAAGAGAGCTTCACAGAAGCAGAGATAAGGTCTCACACATTCACTTTCTCTTAGTGCCCAGCAACTAGTAAATACTGGACATATGTCAGAATTGAAAGAAGAGTTGAGAATGAGGAAGGAAAAAGTGCGAAAGGAAAAAAGGAAAGGAAGGAGGGAAGCCCAATCGTTGTTGTCCAGTCAATTCCAACTTAGAGTGATTCTACAGAAACTGCTCCATAGGGTTTCCAAGGCTGTAATCTTCATGGAAGCAGACTGCCACATCCTCCCACGGAGCTGTTGGTGGGTTCAAAGCAGCTGAATGCTTAACCACTATGCCACTAGGGATCCTTAAGGAAATTCCACTCGCTCCACAAGAACAATCAAGACACAGACTTTGAAGTCTAGGAGAATGATGTGCCTCAAAGAACAAATCCCACAGTGGCTATTTCTACCATGCAGAGGGTGACTGGAAGAAGCAGTGAGGTAGCAGACCTAGGCAGCTCCTACCAGTCACCTCTCAAGCCTCAGAATGTTTTTCTATCTGAAGTCATCAGCTTGAAGCCTTTATTTTCTCCTCTGACTCACAACATCTGGAATGATAATCTTTATAAGTGAGCAAATTCTCATGGCTAGCAAGATTTGAGACCTGACTCCTGAGCTTATCTGCCTTTCCTTGAACATTCTTTAGCAGAAACCCAAGGGCTGGCACTCCATTTCAGTAAAAGAACTGCTGCTATGATTATGCCTGTCACTCTGCCGATAAAGCACCTTATCCAAGTGTTTTGGGCTTATCTTGTTTTCTTCACCACTTCACAGTGAGCTACATAACAGGAAAGGGAGGTTCAAAGGATAAAGTGATTTACTGGCAGAGTCAAGATCCAAACTCCAAGTCCTCTATGCCAGTGTTCTCTGAGCCGGTAGAAATGACAGGGGCTCTCTGGGGCCACTGAAAAGATAAGAATGAAAAGAAAGATTCTTCCTTATTAATCTTAAGCCTTTAATAGTTTTAACTAGTTTATCCACTGTTCCATAAATAATTTCAGACAGATCATAGGTTACTAAAGTAGAGCAAGATTAGCATAAAATAAAAGTGAGTGGAAAGAACAGAGCAAGGGACATAAACTAGAGGCAAGAGTGGGGCTAAAACAAAAACGTGTCTCATTAACAGCCTCTGCACTTACCCCTTGGAAGAGTAGCAAATTTTGCTCTTCAGTTGCCAATAGAAAAAGAAACTCAGTTTTAAACTGATGAATAAAATAATTGCGGAAGAAAAATATTAGTGTTCCTAAAACTAAGACAAAACATGAACTTCTCCTTAGGATCCCTAAAGAATGGCAATCTCAATAAGATCTTGTGTATCAAAAATGACCAAGGGGCACCAT
>NW_006921793.1:4297646-4299012 GCF_000298275.1 Orycteropus afer afer
CCAACTCATAGCAACCCCTCCTTGGGTTTCCAGGTGGTATCACTATGGAAGTAGATTGCCCAACCTTCCTTCTGATGAGTGGCTGGTGGGTTTGAACCACCAGCCTTCTGGTTAGCAGTCAAGTGCCTTAGGCACTATGCTACCAAAGCTCCTCCTAAAATAAATAAAGGATATTAAATAAAAATCATTAAATAAAATAAATAAATAAATGATATTAATAGTGTCTACCTTCTAGGGATCCTATGAAGAGTACATGAGATGATACAGTCATGGACAAATATTTATTGAGTCCTACTATGTGATAAGCTGTGTTCTACATCCTTGGGGTACACTAGGAACCAAACCTAACAAAATTCCTTTGACCTGTGGAGCTTACATTCTTATTAGGTATATAAAACAGTGCATTTAGTTAATAAACATTAGCTATGACAATGCTTTTGAGAAGTTCACGGTAGTAGGAAGAAAAATATTTCAATCAATCAACTAACTCATGAGTACATGTAGGCTACCCATGTGTTATCAGATTGCTGTGGATGTTGACAGGGAGAGATGGTTAAGGCATGGTTAACGGCTCCAAGTTATTCTCTCAGTAGATGGCGGAGCTATAATTTGAGCCTACGCTGCTTGACTCCAGAGCCTAAGACCATAACCACCCTGGTGTACACAGCCTCTCATGGATGTCCATCTTAGTTGGGGCGAGGACAGGGGGATGCTGGAGCCCTCCAGTGAACAGTGGTGTGGCCCCCTCTGCCCCTACACATCTGGAGGCTGGTAATACCCCCTTATCATCTCTCCCCAGCCCAGTGGTCCACCTGGTCTACTTCCACCCTCAGCCCCGTCACTGTTCTGCTTCCCAAGCAGCCTGCAGCACACTCCTGAAGATCACACACCACATGCTCGCAACTTCTGCAGTCAGAGGTGCATGCTCATGCCTGGCTGCCAAGCCACCCTTTTATTTTTATTTTCTTTCCCTTTCTCCATGTTGTTTTGCTTCTTTTGTTTTGGCACCATTTGACAGGAGGTGGTGACTTCACTAGCCAGTCAAACCCACCACACCTGCCACCTGCCACCTGCCACCACTCTCACTGAGCAAGTGCCACCACCTACTCTTGCACCACTGGATCAACAACAGACAATGGCTAACACTCACCCAGCCCATCCTTACATGCTGTACATGACCAGCAAACAGAAACCCAAGCCCACACTCTCACCTGCTACCCTAACTACCTGTAGACAGGTGGTGAGTGCCTCAGTGCAGCCAAACTAACCACCAGAGCAGCATGCCTGCTCCACCCACCCACGATATCTCAGAGACAACAGACAACTTCAAATCACATAAACAAACAGGACAAAATGGCTCAAACAA
>NW_006921793.1:4300802-4301492 GCF_000298275.1 Orycteropus afer afer
GAAGATAAAAATAAATTAAAGGGAAAACACAGAAAATAATTAATAAGCTTTCTCACCAAAGTAGAAAGGAAGAAAATCATATTAAGTTAACACAAAATCAACAGTAATGAAATGAAAAGAAAACCCATAAACAAAATTATCTCAGCACATGAAAATATATGGAATAAAGAAATCATCAGCACCACACATACACACAACAAAATGACAGTAGTAAATTCATACCTATTGATAATTACACTGAATGTAAACAGATAAAATGGAACAGTCAAGACATACAGAATGGCAGAATGGATAAGAAAACATGATCCAACAGTATGCTGTCTAGACACAAAGACAAAAATAATTGAAAAATCAGAGGATGGGAAATAATATATCAAGCAAATGACAACCAAAAAAGAAGAACAGTGCTAATATTAATTTCTGATAAAATAGACTTTAAGGCAAAAATCAACATAAGGGACAAGGAAGGGCATTATATAATGATTAAAGGGCTAATTCAACAGATGACATAACCATAATAAATATATAAACACCCAAGAAAGAGCCCTAAAATATGTAAATCAAACATTAACAAAATTGAAAAGAGAAACAGACAACCCCACAACAATAGGAGACTTTAACACACCTCTTTAAATGAAGGACAAAACTACTAAAAAGAAACCCAGCAAAGATACAGAAGAACTAAACACT
>NW_006921793.1:4320417-4320897 GCF_000298275.1 Orycteropus afer afer
TAGATTGCTTCATCTTCCTTCCGAGGAGTGGCTGGTGGGTTTGAACCACCAGTCTTCTAGTTAGCAGTCAAGTGCCTTAGGCACTATGTTAGCAGAGCTCCTTATTGGCCATTGTTGTTGTTGTTGTTATTTGCCATCGAGTCAGCCCCGACTCATAGCGACCCCTCCTTGGCCATTAGGGAGATGAAAATCCAAACAAAGGTAACATCTCACTCCAGCAATAATTGCTAAGTTCAAAATTAAAGGAAACAACAAATGCAGGCAATGGTGTAGGTAGATTTAGAACTTTCATGCACCGCAGGTGAGATGATTAAATTGTACTACCACCATGGAAAATGGTATGGCACTTCCTTAAACAGTTGTGTATAGAAATACCATATGATCCAGCAATACCACTACTAGGGATATATCCTAGGGAAATAAGAGCGGTGACGTCAATAGATACATGTGCACTCATGTTCATCACAGCATTATTCACAA
>NW_006921793.1:4323016-4334068 GCF_000298275.1 Orycteropus afer afer
GGGAATGACAAATTGAAGAGGAATGGCATGGCATTCATTGTCACAAAGAATGTTTCAAGATCTATCCTGAAGTACAATGCTGTCAGTGATAGAATAATATCCATATGCCTACATGGGAAGCCAGTTAATACTACTATTATTCAAATTTATGCACCAACCACCAAAGCCAAAGATGAGGAAATTGAAGATTTTTACCAACATCTGTAGTCTAAATTGACCAAACATCCCAATCAAAACATACTGATTATCACTGGTGACTGAAATGCAAAAGTTGGAAACAAAGAAGAATCACCAGTATTTGGAAAATAGAGATTGGCTTGGAGATAGAAATAATGCTGGAGATCACATGATAGTATTTTGCAAGACCAATGACTTACATTCATTGCAAATACCTTTTTTCAACAACAAAAATGACAGCTATACATGTGGACTTCACCAGATGGAGTACATGGGAATCAGATTGACTACATCTGTGGCAAGAGGTGATGGAGAAACTCACTATCTTCAGCCAAAACATGGCCAGGAGCTGATTGTGGGACAGAACATCAACTCATATGCATGTTTAAGTTGAAGACAATTAAAACAAGTCCACAAGAGCCAAAATATGACCTTGATTACATCCCTCCTGAATTTAGAGACCATCTAAAAAATAGATTTGATGCATTGAACACCCATGACCGAAAACCAGAGGAATTGTGGGATGACATCAAGAACATTATCCGTGAAGAAAGCAAAGGTCATTAAAAAAACAGGAAAGGAAGAAAATAACAAAATGGATGTCAGAAGAGAGACTCTGAAACTTTCCCTTGAATGGAGAGTAGCTAAAGCAAAGGGAAGAAATGACAAGATAAAAGAGCTGAACAGAAGATTTCAGAGCAGCTCGAGAAGACAAAGTCAACTATTATAATGAAATGTGGAAAGACATGGAGTTGGAAAGCCAAAAAGGAAGAACATGCTTGGCATTTCTCATGCTGACAGAATTGAAGAAAAAATTTAAGCCTCGAGTTGCAATATTGAGAGATTCTATGGGCAAAATATTGAATGATGCAGGAAATGTCAAAAGAAGATGGAAGGAATACACAGAGTCATTGTACCAAAAAGAATTAGTTGATGTTCATCTATTTCAGGAGGTAGCATGTGATCAAGAACCAATGGTAGTGAAGAAGTCAAAGCTGCAATGAGGGAAGTGGTAAAAAACAAAGCTCCAGGAATTGATGTGATACCCATTCACATGTTTCAACAAACATGCCATACTAGAGGCATTCACTAGGTTGTGCCAAGAGATTTGGAAGAAAACTGCCTGGCCAACTGACTGGAAAAGATCCAGATTTGTAGCCATTCCAAAGAAAGGTGATCCCACAGAATATGGAAATTAGGAAATATCATTAATATCGCATGCAAGTAAAATCTTACTGAAGATAATTCAAAAACAGTCACAGCAGTATATTGACAGAGAACTCACAAAAATGCAAGCTGGATTCAGAAGACATGAAATAAGGGATATCACTGCTGATGTCAGATAGATTCTGGCTCAAATCAAAGAATACCAGAAAGATGTTTACTTGTGTTTTATTGACTATGTAAAAGCATTTGATTGTGTGGATCATAACAAATTATGGATAACATTGAGAAGAATGGGAATTCCAGAATACTTAATTGTGCTCATGAGGAACCTGTATATAGACCAGAAGGCTGTCATTTGAACACAACAAGGGGACACTGCATGGCTTAAAATCAAGAAGGTAGGGTGTCAGAGTTGTATACTTTCATCATACTTATTCAATCTGTATGCTGAACAAATAATCTGAGAAACAGGACCATATGAAGAAGAATGTGGCATCAGGATCAGAGGAAGACTTGTTAAATACCTGCGTTATGCACATGACACAACTTTGCTCACTAAAAGTGAGGATGACTTGAAACATTTACTGATGAAGATTGAAGACTACTATCTGCAGTATGGATTACACCTCAACATAAAGAAAACAAAAAGTCCTCACAACGGGACCCAATAAGCAGCATAATGATAAATGGGGAAAAGATTGAAGTTGTCAAAGACTTCATATTACTTGGTTCTGCAATCAACACCAATGGAAGCAGCAGTCAAGATATCAGACGTTGTATAGCATTGGGCAAATCTGCTGCAAAGTACCTCTTTCAAGTGCTGAAGAGCAGGGATGTTTCCTTGAAGACTAAGGTATGCTTGACACAAGCCATGGTATTTTCAATCACCTCATATGCATGTGAGAGCTGGACAATGAAAAAGGATGACCAAAGAAGAGTCAATGCTTTTGAGTTATGGTGTTTTTGGAGAATGCTCAAAGTAGCATGGTCTGCTAAAAGAGCTAACAAATCTATCCTGGAAGATGTGAAGCCGGAATGCTCCTTGGAAGTGAGAATGGCCAGACTTCATCTCCCCCACTTTGGTCATGTTGTAAGAAGGGACCATTCCCCAGAAAAGGATATCAAGCTTGGCAAAGTGGAGGAACAAGGAAAGAGGGGAAGATCCTCAATGAGATGGATTGACACAATGGCTGCAATGATGGGCTCAAGGTATAGCAAAGATCATGGGGTTGGTGCAGGACTGGGCAGTGTTTCATTCTGCTGTGCATGAGGTCACTGTGAATCTGAGACAACTCGACAGCACCTAACAGCAACAACAATGAGTCAGAATTGACTTGATGGCAGTGGGTTTGGAATTTTTGTTTTTTTGGTTGCTTTCCTTCTATTTTCACTAAAACATTCTTGAAACATCACCATCGTCTTCTAACCTGTCTCTACCTCCAGGCTCCCTTTCACTAGTTCATTCTCTAAAAGCTGCCAGGGTGTTCTATGAAATAAATATAACCATCCTGCATTTTTATTCTAAAAAGCTGGCTTCCCATTAAGTTCAAGGTACTTGTTAAATCTCCAGCTGAATTTAGGCATGCCTACCTCTTCACTTCCATCTTTAGAGCTCTCCCCACACTGAACTATATCCTGTAAGCTATGTGGGACCCTGGCAGGTACAGAGCATGATGCTCTCTCACTTCCAGTTTCTGGCCCATGCTGACTCTCCTTCCTGGAGCCTCCTGCCCACCTACTTCTGTACCTGTAGCTTTTTCTTCAGGACTTCAATGGAATATTATCCAGCTTTAGAAAGGAGTGAAGGTCTGATACAAGCTACAGCTTGGATAAACCTTGAAAACATAGTAAGTGAAAGAAGCCAGGCAAAAAAGGTCACATATCATATGATTCTATTTATATAAAATACCCAGAAGAAGCAAATCCATAGAGATAGAAAGCAAATTAAGTAGTTGCCAGGGGCTAATGGAAATTCCATTTGGGGTGATGATCAAGTTCTAGAACTAGATGGTGATAGTTGCCTAACGTTGTGAATTTAATAAATGCCACGGAATTGTACACTTTAAAAATGTTATAGTGGTAAATTTTATGTGTATTTTGCCAGCCCACTCCCACCCCTGACACAAAAGTAGTACCAGCCATCACAATGAGATAAATTGCAGAGGCTTCAGGGATGCAGAGATCAGGAAGACGTAGTTCTGGTCCCACACATTTCATGCATATGATGTCCTCTGTGCTTCTGCATTTCTCCAAGAGATAACATCCTTTTTTCCCACTCAGTACATCTGTGCAGATGTTACTTTGGCCCCAGAGCATACAGTGATGGTTTCATTCTCTCCATTGTCTTCCAGATATGTAAGTGGAGCCTCCCTGTATCTCTGAGGCTGTAGCTGTAGACATCATGTACCACCCTGTTCAGTGACTCCAGAAACAAATACAACACATAAATATCCACATATTTTGGTCCTGAAGCTGAGATTCAGGTAAGTAAAATATCACATAGTGATTAGATAGTGCTGTCATTATAAACTCCAAGTCTAATTGTCTTTCCAGCATGAAAGTTGCACATTAAAAGAGGAAAGAAAACATGAGCTTAGGAGCCAGGTAGATGTAGGTTCAAATTTTGTATTGTCGCCTCTTATTTGTGGTTAATTGAGCTAATTACTCACATTAAATGGTGATTCAATAGCCATCTTGCAGGGTGGGCATGACAGTTTATGATAAAACATACAGGAAAGGGCTGGCTCAATGCAGGAGCAGAGTCCCAAAGCAGGAGCTCAGTAGGTGACAGCTCTCTCTTCTCACCACAGTCAATTTTCAATTCATTGAGACATTTTCTATGGCCTAGCATATGGTCTATGCTCAAGAATGTTCCATGTGCTCTTTTAAATATAATGTAACAGCTTCACAGAGAAATAATTCATATACTGTAACATTTTCTCTTTAGGGTACAGAATTCAGTGGTTTTTAGTATATTCACACAGTTGTGTAACCATGACCAATTCTAGAACATTTTTATCATCCTAAAATGGGAGCTTGGGTAGCATAGTGCCTACGGCATTTGACTGTTAACCAGAAGGCTGGCAGTTCAAACCCATCCAGCCACTCCTGGGAAGAAAGGTTGGGCAATCTACTTCCTTGGTGATACCGCCTTGGAAACCCAAGGAGGGGTTGTTATGAGTCAGATCTGACTCCACAGCAGTGAGTTTGGTTTTGGTTTTGGAAAAGAAACCCTAGACCTATGAGTAGTCACTTCACATTCTTTTATCTCTCCAGCTCTCAATAATTATTAATCTACTTTCTATCTCTATGGAATTGCCAATTCTGGATATTATATGAATAGTCATAATACATGGCCTTTTGTGTATAGCTTCTTGCATTTAGTATTTTGTTTTAAAGGTTTATCCATGTTGCAGCAGAAATGAAGTCATTTTAAGTAAAATTAAGTAATTTTAATACCGAACAGTATTCTATTCCATGGATATACTACATTTTGTTTATCAGTTGATAGACATTTGGGTTGTTTTACTTTTTAGCTATTGTAAATAATCTTTCAATGAACATTCATGTACAAGATTTTTTGTAGGCATGTTTTTGATTCTGTTGTGAATTTATCTATTAGATAGATTACATGGTATAGTGTTGAATAAAAGGGGCAAGAATCTTGTTCCTAATCCAAGAAAGAAATCATTTCGTCTCTCTCATTTATATGTGATGTTAGCTATGGGATTTTTCAAAATGCTCTTTATCAGGCTGAGGAAATCTGATATTCCTAGTTTGATAGCCCTTCTATTCCTAATTTCTTGAAAACGTACAGGATTTTGTTGAATTTTTCTGGATCTATTGGCATGATTGTGTACTTTTTGTTTGTTCTGTTCATACAATGTATTACAACTAACTTTCTTTGTTAAACCTTCCATTAAAATTCAATTTTATCTTGCTGTATAATACCTTTTATTTATTGCTATATTCAGTTTGATAGTATTTTGTTGAGAAAATTCCTTCTATATTCACAAGGGTTATTGGTCTGTAGTTTTCTTGTGATATCTTTGTCTAGTTTTGGTCAAGTAAATACTGGCCTCATAGAAAGAGTTGGGAAGTGTTTCCTCATTTTTTTTTTTTTTTACAAGAATTTACGAAGGCTTGACTGCCTCGGCAACCCAAGGAGGGGTCACTATGAGTCGCGTCTGACTCAACGGCACACAACAACAACAACATGAGATATTTTAGAATCTTGGGTAAAGGGCTATAGCACTGTAAACCATCGGAACAACTTTTCCAGATAAGCATCTCTTTAGAATCCTACAAGATGGTGAAAGCCAATGTTAACACTGGAATGAAATATTTGGGAGGAATCTTGGAAAACTGAGTTTTAAATTCTGAAGGTGTAATTGTTTGAGAACAACTGTCCTCTAAGAACCTTGAATGCACCTTCTAATGGTACTCAAAAGGAGCTCTGGTGGTGTAGTGGTTAAGGCATTTGGCTGCTAACCAGAAGGTTGATGGTTCAAACCCACCAGCTGTTCCAAACCCACCAGCTGCTCCGTGGAAGAAAGATTAAGCATTCTGCCTCCATAAAGATTTACAGCCTTAGAAACCCAGTGGGAGTTGCTCTGAGTTAGAATCGACTCGATGACAGAAATATGGGATGTATAAAATCAAAAAGGAAAGACAATCTGAATGATGATGGAGTAGATTTGAAAACCCAACCAGTATGTAATACTGACCGAACTATTTATGTGAGAGATCCAACGTCCAATAAACAGCAAAGGCCAGTTCCAGAATCTCAGCTCTTGCCAGGACAGAGGTTTCAAACTAAAGATCCGGAGGAGCAAGGAGACATTGTGGTAGCCTTGTATCCCTATGATGGCATCCACCCAGATGACTTATCGTTCAGGAAAGGAGAGAAAATGAAAGTCCTGGAGGAGCATGGAGAGTGGTGGAAAGCGAAATCCTTTTCAACAAAGAGAGAAGGCTTCATACCAAGCAATCATGTAGCCAAAGTCAACACCTTAGAGACAGAAGAGTGGTTTTTCAAGGATATAACCAGGAAAGATGCTGAAAGGCAGCTTCTGGCTCCAGGAAATGGTGCTGGAGCCTTTCTCAATCAGAGAGAGTGAGACATTGAAAGGAAGCTTCTCTCTGTCTGTCAGGGATTCTGACCCAGTGCAGGGTAATGTTATCAAGCACTACAAAATTAGAAGTCTGGACAATGGGGTTATTACATCTCTCCACGAATCCCTTTCCCTTGTATCAGTGACATGATTAAGCATAATCAGAAGCAGTCTGATGGCTCATGCAGAAGATTGGAGAAGGTGTGCATTAGTCCCAAACCACAGAAACCATGGGATAAAGATGCCTGGGAGATTCCACAGGAGTCAATTAAGTTGATGAAGAGGTTGGCCAGTTTGGAGAGGTCTGGATGGGTTACTATAATAACAGCACTAAAGTGGCTGTGAAAACGCTGAAGCCAGGCACCATGTCGGTACAAGCCTTCATGGAGGAAGTGAACCTCATGAAGACACTGCAGCATGACAAGCTGGTGCGCCTCTATGCTGTGGTCACCAAGGAGGAGCCCATCTACATCATCAAGGAGTACATGGCCAAAGGCAGTTTGCTGGACTTCCTGAAGAGTGAGGAAGGTGGCAAAATCCTGCTCCCAAAGCTAATTGACTTTTCTGCTCAGATTGCAGAAAGAATGGCATACATTGAGAGGAAGAGCTACATCCACTGAGACCTGTGAGCAGCCAACGCCCTGGTATCAGAGTCCTTGATGTGCAAAATCGCTGACTTTGGTCTTGCACGTGTGATTGAGGACAATGAGTACATGGCACAGGAAGGTGCTAAGTTCCCTATTAAGTGGACAGCTCCAGAAGCCATCAACTTTGGGTGTTTCACTATTAAATCTGATATGTGGTCCTTTGGAATTCTCCTGTATGAAATTGTCACCTATGGAAAAATTCTCTACCCAGGGAGGACCAATGCCGATGTGATGGCTGCCTTGTCTCAGGGCTACAGGATGCCCCGGATGGAGAACTGCCCCAATGAGCTCTATGACATCATGAAGATGTGCTGGAAAGAGAAGGCAGAAGAGAGACCCACGTTTGATTACTTACAGAGTGTCCTGGATGACTTCTACACTGCAACAGAAGGGCAATATCAGCAGCAGCCTTAGCACACAGGGACACTTGTGTCCAGGGCAGGAACGGCTGTGTTGCCTGTCTCATTTCAAAAGAAAAAAATCACAAACACTGGCTGCACTAGTTATTCACGTACTCATACCATCGACTGTGCCTGTTTCCTGACAGCAGAGGCTAAGTTACTCAGGAAGAACACCCTCTGTGTGGAAAAGGATTTTTTTTTAGACTGGGGCCTACTGCTTTACAGCTTGGACTCCTCCTCAGCTGGTCATCTGGCTCTGTTAGACCAGTCTCAGTACAACCTTCTGAGAAGAGAACACCTGTTCTTCCCAAAATGTACCCATTCTGCACTTCTGTTTACAATTGGACATGTGGCCCAATATTTCACAGACCATTGCAACAAGTCCCAAATAGTAGCAAAATAATACTTATTTATAACCTTAGAATAACCAGATGCTTATTATGGCACTTTGTCATTTCTATCTGCTCTGGCATTTTGTTAAAAAAAAAATTTATGAAGGCTTGACATTAATTCTTCTTTAAGCGTTTGGTAGAATTCATTCAAGAAGTCATCTGGACCCGGACTTTTCTTTGTGGGAAGTTTTTGATTATTGATTCAATCTTCTCCACTTGTTATAGGACTATTCACATTTTCTGTTTCTTCCTGAGTCTGTTTCAGTAGTTTGTATCTTTCTAGGGATTCACTCTTTCCATCTAGTTTATCTAATTTGTTGGCATACAATTATTGAGAGCATTCTCTTAAAATCCATTGTTATTTCTGTAAGATCAATAATAATGTCCTTATGTTCATTTTTTATTTTAGTAATTTAAGTTCTTTCCTTCTATTTTATTGGTCTAGCCAAAGATTCGTCTATTTCTCTTAGCTTTTTAAAAAGAACTACCTTTTGGTTTAATTGATTTTCTGTATTTTTTTTTTATTGTATTTTTTCCACTCTAACTAAACCAAACAAGACTCACTGCTGTCGAATCAAATCTGACTCACAGCCACCCCTCCTTGGGTTTCCAAGGTGGTATCTTTATGGAAGTAGATTGCCCAGTCTGCCTTCCAAGGAGTGGCTGGTGGGTTTGAACTGCCAGCCTTATGGATAGCAGTCAAATGCCTCAGGCACTATGCTACCAGAGCTCCTACTCTCTATTTCCTTCCTTCTGCTTGCTTTATGTTCAGTTTGCTGTTGCTCTAGTTTCTTAATGTGGAAAGTTAGGTTATTGATTTCAGATTGTTCTTTGTTTACATAGGCATTTACAGGTATAAATTTTTCTCTAATAAATGCTTTACCTGGATCTCATAAATTTTGGTTACATTGTGATTCTATATGCTCTTGAAAAGAATTTATATTCTGCTTTTGTTGGATGGAGTGTTTTACAGATGTCAGTTAAGTCCAGTTGGCTGATGTTGTTGTTAGGTGCCATCGAGTCAACTGTGACTTATAGTGACCCTATGTACACCAGAACGAAACACTGCCCGGTCCTGCACCAGCCTCACAATTCTTCCTATGCCTGAGCCCATCACTGTAGCCACTGGGTCAATCCATCTCATTGAGGGCCTTTCGCTTTTTCACTGATCCTCCATGTTACCAAGCATGATATCCTTCTCCGGTGAATGGTCCCTTCTGACAACATGGCCAAAGCAGGTAAGATGAAGTCTGTCCATTCTCACTTCCAAGGAGCATCCTGGCTGCACTTCTTCCAGGACAGATTTGTTAGTTCTTCTGGCATCCATGGTACTTTTAGTATTTTTCACTAACACCAAAACTCAAAAGCATCCACTCTTCTTCGGTCTTCTTTATTCATTGTCCAGCTTTCACATGTATATGAGGCTATTGAAAACACCATGGCTTGGGTTAGGCACACCTTAGTCTTCCAGGAGACATCTTTGCTTTTCAGCACTTTAAAGAGGTCTTTTGCAGCAGATTTGCCCAGTGCAATATGACTTCTGATGTCTTGTCTTGACTGCTGCTTCCATTGGTGTTGATGGTGGAACCAAGTAATATGAAATCTTTGACAAGTTCAATTTTTTCTCTATTTATCATGATGCTGCTTATTGGTTCAGTTATAAGGATTTTCGTTTTCTTTAGGTTGAGGTGTAATCCACACTGCAGACTGTGTTCTTCAATCTTCATCATTAAGTGCCTCAAGTCATCCTCACTTTCAGCGAGCAAAGTTGTATCATTTGCATAACATAGGTTGTTAATGAGTCTTCCTCCAATCCTGATGCCACATTCTTCTTCATATAGTCCAGCTTCTCTGATTATTTGCTCAGCATACAGATTGAACAAGTATGGAGAAAGGACCCGCTCCCTTCCTGATTTTAAATCATCCAATATCCCCTTGTTCTGTTTGAACGACAGCCTCCTTGTCAAGATTCTCATGAGCACAATTAAGTGTTCTGGAATTCCCATTCTTCTCAGTGTTATCCACAATTTGTTATGATCTTCACAATCAAATGCTTTTGCATAGTCAATAAAACACAAGTTAACATCTTTCTGGTATTCTTTGCTTTCAGCCAAGATCTAGCTGCCATCAGCAATGATATCCTTCATTCCATGTCCTCTTCTGAAGTTACCTTGCATTTCTGGCAGTTTCCTGTCAGTATACTACTGCAACAATTTTTTAATTATGTGGTAGTCAAGGTTATGTGTCAACCTGGCTGGGCCTGGTTGAGTGACTGGGCAGCTGGTGGTAGTTATTCCCTATGATAAGAATGGCAATCAACTCCATGGTAGAATCTTCTGCGAACAGCTGAGTAGCTGCTTCAGGGATTTGGTCTGCTTCTCATATATAAGGAGACACTTTAGGAACACTCTGCAGCTTTTGGCATTCTTGAATCCTGCATGTAGCTGAGTTGTCATTCAGCAGCCTGCCATGTTCTCTGCCAATCCTGGGACTGTTGATGGACTTGAATTAATGGCCATGTTGTTGTTGTTGTTGTTATGTGCCGTCGAGTCGGCCCCGACTCATAGCGACCCCTCCTTGGGTTTCCGAGGCAGTATCACTACGGAAGTAGGATTGCCCAACCTTCCTTCCAAGGAGTAGCTGGTGGGTTTGAACCGCCAGCCTTCTGGTTAGCAGTCAAGTGCTTTAGCCACTATGCTACCAGAGCTCCTAAATGGCCATGTAGTTTGGTAATAGCAGAACTGTGGCTTTTTACCTGTCAACCTTGGGTTTGCCAGCCTTAGCAGCCAGAAGCTGCTTGAGTGAAGAAAGCCTCTAGCTTCAGTGGGGCCAGGTCAAGAGGCAGAGCCAAAGCCCAAGGTCAAGGGGCTTTCATCCAGCCCCTAGAGCCTGGCACCTTTAACTGAGACTTCTAGCATCCTAAACTATAAGAGAATAAACTCTGATCGGTTAAAGCCATCCCATTTGTGGTATATTCTTTTCAGAGTGGCACTAGGTAACCAAAACAAATTATCTTCAGCAAAATTTTACTTGTGTATGATTTTGTTCAATAATTTCCACGTTCTGTAGGATCACCTTCCTTTGGAATGGTTACAAATACGGATCACTTCCAGTCAATTGGCCAGTAGCTATCTTCCAAATCTCTTGGTATATC
>NW_006921793.1:4334598-4345907 GCF_000298275.1 Orycteropus afer afer
GCATATGAGCAGATAATGGTCTGTTCCACAATCAGCTCCTGGCCTGCTTTTGGCTGAAGATATTGATCTTCTCCATTGCCTCTTGCCAAAGATATAGTCATTCTTATTCCTATGTACTCCCCATCTGGTGAAGTCCATGGGTATAGCCACCATTTGTGTTGTTGAAAAAAGGTATTTGCAATGAATAAGTCATTGGTCTTGCAAAATTCTATCATGCTATCTCCAACATCATTTCTATCACCAAGACCATATTTTCCAACCACCAGTCATTCTTGTTTCCAACTTTTGCATTCCAATCACCAGTGATAATTAACACATCTTGATTGTATGTTCAGTCAATTTCAGACTGCAGAAATTAATAAAAGTCTTCAATTTCCTTATCTTTGGCTTTGGTGGTTGGGGTGTAAATTTGAATAATAGTAATATTAACTGGTCTTCCTCGTAGGCATATGGATATTATCTTATCACTGATAGCATTATTCTTCAGGATAGATATTGAAACATCCTTTGTGATGATGAGTTCCATGCCACTCCTCTTCAATTAGTCATTCCCAGCATAGTAGATCATAGGGTTGTCTGATTCAAAATGGCCAAAACCAGTCCATTTCAGCTCATTAATGCCTAAGATATTGATCTTTATGTGTTCCATTTCATTTTTGACAATTTACAATTTTCTTAGATTCACTTTGTACTTTCCATGTTCTGATTATTAATGCATATTTGCAGTTGTTTCTTCTTGAGTTGTGCCACCTCAGCAAAAGGAGGTCCTGAAAGCTTTACTCCATCCCTATCACCAAGGTCAGATTTATTCTGAGGAGGCAACTCTTTCCTAGTCATATTTTGAGTGTCTTCCCACCCGAGGGGCTCATCCTCTGGCACTATATCAAACAATATTTCAGGGTTATTTTTCAGTAATATATCAGACAGCATTTCATCACTATTTGTAAGGTTTTCCCTGGCCAATCCTTTGAGAAGTGGATGGCCTTTTCCTTCTTCTGAGTCTGTCTTAGGCTGGAAGCTCTGCTGAAACCTGTGCACCATGGCTAACCCTATTGGCACTTGAAACACTGGTGGCACAGCCTCTAGCCTCACGGCAACACACAAGCCACCACAGAATGACAAACCAACAGACAAGCTCATCTCCCTTAGCTGTTCCAAACTGCTCTACTCCCACCTCCTGGCCATCCCTACCAGTTTCAGCCCTCCAAAAACCCATCTGCTGCCACCCCCCGGCCATCTCTACCAACTCCAGCCCTCCAAAGAGCCGTCTGCTACTGCCTCCCAGCCATCCCTACCAGCTCCAACAAAAAAGCAAACAAGAAAAAAAAAAAAAACTCTAAGGTATGGTAAAATGTTATTGAAGAACATAAAAGAGTAAGTGGAAAGTGATTTACTGAATTTGTGAATGAGAGGATTTAATATAGCACTTATCCTAAAATTATTCTATCAATTTAATACAATTCCATCAAAATCCCAACAGGATTTTTCATTGACTTCAAAAATCTGATCCTAAAATTATTATGTAAGGGAAAAAAATACTCAAAATACTCAAAATAATTGCAAAAAAAGAGTTAGCTGAGAAGTTTATATACCACATATCATGACATATCATCAAGCTCTAGTAATCAAGACAATATGGCACATAGAGACTTGCAAAATGACAGCAACACTAGCAATCAGGAAATAGATGGAATAGTCAACAAATGGTACTGAGAAAATGGGATGTCCATATGTTGTTGTTAGTTGCCAACAAGTCAAATCTGACTCATGGTGATGCCATGTATGGAAAGCAGAACTGCTCCAGAGGGTTTTCAAGGTTGTGACCTTAGGGAAACAGATCACCATACAGAAAGAAAGAAAATCAGTCTCTACCTCTTATCACATATAAAAAATAAATTGCAGATGGATTAAGCATCTAAAGTTGAAAAGCCAATTTGAAAAGAAAGCATGAAAGGATTTCTTTATGACCTTAAAATAGGACACAATTTCTTTAAAAACCACTGCAGTGAATTGCTTGATGTGGCCCTTCTAGCCATTGTCCTCCATTCTGTGGTGTTTCGTAAATCCCATTATCCATGCCTGTTTGGGGTGGTGTGGTAGTTAAGGTCAGGTATCAACTTGGCTGGGCAGCTGGTAGTAGTCATTCCCTACAATGACTGGCAATTGACTCTGTGATGGGATTTAGGTTAATTCTGTTGGGACAACACAAGTGGAATGTATCTTGAGTCCTGCCTTGCTGGAGGGTATAAAAAAAATCACCACCCTTAGCTTCCCGGAGGGTTTTACCTACGAATCTCCTGGGAAGATTCACTTGCCTCTTGCTCCAGCTTTGATCCTTGGCTTATCGTCATCTCACCCCTGGATTTGGGACAGCAGCCGCCGTCTGATCTGCTGATCGAGGTTCATCTAACCCCGAGAGTTGGGAGGATCCGCCAGACCTACTCACGGGCCTGGGACTCGCCAGCCTGCCAGCCTCTACCACCACTACGTGAGACGAACCCTTGGGTGTCTGTGAGTTCTGTGAGGCGTTACAGCGAAATTCAGAACCCTAAGACTAGGGAAATTACTGGGAGGAGGAGGAGGGGTTAATGTCTGAGATGATGGAGTGGCATGGTAGTTTGGACATTTGGGACATCTTTGACCTCCGCCTCATGGGGACCAGCCTCATGCTGATCTTTCTAAGAGAAATTGTTCAAGCAACCACCAAGAAATAACCCCTCACAAATTATAAAAGACTGAGAAAATCAGCCAAAATAAAACAAGACACTGTAAGTAATAACAATGGGAGGAACCACTATTTTGTACCTACAGTGTGCCAAGTATTGTTCTATGTGCTTTAATTTACATTGATTAATTTATTTAATTTTACTAAACAGATCCTATTTCCATTTTATACATGGTAAAACTGTGGCACATAAAGGTTAAGTAACTTGTCTAGGGCACACAGCTAGTAAATAAACACAATGAAAAGGCAAAACAGATTTGGAGAAGACACAGTTGTCACTCATAAAACTGGCAAAAGATTAGTATCCAGAATACATAAGGAACTTCTATGAATCAATAAAAAAAGATCAACCCCAACCAACAAGAAAAAAGAAAAGGGCAAAGGAAACAAATATATAACAACACAAGAGGAAATTCACATGGTCAATAGAAGCCTTAAACCTTTACACTTAGGTAAATGAAATTCAAATGATGAGAATATTTGATACCTTCCAGATTGAGAAAAATTAATAAACTTGACAATACCAGATGCTAGTTAGGATAAGAAGCAGAACTCCCATACAGTGCTGTTGAAGAGGGAAACATCCCTGGAAAAGAAATTTGGTAATAACCAGAAAAAAATGAAGACTCACATCTCTTGAAATTCATTCCATTTTTAGGGACACTCACCTACATGGAACCAAGTAGAAGTTATTTGAGACTTTTTCTGCATTATGAAATCAACTTAAATGTCCATTAGAAGCAAAGTGGTAAGCAAGTTATTTTATACAATGGAATCCTCTACAGAAATTAAAGATTGACACAAAAGACCATGGATAATCATATGACCCAGCAATCCCAATCCAAGGTATATACACAGAAGAAGTGAAGGCAGGAATACAAAGAAGAAACCGTACACCAGTGTTCTTTGCAACACTTTTTACAATCATCAAAAGCTAGAAGCTATCAAAATATCCATCAACAGATGAATAGATAAATAAATTGTGGTATATACATACAATGGAATACTACCCAGCTATGAAAACAAAGTCCTGATGCATGCCACCACATGGATGAACCTTGAAAACATCACGCTGGGTGAGATAAATCACAAAAGAACAAACATTGTATGATATCATCAATAAGCAAATATATAGAAACCAGACTTTTATTAGTGGTTACCAGTGGTGGGGGAGAGAGAGAAGGGTGCAGTTTTTGCTTAGGAGGTATTGAGTTTATATTAATGGTGGTGGAATGATTTGGAGAAGGATAGCAATAATGATTGTATAACTTGAAGAATGTTATCAAAGTCATGGAATTGTACATGGGGAAATTGTTGAGATGGCATATATTTTGTCATATATATCTTTTACCACAATAAAATAATCAGTAAATAAAATCTTTGAACAACAACAACAAAAAAGGATAAATCTCAAAAATATGAAGTTTGTCTGGAGAAAAAAAGATAGGTAGTAAATAAATATCCTTTATGAATATAGGTGTGAAAACCCTCAACAAAATACCAGCAAAGTGAATCCAAAAGCATATTAAAATGATTATACAGTATTATAAAGTGGGATTTATCCCAGGAATTCAAGGGTGTTCAACATTAAAAAAAACAATCAACACAATGCACCACATTAATAGAACGAAGGAAAAGAACCACATGACCATCTATCTCAACTGATACAGAAACGGCATTTGACAAAATCCATCCACCTCTCATGATAAAAACACACAACAAGCTAGAATTAGAAAGGAAATCCCTCAATATGATATAAAGAAGCTTATGGAGAAACTCACAACTAACATCCTACTATAGGCAGTCTGGGTGGTACAAATGGTTAAGCAATTGACTACTTGCTTGACAGATAGAAATACCTAGAGAGGCCTCAGAAGACAAGCGTGGCAATCTACTTCCAAAAGTTCACAGCTTTGAAAACCTTACAGAACAGTTTTGCTCTGCAAATCCCTTCATGGGGTCATCATGAAGTAGAACTGACTCAAAGCCACTAACAAGACCATCATCAAACTCAATGTGGGAAAAACTCAGGAGCAAGACACGGATGCCTGCTCTCACCACTGCTATTCAACATTGTATTGGAAGTCCTAGCCAAAGCAATTAGGCAAGAAAAATAAGCTGTATTTGAATCAGGAAGGAAGAATTAAAATGATCATTTAACACAGAAGACTTATCCTATATATATTTAAAAAAAAAAACTGCACAGGAAAACTAGTAGAGCTAATAAATGAATTCAGCAAAGTGACAGACACAAGGTCAACACATAAAAATTCATTGAAGTTCTGTACATCAACAATGAGCATTCTGAAAAGGAAATTAAGGAAACAATTCCACTAATAACAGCATCTAAAAGAATAAAATATCTAGGAATAAATTTAACCAGGGAACTTAAAGACTTTTATACTGAAAACTATGAATTACTAAAAGAAATTAAGCCAGTATAAGTTGCTGTCAAGTCGATGCTGCCTCATGGTGATCCCATGTGTTTCAGAGTAGAACTATACTTCAGATTATTTTCAGTGACAGATTTTTCTAAATCAGATTGCCAGGCCTTTTTTCTGAGGTGCCTATGAATAAACTCCCATCTCTAGACTTTCAGTTAGCAGCAGAGCTAGTTAAGTACTTACATCATCCAGGGACTTTGTACTTACATCATCCAGGGACTTTGGATTCTTCCTTAATTCCTCCAATCTGTAACTTTCTTTCCCCAACCTAAGTCACATATTATTGGAGCAAACAACGACTAATGGCTAATTACCACCATCCTGAGGATACCAGCACAAGAACCAAAACTAAGGATATACATAGCTGTAACCGTGTGTTTTGTACAAACAATTAAAAATATATTTTATGGGCTGCAACTTTGGTGGATATTGGAGGATAAAGGAATAAGTAGGCAGATGGCAGAAGAGCTGCCCCTGGCCTGAGAAGGATTCTTAAATGAGTGGGTGTCCTATCTGTACATGGCTGGTCATTGGCCAATTGTATATAAAATGCTGCACAGGCAATTTCCATCAATAGGTGCTCCTAGCAATCTTGGAAACAGATTCTCTAAAAACAGTGAAGACATTAAATACTCTGTTATGAGATTTTTTTTCTTTTTCATTTTAAATTCATTTGGGTCATTACTTTCACATATTGCAAAACACTTTTTACAGCATACAAAGCTGAGTGAAAAATATTTCTGGAAGGCAATTTGGCAATACATGTAAAGAAAGGCTTAAAATTGTTTCCATACCCTTTGACCAAGAAATTTCAATTTCTAACAATTTATACTTGGGGAATCATTGAAGATACAAACATTTCTGTACTGAAATGTTTATTGCAGTGTTGTTCAAATAGCCCCAAGTAGACATTAACTTAAAAGTCCAATAAAAGGATATAACTTAATTATGTTGCCTGTTCACAGTGAAGTAGTATGCAGTTATTAAAGAATAACTTTTAAGACTTTTTAGTGACATGGAAAAATGTTCATGATAAAAGGTTGAGTGAAAATAGGTTATAATACAAAACGTATGGTACAATTCCAATGTTGCTAAGTGTATTATATATTCAGAAAAGTATGAAAGGAAATACACTGTATTATTGACATAGCTATCTCTAGACTTTTTCTTTATACCTTTCAGAATTTTTCAAGAGTTACAGTGAAAATACATTAGTTTATATTTAGAATTAAAAAAAAATACCTAAAAATAATTGTCCACTTGATTTTGGTGATAATGTGGGAGTGACTTTCTTATCTTCAAGAAAGATGTTAGCTCTTCCCCA
This sequence comes from Orycteropus afer afer, assembly GCF_000298275.1. Lineage (NCBI taxonomy): Eukaryota > Metazoa > Chordata > Mammalia > Tubulidentata > Orycteropodidae > Orycteropus > Orycteropus afer. Next base: position 4,341,092 of record NW_006921793.1, read on the forward strand.
TTACTAGGTTTATGAAAACAGCTTATATAATTGAAAAGAGAATTTCCCAAAGTACTTACTACAGAGAGCAAACATCACTAACTAGACAGGAATCTGGAAGAGTTAATGTGGATCTAATTGGTAGAGATCCTCTCCATTCTCACTGACAGAAATGCACTAGTATTTTAGGACACAAACTCCCCAACAATAGGAAATGAATAATATTTAGTCTGTTTTACAGAGAACTTCTATACAGAGAACTATTTATTTATTTTTAATCTGGACTTATGGGCTCAGCAGGATGAAGAGTAAAACTTTTTGAGTTTCTGGTTCACTGTGTTGGCCTTTCTGTTTATATGTAGGGAGCTCTGGTGGCATAGTGCCTAAGGCACTTGACTGCTAACCAGAAGGCTGGTGGTTCAAACCCACCAACCACTCTTGGCAGGAAGATGGGGCAATCTACTTCTATAGAGATACTGCCTCGGAAACCCAAGGAGGGGTTGCTATAAGTTGGAATCCACTCGATGGCTGTGAATTTGGTTTTTTTTTTTTTAGTTTATCTGTAGGATAAGAATTATAAATTTGGTTTTTTTTTTAGTTTATCTGTAGGATAAGAATTATAATATGCTAATGTTTGTCCCAAAAGACCTGATTTTCAGAGGCTACTAACATTAAGTTCATGGAAGCTACTCTCCTTCTATAGTCACAGACTTTCAAATTTAAAGGAAGAACATGCTTTATGATTTCATCCTGTTGCCACTGAAATGACAGTTCAGCTTGCTAATAGAATATTATCATTACACTTTCCCTGATACCTTCCCAAAAGTAAGGATAAATAAGTTAATATTTTAATGTTAAATACCAGACCAAAACCTGGGGAATCAAGACTAGAAATTCTCAAAACTTAAATCCTAAGGATTTTTTAAATCATTCTTTTTCTCCATGTAAGGGTTGCCAGAAGCTACTTAAATTCAGTTAGAAATAGCAGAGGAGGAAGTCAAGAGAAAAATAGCCAGAAAAAATATACTTTCTGAAGGTGACATGGTCACCAGGACATGTAAAATTTATCCTAAGTTTATAACAAAGTTGATGGAACTGGAATGACCAGACCTGGTGGCAGAAGATGCTCAGACTTAGTTTGATTCAAAGAAATAGAGGAAGTTATGTCACACCAAGAATACAAACAAAAAAACAAACAAACTCACTGCTGTCAAGTCAGATCTGACTCATAGCGACCGCTCCTTGGCTTTCCAAGGCAGTATCTCTATGGAAGTAGATTCCCGAGTCTTCCTTCCAAGGGGTGGCTGGTGAGTTTGAACCGCCAGCCTTCTGGTTAGCAATCAAATGCCTTAGGCACTATGCCACTGGAACTCCTACACAATCCAAGTGAGCTGTATTTGCAGGATAGGCAATCTTTTCTTCTAAAAAGTGAAAGGCTACTCTTGATGTCCACCCCTGCCTTTCTCTCTATCCTGTCCTCCTGCAAGTAACTGGTTTACAAAATACAACTAGTTCTAAAAACAGTAATAAAAAATTAAATAGTAGATAATTTCTACAAAAATATTATAAGAAAAAACGAGATAGAGCAGCAAATCTTACCAAGGATAATGAATTATCTCTCACGCACATGTGCACACACACGGCTGTCACAGAACAGATGATAAATTAGAAATAAAATCTTATGAAAAATGATGCAAAATGGAAATATGAGTACTCCATAAGGAGATAGAAAGATAACAGGAAATAAAAAGCCAGCTAGGAAAACTCAAGACAAAAGTAGAAGGAAAAACTGAAACATTCCCAGAAGTTAAGACAAAAAATATGAAAAGTACAAGGAAGAATAGGCCTTGAGGTAAGCAGAGGAGAGAACACAAAGCAGAGAAGCAAAGGTGCATCAAAGTAAAGGTATGGCAGGTACAGCAGGTGCCCTGGGCACCACCTGAAGAGAAGGGGCCAACTGAGCAGTTTCTATTAACCATTGCAGTGTCCATCACCAACTATGACAGATCATTCAGCAAGTTTAAACAAATATTCTGTACTTAAGAGTCTGCGTGGGTCCAGGCTAACTGTGACCTTACTCTGTTGAGTTCAAAAAGAACAGAAACCGAAACAAATGACCCTGAGCACATCGTAGACCAATTTTCATCAGTGAAAGGAAGGAAGGTGTAGTCGTAATTTTCATGTAGTGCCATAATGTTATGTAAAAGATTAATGAGCTTGACTTGTATTTTTGAGATGATATTATGGTAAAATTATCTAAAAGATGAGTGTCAGATGTTTGGACAGGGGTGCAATTTCCGTGTTTGCTATAGATACACCTCTGCAGAGAAGATAGAAAATAAAGAAATTAAATGGTGGAGGAAAATAACAATCACAATGTGACAGTGAAATATTTATAGATTAAAGGCAAGAAAACACTCCTGAAATAAAGGACCTCCTGAAATAGCACATCGAGTAGCTGAAAAAATATTACCATTTTCTCCATGTAAGGGCTGCCGAAAGCTACTTAAATTCAGGTAGAAACAGCACAGGAGGAAGTCAAGAGGAAAATAGCCAAAATATACTTTCCGAAGGTGACATGATCACCAGGACATGTAAAATTTATCCTAAGTTTATAACAAAGTTGATGGAACTGGAGTGACCAGACCTGGTGACAGAAGATGCTCAGACTTAGTTTGATTCAAAGAAATAAGGGTGCAATTTCAGTGTTTGCCATAGATACACCTCTGCAGAGAAGACAGAAAATAAGAAATTAAATGGCAGAGGAAAATAACATCACAATGTGACAGTGAAATATTTATAGATAAAAGGCAAGAAAACATTCCTGAAATAAAAGACCTCTTGAAATAGCACATCGAGTACCTGGAAAAGTATTACCAAAATGGTCAACAGCAAAACATGGGTCATACCCTAATAAAATTTTGAAATTTTGGTTCAAAAAGATGAAGTCATTTAAAATTTTTTTTTAATTTTTGCAATTTTTCTTCCCCTCCCCTCCCCTCCTACCCCACTACTCAACAAGGAAAGTTTCCTTCCATATATAAACATTTCCTTGACTTTTTACAATAATGAACTAATAGAATATTTGTTCTTCTGTGATTGACTTATTTCACTCACCATAATGTCCTCCAAGTTGATCCACGTTATCTGGTGTTTTGCAGATTGTATGTTATTCTTTAGTGCTGTATATTATTCCATTGTGTGCACGTACCATAGTTTGGTTATCCATTCTTCTATTGATGGGCACCTACCTTATTTCCATCTTTGTGCTATTCTAAAGAGTGCTGCGATGAACATGGGTGTGCATATATCTGTTCTTGTCCTGGCTCTTACTTCTTTAGGATATATGCCTAGTAATGGGATTGCTGGGTCAAAAGGTAATTCTCATTCCAAATTTTTAAGGAATTGCCATACTGCTTCCCACAGTGGTTTTATCAGTTTACATTTCTATCAGCAGTGTGTGAGAGTCCAGATCTCTCCACATCCTTCCCAGCATTTGTCATTTTCTGTCTTGCTAAACTTTGCTACTAGTGCCGGGGCAAGATGCTATCTCATTGTTTTGATTTGCATCTCTGTAATGGCTAATGATCGTGAACATTTCTTCATGTGTTTGTTGGCTGCCTGAATATCCTCTTCGGTGAAGTGTCTATTCATGTCCTCTGCCCATTTTTTAATTGGATTGTTAATCTTTTTGTTGTTGAGGTATTGAAGTTTTCTATAAATTCTAGAGATAAGTCCCTTGTCAGATATGTCATTGCCAAATATTTTTTCTCAATCTGTAAGTTCTCTTTGATTCTTTTGAAGAAATTTTTGAAGCACATAAAAATTTAATTTTCAGAAGGTCCCATTCATTTTTATCTTCTGTTGTTTGTACATTTTGGATTATGCTTATGGTCTATTTATGCCATAAATTAGGGCCCCTAAATTTGCCCAAGTTCTTCCTTGAGGAACTTTATAGTTTAAGGTTTCTCATTTAAGTCTTTGATCCATCTGGAGTTCATTTTTGTGTATGGTGTGAGGTACAGATCTTATTTCATTTTCCTGCAAATGGATATCCAGTTTTGCCAGCACCATTTGTTAAAGAGACTTTCTTTCCCCATTTAATGGATTTCAGCCCTTTGTCAAAGATCAGCTGACTATAGGTCAATGGATCTATTTCTGAGTTCTCAATTCTGTTCCATTGGTCTATATGTCTGTTATTGTACCAGTACCAGGCAGTTTTGACTACTGAGACTGTATAGTAGGTTTTGAGATCCCAGAGTGTGAGACCTCCTACATTGTGCTTCTTATTCAATAGTGCTTTGCTTATCCAAGGTCTCCTTCCTTTCCATATAAAATTAGTGACTGGTTTTTCCATATCCTTAAAGAATGTTGATGGGATCTAGATTGGGATTACTTTTAATGTACAGATTACTTTGGGTATTACTGACATTTTCACAATTTTCAATCTTTCTAGCCACAAGCATAATATATTCCTCCAATCATGTAGATCTCTTATGCTTTCTTGAATAAGTGTTTTGAAGTTTACTTTGTACAGGCTTTTGGGTCCCAAGTGAGATTTATCCCCAAGTATTTTATCTTGTTGGTAGCAATCATAGATGGTATTGATTTCCTTAATCTCTTTGCTGGTGTAGAGAAATCCAACTGAGTTTTGGATGTTGATCTTATATCCTGCCACTATGTTAAATCTCTCCAATAGTTCCAGTAGTTTTTTTGCTGAGTGCCTTGGGTTTTCTATGTATATGATCATATCATCAGCAAATAGGGATAGTTTGACTTCTTCCTTACCAATTTGGATGCCTTTGATTTCCCTTTCTTGCCTTATGGCCCTGGCTAG
>NW_006921793.1:4351037-4355972 GCF_000298275.1 Orycteropus afer afer
TCTTGCAATTGTGTTGACTTTCTCATCATTTAGAAGTTCTGTAACTACATAATTTTTTCCCTCTTTTTGGTTTGTAGTTGTCCTCATTTGCCAATTGATGTCTTTGGTTCCCTATTTACAATCTTGTAGGCTTATTTACTTTGGATACTTCCATAACTGGGTTGGTTTCTGGTTTATGTCATCATGTATGTTAATGGTTGGTTGCTGTTTGTTGTTGTTGGTTCTCTGTCCAAAGGACTCCCTTTAGTATCTCTTATAAGGTTGGTCTGGTTTTAACAAATTCCTTAATTTCTACTATCTGGATATGTCCTAATTTCACCATGATATTTGAGGGACAATTTTGCAAGATGAATAACTCTTGGTTGGAATTTTTCTTCTTTCAGGGTTTAAGGGGGAAAAACAAAAACAGCTGGAGTCAGGTTTTAGTTATAGCCACACCAAAATTTAATTCCAAAAGTCAAGAAAGCAATATATACATACATGTATGTCTGTATATGTGTATATGTATATATGTGTGTATATGTAGGTATATATGTATCTGTGTGTATGTATATATAAATATGTATATGCATATAAACTACGCAAGGAAATAAAATGAGTCAGTCATGTTTCATATCTAGTCAAGATGTTCTTCAATTATATTGTTGAAAATAAAAACTTTCTAACAGTTTTGAACACCTAAGAACTCAGAGAATATTGTTCCCATGAGCTCTTCAGTAACTATGAAGGGGAAATTATGGCAAAAGACCCAATGGTAAGAATTGTATATATTTAAAAATAAAACTAATATTAAAACAAACATGAAAAATTGACAGATCAGATTGCCAATTTTTTTTTTTTTTTTTTTTGGTTAGCCTTGAGAAGCTAGAAATGACATAACTGATTAAACTGATCAGGAAAAAGGCCAATGGAGGTAGAGAATAAAATAAGGTTTGACTGCCTCATAAAAAAAAAAAAAAACAAAAAAAAAAACTCAGATCCAACTCATAGTGACCCCTTCCCTCCTTCAGTTTCTGAGGCAGTATCACTACGGAAGTAAATTGCCCAATCTTTCTTCTGAGGAATGGCTGGTGGGATTGAACCTCCAGCCTTCTGGTTAGCAGTCAAATGCCTTAGGCACTATGCTACCAGAGGTCCTCCGTAATATCTAGGAGTCAAAAATTATGACTTAAAGCTGACAAATCAAGTAAGAGAATTATTAGTGTATTAGAATAAATCAAAACACTAAGGAAAAAAAACACTAATTATGGGATGAAGATGAGGAAAAAGATAGGAGAGGAGGAACATTTCATGTTAATATTTTATTTAGGTAATATCTAGATAAAAAGAATACTGTTGTTGTTGTCGAGGAAACTTGGTGGTGCAGTAGTTAAAGAACTTGAGTGCTAACTGAAAGGTCAGTGGTTTGAACCCACCAGCAGCTCCATGGCAGAAAGATGTGGCAGTCTGTTTCCAGCCTTGGAAATCCATGGAACACTTCTACTATGTCCTACATGGTCACTCTGAGTTGGAATTGACATGACACCAAGAGGTATGGTTTGGCCTTTTATTGTTGTTGTTATTGGCTGCCACTGTGTCTGTTCCTGACTCAGAGCAACTCTATGCACAGTGGAATGAAACATAAAATGCAACCCAGTTCTGCACCATCCCCATGACTGGTTGAGGACTGAACCACTGTGATCCATAGGCATTTTCATTGGCTGATTTTTGGAAGTAGACCTCCAGGCTTTTCTTCCTAGTCTGTCTAAGTCTAGAAGGTCTGCTGAAATTTGTTCAGCATCATAGCAACATGCAAGACTCTATTGACAGAGGGATGGTAGCTGCATGGTTGAGAATTGCATCTGAGTCTCCTGCATGGGAGGTGGGAATTCTATCACCATATCACCCATGCCTCAAAAAGAGGACTGAAATTATTATTAAAAATTTATAAAGTAACCACCAGCAGAAAAAAAAATTCTTCCTAAGTATGTATTTAAAAAAGAAAAAAAAACATACAAAATAAAATTTAAAACAAAACAAAACAGAAAAAAACCCTAGGCCTTCTAAAAAGAACTAAAACTCTTCAAACAACATACTACAATGGGTAAATATTATAGTATGTAAATTGTATCTCAATAAAGCTGTTAAAATAAAACAAAATGACAAAAAAATTGCCTCATAATAAAATATTCTTTACAACTATGAAAACTTTAAAGTAATATGACACAAGTAAAATTAAACATCAATAAATGAGCTTAACTCACCTATTAAATAATAATTTTAAAAATCTAATCGGTTCAGAAAGTAAATCTCAACTTACATTGCTTTCAAGAGATATACATAAAACAAAATGATTTAGAAAGATTGAAAATGAGAGGGTGGGCAAATTTCTCTCTTAATTTCAACTTTTAAAAGTTGATCCTCATCTATCTCAATAAATTGACAGTCTGATAGAACAGTGACTAATATTTGTCTGGTTTTTCACAGAGCATTTTCTTATATACGATCTCATTTAAATCTCTTAGTAACTTTATCATAGGTAATGTTTTTTCACAGATAGGAACCCTACATATGAAAAGAAAGGGGGCTTAATGAGGTTCACAGAGTCACTACTTGAATGCACTTGAATCAGTCCTAGGTTTTTAGGCTTACTTATCCCATTATCATTTCTCCTACATTATCTGACCTCAGGAAGAAGTCTCAGAGAGCAGGTCATAGATAAACTTATGCAAGTTATTTTCTCTCTTTAAAATAAAAGTTGCTACAATTTTTGGGTACTTCTATGTCTCCTATAAGACTTTTGAGTCTAGATGTTTTGTATGTTATACCCTTAATCCCTACAACACTTAAATATCAATTTTTGTGTTTTTACACTTAAGGCAATTAAGGCCAAGGAAGGTTAAGTAACTCGCCCAAGTTGCACATAAAATAAACAAAACTGAGATCCCAAGTCAGATATGCCTGACTCCAAAACTCAGTGATTTCCAGAGTGTTATTAAGAGTGACAGTTTTCACTCATCTGTGAGTGTGTCATACTGTGGTGTCTTGCACATTGCTGTGGTGCTGGAAGCTTTGCCACCAGTGTTTGAATCCCAGCAAGGTCACCCATTGGGACAGGTGGACACTTTCAGACTGAGGCAGACTAGGAAGAAGAACGTGGCCCTACACTTTTGGAAAAATTGGCCGCTGAAATCTCATGAATAGCAATGAAACACTGTCTACTATATTACTAGAAAACTTTATGAAATGAATAGCAGTGGAACATTATCTGATATAGTGCCAGAAAATGAGCTCAAAAAGCAACTGGGAAAGAGCGCCTTCTCAAAGAGTCAACCTTAATGATGTGGATGGGGTAAAGTTTTAGGGACCTTCACTTACTGATGTAGATGACTCAAAATGAGAACAGCTACAAATATTCATTAATAACTGGAAAAAGGACTGTAAGAAGTATGAATCCAGGAAAATTGGAAGTTGTCAAAAATAAAAGGGAATGTATAAAGATCAGTATCCTAGGCATTAGTGAGATGCAATGGGCTGGAATTCGCCATTTTGAATCAGACAATCATATGGTCTACTGTGCCAGGAATGACAAATTGAAGAGGAATAGCATCACATTCAGGAGGAGCTCTGGTAGCATAGTGGCTAAAAGCACTTGACTGCTAACCAGAAGGCTGGTGGTTCAAACCCACCAGCCACTCCTCGGAAGGAAGGTTGGGCAATCCTACTTCCGTAGTGATACTGCCTCGGAAACCCAAGGAGGGGTCGCTATGAGTCGGGGCCGACTCGACGGCACATAACAACGACAACAACAGCATCACATTCATAGTTAAAGAGAAAATTTCAAGATCTATCCTGAAGTACAAAGTTGTCTGTGATACGATGATACCAATACATGTACTAGAAGACCTAGGTATTTTTTTCTTTTTGGTTTACTAGGAAGACCAGTTAATACTATTATTCAAATTTATACACCAATCAATATGTCAAAGAGGAAGAATTTGAGGATTTTCTTTTTTTATTAGCCAACTTTTTAAGTCTGAAATTGACAAAACATGCAATCAAGATATACAAATAATTACTGGTGATTGGAATGTAAAAGTTGGAAACAAAGTAGTACTATTGGTAGTTCCAAAATATACCCTTGGTGATAGAAATGACATTACAGGTCGCATGACAGAATTTTGCAAGACCAATGACTTATTCATTGCAAGTATATTTTATCAACCATATAAATAGTGACTATAAATGTGGACCTCACCAGGTGGAATACACAGGAATCAAATCAACTATATCCATGGAAAGAAACAAGGGAGAAGCTTAATATCATGAGTCAAAAGGAGGCCAGCAGTTGACTGTGGAATAGACCATCACTTGTTCACATGCAAGTTCAAATTGAAGCTGAACACAGTTGAAACACATCCACCAGAGCCAAAATATGACCTTGATTATATCTCACCTGAATTTAGAGAGCATCTGAAGAACAGATTTGATGCACTGAACACCAATGACGAGAAACCAGATGTGCTGTGGGATGACATCAAGATTACCATAAATGAAGAAAGCAAAAGGTCATTAAAAAGACAGGAAAGGAAGGAAAGACCAAAATGGATGTCATAAGAGACTCTAAAACTTGCTGTTGAATAGAGTGTAACTAAAGCAAATGGAAGAAATTATGAAGTGAAAGAGCTAAACGGAAGATCTCAAAGAATGGTTTAAGAAGACAAAGTAAAGTATTACAATGAAATGTGCAAAGACCTGGAATTAGAAAACCAAAAGGGAAAAACACACTTGGCCTTTCTCAAGTTGGATGAACTGAAGAAAAAATTCCAGCTATGAGTTGCAATGTTGAAGCATTCTATGGACAAAATAATGAATGATTCAGGTAACATCAAAAGAAGATACAAGGAATGCACAGAATCACTGTACCAAAAGAAATTGGTTAAGATTCAACCATTT
>NW_006921793.1:4356517-4358564 GCF_000298275.1 Orycteropus afer afer
ATATATATATAAATACCATGGACTTCCAGAAGAACAACAAATCTGTCTTGGAAGAAGGGCAGCTGTAGTACTCCTTAGAAATGAGAATGGCCAGACTTTGTCTCACATACTTTGGTCACGTTGTGAAAAGGGGCCAGCCCCTGGAGAAGGATATCGTGCTCAGTCAAGTAGAGAGTCAGCAAAAAAGGAGAAGACCTTCAATGACATGGATTGACACAATGGCTGTCTTGATGGGCTCAATCATAGCAGGGATTGTGAAGGACGGCACAGGACTGGGCATTGTTTCATTCTGTTGGCCATAGGGTTGTTAAGAGTCAGAGCTGACCCGATGACACCTAACAAAAACAACAGTGAAGTTAGGAAAGGTTAACACCAGGAGAGTATCAGAGAACGTTACCTGCACCATCAATCCTTAAAAACTTTGTATGTTAGTGAAAGCAAATAAAACCATGGCTGGCGTCATGAGCATGCAATTTGTACAATCACACAGGGCCATGTGCTCAGAAAAGTTTTGTACTTGGTCTAATAAATACTCTGCTGTCACCATCTTGGTATTTTTAATAACTGACCTTTGAATTTGTGTTTTTAGGTGAAGTCCAATGGCACAATGGAGCACACATTTGTGGAGAGGAGCTGTAGAGAACAAGCATTCCGTGGCGATTCACTGCAGCCTCATTCACACAGTGCCCATGATGCTCCATAAGCACAGGATTCTCACGGACTTCTGATATGTGTTCAAGATGAAAATTTACATCTGTAACTGAGGAAGCTCCAACAGACCCAAGAGGCCATACCTTCCACTGGAACCAGAACTTGCTCTGAAAGTGGAAAGAAGGCAGTAGCATTCTAAAAAATGCAAACAACTAAGATATCATATCCTTTATTACTTGTATTATTTCCTTGTGTTAGGCCAAAGCTTATACTGAAAATGATGACACAGAAGGAAAAAGAAAGATAGGGCAACCTGTAATTCCTTTTCCTTTCAGATCTTACTTATCAGGAAGCCGAAGGTTGGTACTGTGTTATCTGTAAGGTGTAGGGGGAGGGGAAATGTTCTATGATCAAGTCTCTGTCTTTCAGTAACCCTGAGTTCCAGAATACAACCACAGAGCACAATGTACCTGTATGAAGAAGTGAAATAAAAACAGTTTTGTACAGTGTTTCTGCAGTTCTGGTAACAACACACATATCAACATATGAATGATGAAATATGACTTAAATAATTTTGATGATCTTGTGTATGAGTTAAATTTACTTATATTTATATTTAAGGAGCTTTGGTAGCATAGTGCCTAAGGCATTTGACTGCTAACCAGTAGGTTGGTGGTTCAAACCCACCAGATGCTCCATGGAAGGAAGACTGGGCAATCTACTTCCGTAAAGATTTATCACCTTGGAAACCTAATAGGGGTCGCTATGAGGTCAGAATTGACTTGACAGCAGTGAGTATGGTTTGATATTTGTATTTAAAACTAGGAAGGTTGGGCAATCCTACTTCCGTAGTGATACTGCCTCGCAAACCCAAGGAGGGGTCGCTATGAGTCAGGGCTGACTCGACGGCACATAACATGCATATTGTAAAAATGCTAATAGACTTGGACCAGATAGCTCTTGGTCTAGCACGTAAACAGCTTGGAAGTCATCACTCCCAGACTCATGAGAAAAAAAATGAAAATGCTAATAATCAACAACTCTTCTCAGACTCCTCAGAGATTTGTTGTCACAGAGCATACCATCATCCTAAAAACTGGAGAGGTAGACAGGCTGAGACAAAGAAGCTTACTGGGAATAGAGACTGCCATTACTTGGACCCAACAAGGAACAGGAATACTTAAAGGGTAACTGACTAATTGCTGGGGACTGAGGCTAGACTAGCTTAACAGATAAAAATTCCTGGAGGCCCTGTGTTAGAGGGGCCTCCACTCTTTCATGAGTTTTATCTCCAAGAGCTCCACCAGCTTCTCACTGTGAGGCTCAGAGAAAAATACCATCATGCTTCTGGTTCTCTCACTATCTCACTGCCATCGAGTCAGATCGCTCACAGTGA
>NW_006921793.1:4362664-4369883 GCF_000298275.1 Orycteropus afer afer
CTTGTTCATTGCAAACACCTTTTTTCAACAACACAAATGGAGGCTGTACACGTGGACTTCACCAGATGGAACACACAGGAATCAGACTGATTGCTGTGTTAGGATCACTAAACTAACCTGTCTGTCTGCCGTCTTCTCTGTTCTGATTTTCTGATTCTGTTTCTTTTGTCACCAGGTTTTGAGATAGGTAACAGGTAACAGCCAGAGTGCACTCCTCTAGGATGTATTTTAAAACATTGAAACAAATTTGGTTATCACCCCATGAAAAAGAAAAGGCTGGTCTTTTTAAACAGTTGTGTGACCATAATATGAATTAGGAGACCAAAAACGCTGGCCACCTTCTGGGTCAGTAAATTATACTATTCTGCAATTAGATTTGCTTAGTTCCTGCATTGCCAAATAGGGCAAGAAAATTTATATGTATGTTTTTGTACAATGATATAGGAACTTGTACTTTTTTGCAATACCACCTGGCCACCATACATTTTGGGGGCTCAAGAAAAATGGCCAGAGAATGGTTGTCTCTAACACTATTTCACAATTGGATCATTTTTGCAAAACACAAAGAAATCATAGAGAAATTTCTTATTTGAGAACCAAATGCAAGTTTAAAGACCCCAAAGAAAAATCCTTTAAGGCTTTAGTCCTGAAGCCCAGAAAGGAGGAGGATATACTCACTGACCCTTTGTTCCAACCTCTACCTCCCCCAGTAGCACCTTGAGCATCTGAGGTGTCATCTCCCACAGGCTCTCTGATCATGGGCAGAATAGATCACTCACCTTGTAATCTCAGGAGACCAGCACTGCCACTCCTTATAGAGGAACTGGTGGGACCCCCACAACCCAGGCGTGTAGCCCCCTCTTCTCCAGCCTAACTCCTATACATGCCTGACCTAATCCCCTATGTCAATGCCAGAACTACTGCCTCAACTTTCTCCTATGGGACTTAGATCTGGAAGCAGATTATACTCTCCAGTGCCAACTGTGGGTAAGTTGCTCCTCTTGAGGCAAGTGGTAGATGGAAATGGGGGAACCACCCAAGTACATGTCCCCTTTTTCTGTCCCTGACTTGGGACTATGGAAAGAAAAATTTTGTAGCTTTTCTGAAGATTCAGAGATGAACTTATTAAACTTAGTCTAACTTTTGATATGACCTTGAAATGATTATCATTTTGACTCATTGTTACACTCCAGACAAAAAGTCTAGGATCCTGACTAAGCCCAAGGAACTGCAGACTAGCCAACTCCTATTAACCTACACCATGACATTTACAGACCAGGTGGAGGAAGCCATCCCTGAGGCAAATCCTCATTGGGACTATGAGAGTCTTGTTGACGAGGGTGACATGAGGCATATGCTAACTTGCCTCTCAGAAGGCATGAAGTAGTGCATTGTTAAACCATTAACTATGAAATAAAGGATGTAATAATACAAGGGAAAGAAGAAAATCCAGCTCTATTTCTTAAACAGTTAACTGAAGCAGTCAGAAAATATACCAACAATGACCCTGACCCACCGGTAAGGCAGCATTTAAAAGCCATGCACTTTATCACCCAGTTGGCCCCTGATAACAGGAGAAAGCTGCAAAAGCTAGAGGCAGGACCTGAAACCCCACCCTCACAGCTAGTTGACAAGGCCCTTAAAGTTTGCATAACAGGGACTGAACAGGGGAGGAGAAAAAGATGGGTAAGCAGATCTGATTGATGGCCACTGCAAATGTCCAAATGTTTGTAGCACTCCTCCAGGGACCACCCCACGGTAACCCTCAGGGACCAAGAAGACCTGGGCTGTAGGGTACCTTGTCATGGCAACAAGCAAAGCTGGGGCCAAACCAGTGCCTGCACTGCTGGAAGGAGAGTTACTGTAAGAGGGACTGCCTGGAGCACCCCAAAGCAGGACACCCCAACAAGGAACCTCAGAGACCTCCTGGGCAAGCTCTCCCTGGGAGGTAAAGCTGACAGTTCCAATTGAGATGGCTCCTGTCATCTCAGCAGAACCTCGGGTTACTATGGACATAGCAGGTAGGACAACCACTTTCTTATTAGACATGAGAGCTGCTTCATACCCAATTCTCTGACAACAACTGCATAGTTACCAGGGTGGATGGGAAGCCTAAGGTAAGAAAATTAAGCTTCCCCCTTAATTGTGAAATAAGGTCTAGCATTTTGAGCCATTTCTTTTTTTATGTTCCTGAGTGCCCTATCCCCTTGCTAGGAAGAGATTTACTTGCTAAGTTGGATGTTTTTGTAAGCTTTGATGAGAAAAGAATTTAAATGGATATAGAAAGTTGTAGATGGTCAAAGTAAGTTGCATAAAGTCAGAGAAAAGTTAATAAGAGGTTAAGAAGAGAAAGTGAAGATTTTTTCTGGTTATGCCAGAATATGAAAGATGACAGAGGAATGACAGTCCTTCTCTTACTGAGAAAGTGGTCCCCAAGTTCAAGAATCTGCCTTCAAAGGAGATATTAGAACACATATTTCTGGAAGTATAGAATACTTCCACTACTGGGAAAGCAAAGAATGCAGACCCCATGTTTATAAAGTTGAAACCAGGGGTTATCAAGTTTCCCCCAAGAAAGCCTAGATATCGCAGTCTGGTGCAATACTTGAAATTCACCCTGACTCCAGGAAGTTGAGCATTAGTGGTTATACTTACCACCAGAAAATAGCTTAGAGGCTTCCCAGTGATGGCTAGATTTTATAGAATACAGATGTATGAGTCTTTGAAAGAAGACAGAAGGTGTCCCTGGATTGAACTCCCAGTGTCAGCAAGACTTCCAAAAGTTGAAACTGGATCTCAGAAGGGCTCCTATTCTTGGGCTCCCATTGTTGTTGTTGTTGTTATGTGCCATCAAGTCAGACCTGACTGATAGCAACCCCTCCTTGGGTTTCCGAGGCGGTATCACTACGGAAGTAGATTGCCCAACCTTCCTTCTGCGAAGTGGCTGGTAGGTTTGAACCGCCAGCCTAGGAGGCCTCAAAACTCACACTAGGACAACCTACCAAAGTTCTTATGCCTGACCAAGTCCAAACCATTTTAGAAGTGAAAGGCAGATACTAGTTGCTGTAAGCAAAGATCCTTGAACAGGCTGAATGGTTAGACAGCTCATACACAGATGTGCAATAATTTTTTCAATCAGAAGGACACTTGCCTTCTCTCACTTTTTTTTTTTTAATCTCTCTTAGGACCTGCCATAATTATTTTGTTTTTACTTCCATTCTGCCCTTGCTTGTTTAAACTTTTAGTTAAATTTTTATTCTCTAGGTTACAGCAGTTTCAGTTTAACCTAATGATGATGAAAGACTTCAATCCCATACCCAAGGAGGAGCCTGCCAGGCCATATAAACCACTAAAACAAGTTGTTGTTGTTGTTTGCTGTTGAGTCGGCCCTGACTCATAGCGACCCCTCCTTGGGTTTCCGAGGCAGTATCACTACGGAAGTAGGAATGCCCAACCTTCCTTCCGAGGAGTGGCTGGTGGGTTTGAACCGCCAGCCTTCTGGTGAGCAGTCAAGTGCCTTAGGCACTATGCTACCAGAGCTCCTCTAAAACAAGTAGTGAGAGATTTCCAATCTGATAGGCATGTAGATGACCGTATGGCAGCTTAAAGAAGCTACAGAAAAAGAGACCTCTGCCCATGTCCTCCAAAATGAATGAGTATGAAATCTCTCAGGGGGCAGTGAGACAGGCAGGGAACCAGGCCAGCTGGATCAAACTGCCTCTGACTCAGTATTCTCAGAGTCTAAGCCTACATGCAGACCACCACTTAACTACTGCAGCTAGCCACAGAAAGCTACACACAATTAACAAGCTAGGCCCTTAGGCAAGATAAGAAGCTACATTTGAAAAGCCCCACAAGCTTGACTAGTTGTAAAATGCTGATAAACCTATTTTTCCAGCACTTCACCAGCTACAGGTACAGTAAAATTCAACATGACCCAACCAAGTGACAAAGGCAGTAAAGAACAGGAGCCCCTCACCAGGACTGGAACCAGGGTCCAGAGACATCATGCATGTGCAACTTCCCAGAAACCTTCACAATGGGGTTTCATCTTTGTTCCCACAGCCTTTGTGGTGGATTCCATCTTGGTTACTTCCTGCATATGCATCTGATCTTCATAACCCCACATCTTTCCCAGAGATCCCCACCCATTTCATGAATAAAGATGATATATTTTGAGTTCTGGTAGCATAGTGCCACTCCTCGGAAGGAAAGTTGGGCAATTCTACTTCTGTAGTGATAATGCCTCGGAAACCCAAGGAGGGGTCGTTATGAGTCAGGGCCGCACATAACAACAACAACAACAAGCATAGTCCCTAAGGCCCTTGACAGCTAACCAGAGGCTGGTGGTTCAAACCCACCAGTCACTCCTTGGAAGGAAGGTTGGGCAATCTACTTTCTTAGTGATACTGCCTCGGAAAACCAAGGAGGGGTCACTATGAGTTGGGGCCGACTCGAGGGCACATAACAACAACAACAACAATATAAACCCTAAGAAATCCTTTATTTAAGGAGAGATTGGAGGCTAGTGTAGGCAAAAGCCCCTCTCCATCTCTTCCTCATGGGCTCTTCTCTTTCTCTTTAATAAACTTTGGACATTTTGTTCTTGTGGATATTTTGCCTCTCCTATTTAATTCTTGAGGAAGCTCTGGTGGCGTAGTACCTAAAACATTTGATTGCTAACAAGAAGGATGGTGGTTCAATCCCACCAGCCACTCCTCGGAAAGAAGATTAGGCAACTGACTTCCATAGAGATACTACCTTGGAAACCCAAGGAGGGGTCTCTATGAGTCAAATCAACTCCACAGCAATGAGTATGGTTTTTGGTTTATTTAATTCTTTGTCAGTAGAAACCAGGAAAGGGAGGGAGCAGGAGAGGCCAGAGACCTGCAGAGTGGCAGGATATCCTGGTAAAAAGGGACGGGGAGGCAAGGCTAGGCCTCAGCCCCCTATAGCCAAGAAAGGGAGGGAGCAGCCTGGGACCATAAAGTGCCAGGTTCCAGGTAGAAATTAGGTAAGGGGAGGGCACAGAGGTTTCCAACAGCTAAGGGAGACAAACTTGCCTGTCAGTTTGTCATCCTGTGGGGCTTGTATGTTGCTGTGAGGCTTGAGGCTGTGCCACCGGTGTTTCAGATGCCAGCAGAGTTACACATGGTGCACAGGTTTCAATGCAGCCTACAGAGTAAGATAGACTAGGAAGGAGGAGAAGGACATCCCCTTCTCAAAAACTGGCCAGGGAAAACCTTATGAATTGCAGAGAAACACTGTCTGATACATTACTGGGCAACTTTAGGAGTAGTTTGGAAACATTGTCTGACAAAGCACAGGAAGATGAGCCCCTTGGGTCAGAAAGCCCTCAAAATAGGACTGGGAAAGAGCTGCCTCATTAGAGTAGAAGCAACCTTAATAATATGAGTAAAGTAAGTCTTTTAGGACCTCAATGTGCTAACATGGCACAACTCAAATTGAGGAGAAACAGCTGCAAACATCCATTAATAATCAGAATATGGAATGTACAAAGTATCAATCTAGGAAAATTGGAAGTTGTCAAAAATGAAATGGAACGCATAAAGATTGATATCCTAGGCATTAGTGAGCTGAAATGGACAGGTTTGGGGCATTCTGAATCAGACAACCATATGACCTACTATGCAAGGAATGACAAACTGAAGATGAATTGTGTGGCATTCATCATCAAAAAGGATGTTGCAAGATCTGTCCTGAAGTACAATGCTGTCAGTGACAGGATACTATCCATATGCCTACAAGGAAGGCACTCGACTGCTACCCAGAAGGCTGGCTCTTCAAACCCACCAGCCACTCCTCGGAAGGAAGATGGAGCAATCTACTTCTGTAGTGATACTGCCTCAGAAACCAAAGGAGGGGTCGCTATAAGTCAGGTCCGACTCAATGGCACATAACAACACCACACAAGGAAAACCCATTACTACTACTATTATTCAAATTTACACACCAACCTCTAAAGCCAAAGGTGAGGAAATTGAATATTTTTATCAACTTCTGCAGTCTGAAATTGACTGAACATGCTCAAGATGTGTTGTTTATCACCAGTGACTGGAATGGAAAAATTGGAAACAAAGAAGAATCACTGGTAGTTGGAAAATTTGGCCTTGGTGACAGAAATAATGCTGGAGATGGCATGATAGAATTTTTTAAGACCAACGACTTATTCATTGGAAATACCTTTTCTTTTTCAACAACACAAACAGCAGCTATACGGGTGGACTTTGCCAGATGGAGTACACAGGAATTAGATTGACTGCATCTATGGCCAAAGGAGATGGAAAAGCTTATTATCTTCAGCCAAAAGTAGGCCAGGAGCTGATTGTGGAACAGACCATCAACTGCTCATATGCAAGTTCAACTTGAAGTGAAGTTAAAACAAGTCCATGAAAGCCAAATTATGACCTTGAATATATCCCTCCTGAATTTAGAAACCATCTAAAGAATATATTTGATGTATTGAACACCAATGACTGAAAACCAGAATTGTGGATTACATCAAGAGCATCATCCATGAAGAAAGCAAGAGGTTATTTAAAATATGTGAAAGAAAGAAAAGACCAAAATGGATGTCAGAAGAGACTGAAACTTGCCCTTAAGTGAAGAGTAGCTAAAGGGAATGGAAGAAATAACAAAATAAAAGAGATGAACGGAAGATTTCAAAGAGCAGCTCAAGTAGACAAAGCTAATTATTATAATGAAATGTGCAAAGACCTGGAGTTAGAAAACCAAAAGGGAAGAACACACTTGGCATTTCTGAGACTGAAAGAACTGAGGAAAAAATTTAAGCCTCAAGTTGCAATACTGAAAGATTCTATGGGCAAAATATTAAATGATGCAGGAAGCATCAAAAGAAGATGGAAGAAATGTACAGAGTAACTGTACCAAAAAGAACTGCTTGATCTTCATTCATTTCAGGAGGTGGCCTCATATGTTCAAGAGCCAACAGTATTGAAGGAAGAAGCCAAAGTTGCACTGAAAGAATTGGCGAAGAACAAGGCTCCAGTAATTGACACAGTACCCATCGAGAGGTTTCAACATATAAATGCCCCACTGGAGGCACTCACTCGGTTATGCCAAGAGATTTAGAAAACAGCTATCTGGCCAACTGACTGGAAGAGATCCATATTTGTACCCATTCCAAAGAAAGGTGATCCCACAGTATGTGGAAATTATCAAACAATATCATTAATAT
>NW_006921793.1:4370343-4388301 GCF_000298275.1 Orycteropus afer afer
GGGAGCGTGTCAGGGTTGTATCCTTTCACCATACTTATTCCATCTGTGTGCTGAGCAAATAATCTGAGAAACTGGACTATATGTAGAAAAACATGGCATCAGGATTGGATGAAGACTCATTAACAACCTGCAATACGCTGAACACACAACTTTGCTTGCTGAAAGTGAGGATGACTTGAAGTACTTACTGATGAAGATTGAAGAATACAGTCTGCAGTATGAATTACATCTCAATACAAAGACAAAAATCCTCACAACTGGACCTATAAGCAGCATCACGACAAATGGAGAAAAGATTGAAATTGTCAAAGACTTCACATTGCTTGGTTCTATAATCAACGCCAGTGAAAGAAGCAGTCAGGACATTAGACGAAGTATAGCACTGGGCAAATTGGCTGCAAAAGACTTCTTTCAAGTGCTGAAGAGCAAAGATGTCTCTTTGAGGACTAAGGTGCACCTGACACAAGCCATGGTATTTTCAATCGCCTCATATGCATGTGAGAGCTGGACAATGAATAAGGAAGATGGAAGAAGAATTGATGCTTTTGAGCTGTGGTGTTGGCGAAGAATGCTGAAAGTACCGTGGACTGCTAAAAGATCTAACAGGTCTGTCCTGGAGAAAATGCAGCCAGAATGCTCCTTGGAGGCAAGAATGACCAGACTTCATCTCACTTACTTTGGTCATGTTGTCAGAAGTGACCATTCCCTGGAGAAGGATGTCATGCTCGGTAAGGTGGAGAGTCGATGAAAAAGGGGAAGGCCCTCAACGAGGTAGATTGACCCAGTGGCAGTGGTGATGGGCTCAAGTATAGCAGGGATCATGGAGCTGGCTTAGGACTGGGCGGTGCTTCATTCTGCTGTGCATAGGGTCACTATGAGTCAGATATGACTCAACGGTACCTAACAACAACAACAGAAGCCAAGGACCCTTGCTTAGGGTCCCAAGATCCCTGGTGACAGTCAGGCTGCCAACCTTTAAGTTAGTAGTTGAGTGTAAACCATAGGACATTATGATTTGGAGCAGGACAGGGACAAGACTGGATCCTTAGAGAACCATTTCCACATTCCTGGGTTTGGTTACTTAGTATTTGAGGACTTTAGGGGGTCATGTAATTTTGACTACCAGCTCTTGGTTCTAAAGTATCTTTGAATGAATCTCAACTGACTGCTGGTCCTCCTGTACTTATTTTCCAACTTTCAGTATATCTTTAAGCTTCAAATCCCTCCTCTCCCTACCCCATACCATTTCTCAGAATTTCTCTCCATTCTCAAATAGATGGCAGTGTGATCTACTTTTGTTTATTTTTAAAGTCCACCTCTCACTCACTCATGTCTTCAAACAATTCTAGTTGTTTCATTTGACTTCTATTCAATTTCCCTCTGAAATGGAACTAATAGGTTTTTTAAGCCAAGCAATCTGAAGACAAAGATAGAGGAAATGATACTCTATTACTCTAAATAGTTCACAAACCACCTTTTCAAGGCTTTCTAGAAAGACTTTTATGATACCTTGATATAAGTATTTCAATAAGTAGAAAATAATTAAGGGTCACTGGGTTGGAATGACTCTTGCTGCTACCATTGAGCAGTGATCTTATTACCACTAACAATCAGCTCACCCTCTCCCCAATAATTTTCACAAAGACAAATCCTCTGAGCCAAGCAACCATTCTAATTCTCCAGGAACAGCTTATCAATTATGCACTTCATATCCTAGTCATGGTACCCTCTGGGAAAAGGTTGAGGGGAAAGGGAGTGTTAAGGAGAAGTTGACCCTATGTTGGTCTCTCCAGATGGAATGAAAGACAAAGCTGTTCACAAATCTGTTATTCTCCTACCCTACTTGCCAAGGAGCAGCCCCAGTGGGAAATGCCCAACCTTCTAATCCATACCAAAACCCTAGTTGGTTCTTGGGATTAACTAATTTATTCAGGGTCAGCAGACTCTCTCTCTTCTGCTCCCATCCCCCCGCCTTTTTAAATTTTGTTCATTTTTGATTCATCATCTCCAGTAATTTGCCTCTTCTGACCATGCTTAAAAGAGAACTAAAATGTGAGCTCTGAGAGAACAGACCTCTTTTCTACGTTGTTCAGCACTGTATACCTGACTTATATCACTAGCACAGTAGTCTGTACATGTAACTGTAGCTGATAACTAATGGTTGACTGGATGATAAATACATGGACAAAATAGCACGTGCTTCACAATTACTGAAAAATCAACTGAGCCTCACTCACAGAATTTCTGATTCAGAAGGTCTGGATTAGGGATGGAAATTTTTCTTTTCTAGTGAGTTCTTTACAACCTCAAGTGGCGTAATGCCTAAGTCTTTTGACTCCTAACCAGAAGGCTGGCAGTTCAAACCCACCAGCCACTCCTCAGAAGGAACACTGGGCAATCTATTTCCTTAGAGATACTGCCTCAGAAACCCAAGGAGTGGCAGCAGTGAGTTTGAGTTTTTTGTTTTGTTTTTTAATTAAGTTCCCTGGTGATGCTTATGTTGGTGGGAAAGTAGAAATGGGACCACACTTTAAGAACCACTGGCCTAGCACAAGAGTGTATTTACAGTTGTCCAGGATTCCATAACAGGAACCATACTGGAGAACAAATTTAGATCAAATTAATGATCACAAATTCCACCTTTCTACTCCTGATTTATCTAACACTTCACCTTTTTACTCTTGGCTTATCTAACCAGTTTAGTAACTATGAAGCATTCTTTGAACACTTCCCAGCAAGTATTTCTTTTCTTCAGCAAATATTGCAGCTTCCATGCCTTTAGATACCATCACCTGCTACCTGTCATGTATAAATAAAACAACCATCTGTCGGGGTTCCTCCTGCTCAAGCACAGGTGGAGAAAGCCTAAGAAGGGCAGGTCCCGCTGCCGCTGGTGCAGAGCTGCCTTTGGTCCTACAGCACTCACCACCACTTTCAGCCTGGCTCTAGTAGCGTAGTACCTAAAGCACTTGACAGCTAACCAGAAGGCTGGCAGTCTAAACCCACCAGCCACTCCTCTGAAGGAAGGTTGGGCAATCTACTTCCATAGTGATACCGCCTCCGGAAACCCAAGGAGGGTTCGCTGTGAGTCAGGTCCGACTAGATGGCAAATAACAACAATAACAACAGAGGAAAGGCAAGGCAGTAGAAGCTGACCTTCGTTTCCCCTTTTAACCTTCCTCTCAGCGTTTGCAGAGCACTAATCCCCTCAAGCCAGACATGGAAACAAAAGAACCACCAGGAGACAATGGCTGTATTACCATTTTTGTTATCATCATCTTTCCAGAATGGAAATGCACAGTTCTCCAGAGATGCTTGCAAAGGTTCAAATCCAGGTAAACCAGAAACCTGGCCAACACTCCACTTTATTTTCCTACACAGAAATGTGTTTTTCTAGCTCATTGGGTTTTTTTAAGTGTGATCCCCAGATCAGCTGCATCAACATTTTGGAACCTGTAAGAAAGTCAAATTATAGGGCTCGACCCCCATTTACTGTGTCAGCAGATCTGGGCCTGGGACGAGAGAGTGTTTCAACAAGGCTTCCAAGCAAAAACTCGCTGCCCTCGAGTCGGACCCGACTTATAACGACCCCTCCTTGGGTTTCCGAGGCGGTATCACTACAGAAGTAGGTTGCCCACCAGCCACTCCTCGGAAGGCAGACTGGGCCATCTATCTACTTGAGCAGAGCTACCGCCTCTGAAACCCAAGGAGGGGTCGTTATGAGTCGTGTCCGACTCGAGGGCAGTGAGTTTTTGGTTGGAAGCCTTGTTAAAACAGACTTCCCTCAACTGTAAATGGGGGGCCCGCTCCAGTTTGGGAATCACTGTCCCCCCACCCCGTCTCATCACTGGCTGCTGTGCTCCGCCCCTCCCCCTAAGGGACTAGGAGCGAAACCGCCGGCGCTGGCAACAGATAGGCGTCTACCTGCTGGGGTTCAAGGGGCGCTAACCTCTGTCCCCTGGTATTCTCTCACCTCCAAAGGTGGAGCTCAGGCTAGCTCCGCCTCGAACACCTCCAGCTGGACAGATAGCTGGGCAGGGCTTAGACACATTCATAGGAGAAACACCTTTAAAAAAAAAAAAAAAAAGTTTTCTCGCCTGGACTTTCAGCGCCAGTCGCTGGAAGCTCTCGGAGCCGCCACCATGGGTACGTTTGCGTCGCCAAGTTGACGGGTTCGCGGGGAAGCGAGGAGCGCCAAGTGAATTCAGTCCGGGAACAGAGCGACCGCTTCTTCAGCGGCTGGGAAGCCCGCGCCGCGCGGGGCAGCAGGGGTGCGCTGTCGAGGCGCTCCCCGCCCAATCGGGGGGTTGCAAGGGGCGCACCGCCGAGTCCCGGGACGGGCTGTCATCCTGCGACTCGCAGGGGCGCTGCCGCCCAGGCTTGGAGCCGAGAGCGCTGGCGGCGGCACGGGACGGGGACGTGCCACCGCGGCAGGAAGCGAGGTGACAGGCACGTTCGCGGGGCTCTGGGGAAGGCGCGGGACACCTAATCTCCCCTCTCGACCGGTCTTCGTGCTCCGGGAATGCAGGGCTAGGAGGCGGCCAGACTATGAGGTTGCAAGAGTGAACAAATTAATCTTGAGCTGAGCACCTGTTGGGAATTTCCGGTCTTCGTGTTCCCACCCTCTGGGCCAGGAATGGGCTTGCGCTTTAGATGCTGGGCTAGTAGTGCTGGAGTTGGTGGACACTTTGTGCCCTTTGCCAGGGTCAGATTCCCCACTAATCAAGTTAAATATGGGCTTACTTGTGCTTTCTTGCTAACCTGTACCAATACGGTAAGTAATCACAAGTAAGCCTACATTTACTGGATAATCTGCCCCTGGCCTTTGCACTGCTTTTGCCTCTGGCTGTTCGGTGACTCTAGAGTTCCAGGAGGAACCATGGATGAAAAAGAATCGGAGCTGTCTCTGTAATGGCCACTGTCCTCAGGCTTTAAGAGAAGGCCTAGAAGTTCAGTAACTGGTCCTTTATAGGTAGTGTCAGCAAAACATCCGTGAAAAACCCGCTGTGTTTCCGACTAAATAAATGTACTTGAATTAATGTAGAACCTGAGAGTTGGGGCCACAAGAGACCTGAAATCAGGCTGTTCTTTCTGCTTCAAGATGGGAAAGGAAGTCAAGTAACTCTGAGACTAGAGTCATGTTGTGGATAGGTCCTAGGCAGGCACTTCTCAGGCACTGGGGCCCCCTGGTTCAGAGAACCTAGACTGAAGTGGCCTGTCTGCCTATATAGGCCAGTTCTACCACATGCTATTTCTGTAGATATCTGGGCCTGGACTTCCTCACCCATTAAGTGGAAACGTTAGTACCTACCTCACTGGTTGTGATGAGAAGATATGGGTAATTGTGTGTAGCACTCAAATTGGCTTTCATAGTTTTTACTTTACCACACTATATCTTGGTTCTAAAGTAGCAGTGTTGAGCAGTTCATACTTCGCACTTTTAATGGTTGCTAACTCTGCTCATTCCTGAGAGACTCTTGGGTGGAGGCCTTCAGCAGTGCATACCCCACAAAGATGCTGCTTTGCAGCCAGAGTCCTGAGCCGGAGGAAGTAGATTACCCACCAGCCACTCCTGGAAGACTGGGCCATCTACTTCCGTAGATTGCCATACCATGTGATTTTCCTTGGAAGTGCTCTGAAGTATTTTATTTTGGTCTCAACAAAAAAACCAAACTCACTGCCGTGGAGTTAATCCCAACTCATAGTGACCCCTCCTTGGGTTTCCAAGGCAGTATCTCTACAGAATTACAGGAATTACATTGCCCGGTCTTCCAAGGAGTGGCTGGTATGTTCGAACTGCCAGCCTTCTGGTTAGCAATCAAATGCCTTAGGCATTAGGCCACCTGAGCTCCCTATTTTGGTAGTAAATATCTGAGTACCACCTGTATTGAGTTAGAATTCCGTGAATGAATTTAGCATTTCCAACAGATAGTTCAACTAGGGAAAGCTTCAAAGATAGCAGCCTGATTATAAGTGAATGAATACAACGTAAGCTATTGAAACATAGTTCCAAAGGCACTGATGCTTTAGGAATTTGTCCTTATGTGGGTCTGTTCCTTTTTTTTTCCCAACTGAGATTGGTATAGCAGGTGAGTATCAATAAAAACTAGTTTGCTTTTTACTTATGTCTCAAATATTCAATTTCAAGGTTGATTTAGTAGGTGAAACAGATTTTTTTTTAAAGTAAAATGTAATAGTAACTTCCTTTAAGAACAGATCTTTGGCACTTAAGACTATGCAAAAATTGCTTTAGATGTCCTATTGATTAAATAGTGGATACTTGATAGACATGGAGGGAGGTAAAGAAGGAAACAGTTCTTAGAAAAACATTTTCCGTGATCTGACTTCATCCCTCTGTATAATTTGAACAAATTTTCACAACAGGCCCTTTCTGTGACAAATACCCTAGGAATGGAAGGGTGAAGTTATAATCAAATAGGAAAGTGAGGCATGTGATGAAATTCCCAACTTTATAATTAAGGCATTTATTACAATTTGAAATGCAGCAACAAAGAATCCATAATAAACTGAACTAAGAAGTTGCTTTGGTTGTGACAATGCATAGCTAAACTTTTATGTAGTATCTTGTTGAAATCATGAATTAGAAGCTCTTTGCTGTAAAGCAGGCATCAGCAATGCTTTTCTGTAAAGGCCAGATTGTAAATAGTTTAGGTTTGAGGGCCATACATTCTCTGTGGCACCTACTTGACCCTACTGCTGTGGTGCAAAAGCAGCCATAGGCAATATATAAATGAATGAACAGGGCTGTGTTGTGATAAAACTTTATTTATGGACACTGAAATTTGAATTTTATATAATTTTTATGTGTCAAAAACATTCCTATTTATTTTTCTCAACCATTCAACAATATAAGAACCATTCTTAGCTTGCAGACCATACAAAATGGATGGCAGGCCAAATTTGGTCCAGGAGCTGTAGTTTGCTGTTCCCTGCTTATCCAAGTTGATAGTGGAAAGAATCTTGTTTGCCCAAGGGTTTTTCTTAAGAGTCGGAATGACAGGGAACCGCTCCAGAGACTGGAGTAAAGCCTCAGTGAAGACAGAGCCTGCCTCTGGGCTCCTGTTAGATCTGGAGATGCATTTGCCAAAGATTTTGAATATTTTCTTTCTCCTCCCACCCTACCCTGCCCCCTTGTCCAAAGCTTTGCAAGAGTCTACATTTAATTCATTGCTTTTACACATTACTTCCTATATGTCAATCCTGGTCAACCAAGGACTGTCACTTGCTGCATATTTGACCGAAAATTCAGTATGAAGTTTCAAGTTTTATGAAGCAAGTTACTGCCTCCCTTTGCCAGTGCCTCCAGGTTGATTTGAACAATTTGTTCACTTACTAAAGGATCATTCCCATTCCCCAAGTCTCAGCCTCCTGGCTGGCTTTGTATATGATTGTGATAAGTTTTTTCAAGTCTACTTTCTGACTGTCTTAGTTGTCTAGTGTTGCTTTGATAGAAACTACAAGTGGGTGGCTTTAGCAAACAAATTCATTTTCTTGCAGTTTAGGAGGCTAGAAGTCTGACTTCAGGGTACAGCTTTCTCTCTGTCCACTCTGGGGGAAGGTCCTCATCTCTTTTGAGGTTTTGCTTCTGGGTGAGCTCTACATGGTTTGGCATCTCTCTTCCCCAGTCTCTGCTTGTTCACTTGCCTATTTAATTTCTTTCATATCTCTAAGGAGCTCTGGTAGCAAG
The DNA here is from genome assembly GCF_000298275.1 of Orycteropus afer afer. NCBI lineage: Eukaryota > Metazoa > Chordata > Mammalia > Tubulidentata > Orycteropodidae > Orycteropus > Orycteropus afer. The sequence continues at coordinate 4,378,052 of NW_006921793.1, forward strand.
TGCCTAAGGCATTTGACTGCTCCAGCCACTCCTCGGAAGGAAGATTGGGCAATTTACTTCTGCCTCAGAAACCCAAGAAGGGGTCACTATGACTATGAGTCGGTCCGACTAGATAGCAAATAATAACAACAAAGAGACACACGCTACACTGATACTGAGTCATTACATAACAAAGAAATCCCATTCCCAATTGGGCTAAAACACAAGTATAAGGGTTAAGATTTATAATACATATTTTCAGCGGATGCAGTTCAATCCCTGACACTGCCTGAATGTAAAAATAATGGCCTAGTCTTGCAGGTGCATCTTATCTAGCCATTTAAAAGTCCTTCCACATTCTCTCCTTTTCCTAGAAGCTCCTGGGTAAAGAACAACACTCAAGAACCAGAGAATCTGGCATCCTGCCATCAGATCCTAGCTAGAAGCTGAAGTTGCTCTTCAATGAAGAGGGCATTTAGCATTGACTTTTGGGAGAAACTTTCTCCTCTTCTCCAGAAAGAAGAGAGTACTTTTGTCAGTGGATTCCTTCAGGCTGAGATTGCTCTAAAATGGTGGTTTTCAAATTTTAGTACATATCAGAATCACCTGAGTGAGGGCTTATTCTCCCAAATTGCTAAGCCCACTCTTAGTCTCTGATTCATCAGGTCTGGGGTAGGGCTCAACAATTTTCATTTAAACAAGGTTCTAAGTGATACTGAGCATAGTGCCTAAGGCACTTGAGTGCTAACCAGAAGGCTGGAGGTTCAAACCCACCAGCCACTCCTTGGAAGGAAGGTTGGGCAATCTACTTCCATAGTGATATCACCTTGGAAACCTAAAGAGGGGTCACTATGAGTTGGGTCCGACTCGACGGCAAACAACAACAGGTGATGCTGATGCTATTGCTCCCAAGACCAAGCTTTGAGAACCACTGTGCCAGATGATTCTAAGTGAGGCTTCTCTTTTTGTCTTGCCCATGTCTAAGTGTTGCTATTATGCCCAAAAAATGAAATAATGGGAAGAAGGTCTTGTACAATCTGCCATTGGTTTGTCTATGTGGGTACTCATCCATGATGATCAAATTTTGGGTAAATAAGTAGCTAGAATTTGAAAATTATCTCACAAAGACTGTCTTAAGAACATAGGGTGAAAAGAATGGGAGTGACGAACCATTGTGGTCCAGCTAGGTAGGATTGGCAGCAGCTGGACTCAAATCACTTAAGTATGCAGATATTTACCATGTGAGGGTATAAAATAGTCCTGCCTTGAAGAAACTCACATCCTTAGGGACAGGAACATAAGCCCGTAAACAGTATTTTTTCACCGTGAGTTTTATATAGTTGCAGTAAATAAAGTACTATAAGACCAATGAAAGCAGCAGCTAATGTTGTCTTGTCATAGTTGTAGGATTTGCCATCTTAATGCTGAATTTTTACATAGTTACCCAAACCTTTATACAATGTCCTAAGTGACATTATTTAATTTTGGGGTCACTTGAATTTTTTGAATTACACTCTGGTGGTGTAGTGGGTAAGGTATTTGGCTTCTAATCAGAAAGTTAGTGGTTCAAATCCTTCAGCTGCAGGAGGAAGATGAGGCAATATACTTCCATAAAGATTTACAGGCTTGCAACCCAATGGGAGTCACTATGAGTCAGAATGAACTTAATGACAGTAGTTTTGGGTTTGGTTTTTTTTTTTTTGGTAATAATTTGGCTACTGCTCTTTGAATTACTGAGCTATCCCATGAAGAAGCAAAAGCAGATATAGGGATTACTGACTTGGCTAGTTGAGCACCAAGGAAACTTTACTAGCAAAATATATGACAGCTATTCTGTTGTCCTATAATGACAGGGGGGATGGCATGGAATCATGGTGGCTGGGACCACCTAGTAAGCTGTGCTCTGACCTGTAGGGAAAGTAGCAGCTAGGGGACACAATTTAGTCTTGACTCTATCCCTTGCAGGAGATAAAGTGGGTAGGTATCCCAAGTGAGTTGATAAGGAAATAAAAACAAAGGTAGGGTCTGAGGAACAGCTCCACATTCTTCCTTGATGATGGTGAAAGAATAAGAACAATATAATCAGGAGACGAATGGAAATTATTGACTCATAATATTGGAGTTGCAACATAAAGAACCAGGAAATTGCTGTTTTGTAATTCTGTCCCTTGGTTTCAAAAGTCTGAAATGTACCATGAAGGAAATTGGACTGTAGTATCATCTCTGCCCACCAGCCACTCTCGTTTTCAGGATTTAGTACAAGTGCAGTGACCATCAACAGGCAGTTTAAAGCCAAAAGATTATCTCAGCAATTGGAAAGTGTCACAACCAAGGGAAGGAAGGACAGGATCTTCTGCATACTTTTCTAAAGAAAAAGGAAGGAGTAGCTCTTCCTAAAGTTTCTTAGATCCGAAACAAGTCAACAACCAAAATTGCTGAAAGGAGCTATTATGTGGGACTATATGACACTGAAGGAGCTCTGGTGGCATAGTGCCTAAGGCATTTGACTGCTTGCCAGGAGGCTGGTGGTTCAAACCCACCAGCCACTCCTTGGAAGGACAATTGGGCAATCTACTTCTGTAGAGATACCACCTCGGAAACTCAAGGAGAGATTGATATGAATCTCATCTGACTCCATGGCAATGAGTTTGGGTGCTTTATATGATAGTGAGAGTATGACCATAAGGAAAATTTGGTTTGAGGATCAGAAATTAAGACTAGGGAAATCACAAAATATATTTACATAAGAAGATATACTTTAAAAAAGAATCCCACTAAAAAGTTCTCAGACTAACCATTTAAAATTTCTGCATCTCCTTTGAGTGGCAAGATTTAATCATAAACTTTATTAAGACGTTTCAAGAGGTAAATTGGAGATGTTCTTGGGAGAAACAAAATTTTTTTCATTCAATCAAAACATGTAAAACTCACATGGTAATAGCACCTACGTTGAGGACACAGGCCACAATGGAGCCATCTTTACACACTGGAAATATGTTCTAGTTCTGGTAGCATAGTGCCTAAAGCACTTGACTGCTAACCAGAAGGCTGGCGCTTCAAACCCACCAGCCACTCCTCGGAAGGAAGATGGGGCAATCTACTTCCATAGTGATACTGCCTCGGAAACCTAAGGAGAGGTCACTATGAGTCGGGTCCGACTCGACAGCACATAACAACAACAACAACAACAACAGTTATGTGTAAGTGATTTACATATTTCAGAGAGAACATCTGGATCTGCAGTTGGAATTTTCAGGAAAGCTTTAACTGTGTATAGTGTTTAACTTTTCTTTTTTAAAATAGCTATTTCTTCTACCGGAGCTCCAGTGGCATAATGCCTAAGGCATTTGACTGCTAACCAGAAGGCTGGTGGTTCAAACCCACCAGCCACTCCTTGGAAGGAAGATTGAGCAATCTAGCTCCATAGTGGTACCACCTCAGAAACCCAAGGAGGGGTCACTATGAGTCTGATCTGACTCAACGGCAGTGAGTTTGGTTTTGGTTGTTTATTTCTTCTACAACATGCTTATTTTTAAATGACAAGAGAAGACCAAAAAAGTCACTTAGCACTTCAGTGGAGAATAGTTAGGAGGTACATAACAAAATTTTAAATACACATAACACTTGAACTATCATTCTACTTGTAGAAATTTCTTATAGCTACCCTCAGGCTAATAATGAGACTGGGGACATTGGCATTCTATACTGAGTTTTGTAGTCAACTTCACATTTAACATGATTATAAACATTTTTTCCAAGTCATAATTTAACATGTATAACAATCTTGTGTCTAAAAGTTAGGGTCTCAAACTTAGTTGCCCCTAAAATAACCCCTCTTCCAAAGACCAGGAGATTGGTTTCTTTTCATTTAGTGATAATTACATTCCTTTGGCATTGTTTTTTCCTATGACAATGTACAACAACCTGGGCTGATTCTAATATACTAACTTCTGTAGCCTATTAAAGGAGCTCTGGTGGCATAGAGATGAAACATTTGGCTGCTAATCCAAAGGTCAGCAATTCAAACCCACCAAACGCTCCACAGGAGAAAGATGAGTCAGTCTGCTTCCAGAAGGACTCACAGCCTTGGAAACCCTATGGGGCAGTTCTATTCTGTCCTATAGGGTTGCTGTGAGTCTGAATTGACTCCATGGCAGTGGGTTAGGTTTGGTTTGGTTTTGGTTGCCTATTGGATGTGTGCTGCTTCCATGTGATGGGAGGTGGGGAGCTCAGGAGGCCGACATCCACTTCTTCATTTTCTTTCCACTTCTTTCATTGTAGAGGCTGCTCTGAGAAAAGATAATACCTTTTCTATAACTGAGAATGTATTAACTCTTAGCAACCATAGCATTTGAAGTAAGCCTAACTCTAAGTTGTGAGAAAAGGGCGTTCTTCTATAATAAAGTAATTTCGAGGTATAGATTAAGAAAATACCTTGGAGATCAAGGGTTGGCTTCCTAATACCCAGGAAAATCATCTCACCTGAGTAACCATTCCAGTAGTAATTTAGGACTATCCTGTGGATCTTTCTGTTTTGCATAACAGTTTCATGCACATTAACTCTGAAGCACTCTCAAGCCTGACTGAATTTTGCCTGTAATTGAGAAAAAATAATCTGAGAGTATCCAAAGGTGGTTGGATATGTAACCCAGATGGTTCATTTCTTTCCAAAGAACAGGAATGGTGTTCAGAGTTTCCTAACTGTAATTATGAAAATGAGATGCTAAACCAAACCAAAACCCACTGCCATCGAATAGATTCCGACTCATAGTGACCCTTTAGTAAAGGCAGAGTAGAACTGCCTCATAGGGTTTCCAAGACTGTAAATCTTTATAAAACCAGACTGCCTCATCTCTCTCTCACAGAGTGGCTGGTGAGTACAAACCACCAACCTTTTGGTTAGCAGCCCAATGCTTTAATCACAGCACACCAGAGCTCGTCTTGAAACGCTAAACCAAAAAACCAAACTCACTACCATAAATCAATTCTGAATCATAGCAACCTCCAATGAGTTTACAAGGCTATAAATCTTTACAGAAGCAGATTGCCTCATTTTTCTTTTGTGGGAGCATCTGGTGGATTCTAACCACTGACCTTTTGGTTAACAGCTAATTGCCTTAACCACTACACCACCAGAGTGCCTTGAAATTCTAAAAGTCACAGGTAATTTAGAAAACTATCTGAAAGTGGCCATTGCAGGCCTCTTACACTTATGATTTTAGATAGTTGTGTGTATAAAACTTTTAAAAAGAAAGAATATCTATAACCTAAATCAATAGATTGGGCACTTCAAATGGTCTGGGACCAAGACCTGTCCCTTCGAGCTTAATCACTGGACACACAAGTTGAGGCAGGAAATGTTTGCAGGAAAGATGAAGACCTGGCTGTCAGGCACACATACAGCAAGACCAAGGTCTGACTGACTGAACTGAAAAAGAAATAACAAGCTACTCGGAAGGAAGATGGGGCAATCTACTTCCGTAGTGATACTGCCTCGGAAACCCAAGGAGGGGTCGCTATGAGTCTGGTCCGACTTGATGGCACATAACAACAACAACAACTTTTAGATTCAGACAGTTCATTACTTACCTAGTATAATGTAAAAAATATGATGTAAAAAAGGAAAAAAAAGTGTCTTGCAGAGATAATAAGAAGAAATCATTCAGGAGTAGGTTGGGCCTTAATCTAATATGACTGGTGTCCTTATAAAAAGAGGAGAAGAGACAGAGACAGAAACAGAGCAAAGTCAGCCATGTGAAGATGGGGCAAAGACCGAGTTATGCTGCCAAAAGCCTAGGAGTGCTGGGGGATATCAGAAACTGGAAGAGATAAGGGAGGCCCCTAAAGTCTTCAGAGAGAACTTACTCTACCAATACACTGAATTCAGACTACTGGTCTCCCAAACTGTGAGAGAACAAACTGTTATTCTTATAAGCCACCTGGTTCATGGTACTTCATCATGCCAGTCCTAGGGAACTAATACACAGACAGCAAAGGAAGACTAACGGTGTTCTCTGTCCCACACCATTTTCTGATGCCCACAAAACAAAAGGGGCCAGAAGACAACAATGTGAAGTGTGAGATATGGTGTTTCTGAGCAGCTAATTCTAATACAGCTAAGTGATTTATATTCTGCATCTCTGTTCTGAGGCGTGCAGGGCAGAAAGCCCCATCCATACCTTATCAGAGCCTGCAAGGAGATGAGAAACTGTTGCATGATAGTTTCACAGGGGAGATAGGCAAGTGGGAGATGGAGCTCTTCACAGGCCTTCATCCTCACAAGGTGTTCTGTCAAGACTCAGGTCAGTTGTAGCTCAAGCGTTTGTGTGACCTCTCTGGATGTACGCAAGGTCGACAGGGCACCAGGGCTGAGCTGTTTCCCTACAATGGCATCATGCCAAAGTCACTTAATTATATAAATATTATAAAACACATATACATAAATATATATACATATACATGGAGCTCTGATGGCATAGTGCCTAAGGCTATTGACTGCTAACCAGAAGGCTGGCAGTTCAAACCCACCAGCCACTCCTCAGAAGGAAGACTGGGCAATCTACTTCCATAGAGATACAGCATCAGAAACCCAAGAAGGGGTGACTATGAATCAGAAACCCAAGGAGGGATGGGTCACTATGAGTTCGCATCCACTTGACTGCAATGAGTTTTATATTTTATAAATCTACTATATACCTGTGTGTGTGTGTCTATGTTGTTGTTATGTGCCATATATATATATATACACACACACACACACACACAATCTCCCATAGCATTGATTTTCCTGATTAAAGCCATTAGTGAACCCCTTAAACTGCCCTGAAATAATCTTGAAACCTTAAGCCAAAAATATCCTGAGGTCTTCTTAAAACCAAACAGTTTAGCTTAACTCTTTTAAAAATAATTAAAAAAAAAAAAAAGTCTGCCTCGAGTATTCTCCTGTAAGATCTATACAGGGTTAAATTGACAACAGCAACTCAAAGATTAGATAGAAACCAGGAAACTTGGTGTTTATGTTCATGAGTTTATGTTAATGGGGGAAGGAGGGTGAGAAAGTTTGCACAGCTCAGAATGTAATCAGTGTCACTGAACTGTACATGTCGAAACTGTTTAATAGTTGGTTTGGTTGTGTATGTTCTGAACAATTTTTTTTTAATTACAAATATAAAAATAAAACCCTATGGTGCCTAGTTCTACTTTGCCACACATGAGGTCACCAGAAGTCAAAATTGACTAGATGGCAATGGTTTTGGTTGCCTGCTCCCCCAATTTCTAAAGTAATTTCACATTATTTGAGTTTGGTGGCCTTGGTTGACAGAGGACTGACAACTCATTTGCTCTTAGCAGTGGTCTAGGGAAGACACACTTGATTAAGGTGGCATTCCGAAAACTACACATTAGTATGTTCTGTGTTTAGTAGCTATTTGTAGATGTATAGAGGAACAATAGCACCTCTGTTAGGGGAAGGAGGTAGTTGTGGAAAAGAAGGCTATTCCGATGAAGTAAAATTGAAGAGACAGGGCCTCTGCCTACAGGTGGACAGGTTGTCCCTGCCTGAAGGTACCAGCAAGAGGGCCTGTGGCTTGAAATAAAGCTCATGCTCCAAGTGCCAAGTGAGGAATCCACCAGGGACACTGCTCTTACTTAGAACAAGGCCACTATTCACTTGTACATCCATGGCTCTACAGGCAGCAGTGGCCTGAAAGATCACATTTTTCTATTGTGCACGAAGTGCCATATGGATTAGCAGAGACCTGAGGGTGGGAAACGTGGCAAAATATTGAAGAAAAAAAAAAGACCAAAAAACTTTAATTTAGCAAGAAACACCCTCAAGAGGAACTGTTTCAGAAAAAAAAAAGGATAATATATGTTACAGGAGCAGAAATTATTCTAAAACTGACCTGACTGATATAGTAGAATAGCTCATTTAAAGTAAAGCACTTTTCACTTCTTGATCAAAGTTGTTTAACAATTTTGGAAAAGAAAAAATCAAGTGTGTGACATAAGATACTCAAATGCCACCCACCCCCACCCTGTTCCCTCTCCTCAGATGAACAACAGTTAAGTCTAGTGTATATCCTCCCAGGCTCTTTTTGAAAAGGTGCATAGGGAACCTCTGGTGGCATAGTGCCTAAGGCATTTGACTGCTAACCAGAAGGCTGGCAGTTCAAACCTCCTCAGAAGGAAGACTGCGCAATCTACTTCTATAGAGATAATGTCTCAGAAATCCAAAGAGGGGTCCCTATGAGTTGGAATTGACTCGACGGCAGTGAGTTTGGTTGTTTGGTTTTAGTTTCTCAAAACAAAAATGACATCATGTGATACTGGAGGCCCTACAATATTTTTCGGAAGTCAGAACAAGTCATTCTGTCAGAGACAGTTCTTGTGGTTGTTGTTAGGTGCCATCAAGTCATTTCCGACTCATAGCAACCCCATGCACAGCAGAATGAAACACTGCCCGATCCTGCGCCAGCTCCATTCCCAACAACCATCCACACTTGATGAAAATGTATAATGCACACTTATTTTATTACATCCTTTAACCCAAAGAAAAGCAAAACCACCACTAGGCTCAGAACAGTAAAAGTCAGCATTTATTGAGTGATTACTGTGTGCCAGGTACTGGCTAAGGCAGCTACATGGGGAGCCCTTATTTTAACTGAAATTTGACTTAGAACAGTAGTTAAATCCAAGTGATACTGGAGTGAAGCTAGAAACACAGGGCCTATAATAGACACAGATTAGATTGATTACCATGATAGCAACCACAAATACAATTTTACCAAAGTAAACAGAATTTTGTGGTGGTTGAAATTTGAGTTCAGGTTTAAGTTTCAATGTCAACACCATTTCTGTACTTAAGCTTTCTAAGATAGCAATCCTATTGACACAGGAATGTTAAGATAAGAAATGCTGACTGCAATATTACATCCAGTAGATAGCTTTGAATTCTATAAAAGCAGAGTTTAGCAACCTCTGCCCTGCAATAATAAAAGCAGTTCTTTGGAATACACACATTTCAGAAAATAAATGCTTCATGAGTGATGGCTGGGTCCTAAATTTCAGATTGCAACCTGAGTGCATCTAGGAATTTCATTTTCCGTAGTTTACTTCTGGCTGTAATGGTTGTGATAACAAGATTCAAGCTCTGTGAATGTCTTGGTCCCTTTTCTGCAACCCTATTTACAGGGATACTTTGTTATATTGTGCTTCACTTACGATTTTTTTGCAAACTGAAGGTTTAGGGCAACCTTACATTTTAAGCAAGTTTATTGGTACCATTTTTCCAATAGTATGTGTTGCTTTTGTGTCTCTGTGTCACACTTTGGTAATTCTCACAATAATTCAAACATTTTCATAATGCTTTTGCACACATAATAGACACAGTATAGTATAAACATAACTTACATACACAGAGAAAGCAAAAAATTCGTGTGACTTGGCTTTATTGTGGTATTCCTTTATTGTTGTGGTCTGGAACTGAACCTGCTATATCTCTAAGATATGCCTGTATATTTGAAGTAAACAAAAGCTTTGCCTTTTCTTTTGTTGTTAAGCCAAACATAGGTCCTGCACAGGCAAGATGAAATCTTTCTCTGTAAACCAAAATTCTGAGGAACTTGCAAAAGGAATAACTGTAAATGAGGCTCTGGTCTATGCTCTTGGGTGTGGGTTTTCATACTCCCTTCCTGCTTTTCTACAGAAGCCCCATCACAAGATCCATCGTGGGTCTTTGTATGTGGTCTTGCCCCTTGTTTTGTCTTGTCTTGGTCTCATTTTCTGAAATCTAAGTGACTACCCTCAAGAAGATGAAACACCACTGCAATGAAATGGGGTTTGAATAATATCAACAATCTTGCTAGTGCAGAGCTAGTTTGCCCAGTTATTTCACCAAAGAGTGGTGGTCTCCTTCAGTCTAGTGAGGAGGCATGATGGCATGTAGAGGCTGTAGCTTGTGTCATGTGTTGGTCATGGACCCAACAAGAGATAGCTGAAATACTCAAAATAAAACCAAAATCAAATCCACTGCCATCAAGTCAAGTTCAACTCATAGCAACCCTCATAGGACAGGGTAGAACTGCCTCATAGGGTTTCCTAAGCTGTAAAAGCCAGGAACCCGGACAGAAGAGCAGTAAGCCCCAGGGATACAGGTGAGGAGAGACAACTCAGGGACGCCCAAAGCAGCAGGCCAGAAGAGCAGGAGAAAGGGGATTAAAAGCCAGGAAGCCAGACAGAGGAACAGTCAGCCACAGGGACCCAGGTGGGGG
>NW_006921793.1:4392821-4402999 GCF_000298275.1 Orycteropus afer afer
GGTTCAAACCCACCAGTCACTCCTCGGAAGGAAAATGGGGCAATCTACTTCCGTAGTGATACTGCCTCGGAAACCCAAGGAGGGGTCCCTATGAGTCGGGTCAGACTCAATGGCACATAACAACAACAACATCTTTCTCACACAGAACAGCTGGTGTGTTCGACCAGGAGGGCTTATTTACAAAAAAAGGAGTCCCTGGTGGTATAAATGATGTGGTATAAATGATGAAATACTAGGTTAACTGAAAGGCTAGCTAGTAACACATAGGTGTTACTATGTGTTAACACATAGGTGCCAGAGAAGAAAGGCCTGGTGAGCTGCTTCTGAAAGGTCAGAGCCCTGAAAATCTAACAGGGTTCAGTTCTAATTTGATACATGTGAGGTCACCACGGTTTGGATTTGACTCAAGGGCAACTTTCGAAAAATATATAAATTTACTAAAAGACTATCTAGAAAGGAGTGGGTGACAGGGAGCCATAAATGATAGTGCAGGTATCTGGGGGTGGTAGTAGCCTTACTGCTACCACCTATGGGCCTGATGGATGAGGGAAAGTAACAATGACCAAAATCTGGAAGGAGAGAGTCATTGGAGAGTGCTGACTTCAAAGGAGTAGTGATTGCCCTTGAGGCCACAGCCAGTCTGAGGTGACTTTGCAAAGAGGGAGCCAGGGAATGAATGTCTGACCTTTCCTACTTCCCTCTATTCTCACAGGACCCCCCCACTGGCCAAACCCAATGGAACCCAGAGTGCATGGGGACCACTGAGGTAAATCCATACAGGCTAATCTCATGGGGCAAAAGGTGGCTAGTGGACCTGAGGAGCAAGGGAAGACATCACACAGAGCACATGAGTGACAGAGCCAGACCCTGAATATTCCCCTCCCCTTGGGTCAATGCTTTTTTTTTGTTTGTTTGTTTGCAGTGTTCCCTCCCCTCCCATCCCACCCCTAGCAACCAATACAGAAAGTTTCCCTCCATATATAAACCTTTCCTTGACCCTTCACAACAATGAACTAATACTGTATTTGTCCTTCTGTGATTGACTTACTTCACTCAGCATAATGTCCTCCAGGTTCATCCATATTATGCGGTGTTTTGCAGACTCTACATTATTCTTTAGTGCTGCATAGCATTCCAGTATGTGTATGTACCATAGTTTGGTCATCCACTCTTCTGCTGATGGGCACATAGGTTGTTTCCATCTTTTTGCTATTGTAACTAGTGCAGTGATGAACATGAACATGCATGTATCTGCTCCTATCCTGGCTCTCACCTCTCTAGGATATATACCTAGTAATGTAATTGCTGGGTCAAATGGTATCTGCAATTCCAACTTTCTAAGGAATCGCCATATTGCTTTCTACAGAGGTTGTGTCATTTCCCAGTCACACGAGCAGTGTATGAGAGTCCCAATCTCTCCACATCCCCACCAGCATTTGTTATTTTCTGTCTCATTGAACCTTGCCATCAGTGCTGGAGTGAGACAGTATATCTCATTGTTGTTTTGATTTACATCTCTCTGATGGCCAATCATTGTGAGCATCTTTTCATGTATTAGCTGATCACCTGAATATCCTTGGTGAAGTGTCTATTCACGTCTTCTGCACATTTTTCAATTGGATTGTTAATTCCTTTGGTGTTGAGGTGTTGAAGTTTTCCATCAATCTTAGAGATAAGTCCCTTGCCAGATATGTAATTATCAGCAAATATGAATTTGTTGCTGTCATTTTTGTCATGTGCTTTTTCATTGTGTCGATATAATTTTCTATGCTGAGCTCGTTTTGTTTATGAATCATGTTATCACTTCCTTCATCCCTATTGTTTAAGTATTTGCTGGACATTTATGCTGCCGACCCTGAATATTGTACTTGATGACTAACATGACAGATTCTTTGGAACACTTATTCATTCAACAAACATTTCATTTTCACTCTGTGAAAAGTGCCATACTAGGTACTGAGGATTCTGAGATAGAATCTCCCACTCACTGGGTACTGATGTGTCAAGCACTGTGCTGGGCTTCAGACATTGAACTCTACAGTAATCCTATAAGTAGTGTTATCATTGTTAGTTGCCAGGAAGTAGATTCATATTCATGGCAACCTTGTGTGTGCAGAGTAGAACTGCTCCATAGGGCTGTGACCTTTCAGCTAACAGTTGAACGCTTAACCATTTGCTTAGGGACTCAAAGATGGGTAGTAATATCTTCCTTTTACAGATGGGCAGTCCGAAGGCAAGACTGGCTTGCCCAAGGTCACAGCTGCTAAGTAGCAGAGCTGAGACTTAATCACAAGTCTGATCCCATGGCCCACTGTCTCAGGCTGAGTTTTTGCTAGAAAAGCAAAACCAGAGAAAGGGAGTGGGGAGGGAGAGAGAGGAGAGAGAGAGAGAGAAATTTATCTCCAGGATGGCTCACTCAGTTGTAGAGGCTGGCAAGCACCAAGTCTGTGGCTCAGACATCAAGCCGGAGGCTTCTCTTGACTCACACAGCTGCAGGGGCTGAGGAACTCTAGACTGGCAGGCAGTGTAGCAGACTGCTGGCTACTGAGGCTGATGAATCCAAAATTGGTAGGTGAAATAGCAGATTGTTGGCTCATGGGCTGTGAAGGCACCAATCTGAACATCAACAGGCAGCACAGCAGGCCACTAGCTCTGGCCTGGGAACTGGATACCGTAGCATACCAAATGAAAGAACAAAAAGCCAGAGAGCTTTCCCAAAGCTTCTCCATATATACTGGAAGCACACCACACCCTGAAGGAAATTCCCCTTCAACTAATTAGCTGCTCACAGCAGATTCCAACATGAAAGTAATTACACCACATCCAATCTCATCATGGAACTATGTCCAGCTGCCAAGATACTAAAACTCACAGCCCAGCCAAGTTGACACACACCCTTAACTGCCACATCCGTGTTCTTCAGGTGTGCCCCTTGTGGCAACCCCTGCCCATAAGAAGTGTAACTGGGAAGAAAACCTGGACAATTTGTTTTCCACCTGAGGGCAAAGACTAAAATAGCATTGCTGCTTTAAAGTAAACAAAGCCAGAAACTGTCTGGTGGGATGCCCTGGGGCCAGGAGGAGCTGGAGATATGCAAACGGCCACAATGTAACTGTAATCAGAAAGAAACCTACACCAAGGAGATGGGCAGGCAGAAGTTCCAAGGTGGGTCTGGATCAAGAATGTAGTACTAAGGTTTTGCTTATAGTGGGGTGGGACCCTGGGCTTACACATACAAAAATCAAAGGTGGCAAATCTAAGAAGAAGAACCTAGAATGGGGAACCAAGCAAGAGTTTAAGGTAGGAGCCATACTGAAGACTTCACCGTACTGTCCAATTCGGTATTTAGTTTCTGCTCCAGATAGCTGGCACAGAAGGGTCTTACTGGTGCTCTGAGCCAGGGAAGTAATGAAACAGGTAGAGAAATTACGCAAAACTCAATCACAGCTTGCATGTGGTTCTCCAAGTATGGTTTCTGGACCAGCAGCACTGATATTGCCTTGGATCTTGTTAAAAATGCAGATTCTTAGATACAGAAAAGAGTAAGTCTTCTCAAATACAAGCTATAACACACAAGCGTGGATTTTCAATTGAGCTACTTTTAAGATGGGCAACAAATTCCAATGAACAACATACATGTTGAAAAAGTTGCCATTGAATCAAATGTGACTCATCGGGACCCTGTGTGTGCAGAACTGTGATCTACAGGGGTTTTTAATGGCTGATTTCCAGAAGTGTATTGCCAAGGCTTTCTTCCAAGGTGCCTCTGGGTAGTCTTGAACCTCCAATCTTTCAAGTAGCAGGCAAATGTGTTAACTGTTTGCACTACCCAGAGACTCCACCATGCGAGTAGCTATAGGCATTGCAAGAGTATTTTTCATTCTCCAGCACAGTAGTTTTCAAAGTGTGGTCTCCAAGACCAGCAGCAACAGCACACCAGGGAACTTGCTAGAAATGCAAACCCTCAGGCCCATCCCAGACCTACAGAATCAGTGACTTGGGGGACTGAACCCAACAATATCTTCTAACAAGTCCTCCAGGTGACTCTGACACATTCTCAACTTTGGAAGTCACTGCTGTAGGATCCCAGTTTGCAATATCAGTAGGTCATACTCACCAAGTCCTGACAATACAGAATTCTAAAATGAAGTTATACTTGCAATATCAATAGGGACTGATTAGAGGGTGGGAGTAGTTCCCCATGGAAGAAGGCATAGAATGTGCCAGAACACTGATACATGTAGGACAGTGTCTTCATGTCGATTGCAGAAGGAGGAGGTGTTAAGGTGAGAACTAAGAGTTAACGCTTATCAAAATTTGGGCCAGGGGCTTAGGTGGGGAAAAAGGAGGGTCATTCCTAAGCTTTAGAAGGTAGTGTCAACTGGACTTGGTTTGCACTGACTCATTTGTATTCTCACCCATTTTGTTCTTGCTCTTAAAACCCATCTTCCTAATTTTTTTTATTATTTATTGTGATTTGGGTGAAAATTTACAGAGCAAATTCACTTTCTATACAGCAGTAACTCATTTTTCTAACCATGAACCCAGACTATGTGATAGGCATTGTTAAGAGATGCTGGGGATGTGGAGATACACATGGTTCATTCACTTGAGTATAGAGAGGAGGCAAAAATAGGAACTTTATCACTGCACTGTGGCCATGTAGAGTGGTGGTACAACAGCACAGCAGCAGCAAATAATGCTGCCTGTAGGTCAGAGAGCCTTCTTGAAGTATTGGAGGCTTAAAGCATGAGTAGAAAGAGGCACATGAAAATGAGCCAGGGCATTCCTGACAAAAGAGTGGCTATCTTCTGTGTTAAAGAGTTTGGGTTAGTGCCTGGGCATGTTCAGTAAACATATAATTGGGCATGACTACAATCTGTGCATGGAGAAGGGGAAGGCAGGCAAGGAGAGCCCAGGGAATAGGAAATGGTGATTAAATCTTCACTGTGTGTTAGACATCCATACCGAAAAACCAGACCCATTGCCTTCAAGTCAATTCCAACTCATAGTGACTCCATGTGTTACAGAGGGTTTTCTTAAGGAGCTCCAGTGCTGTGGTGGTTAAGGAATTTGGCTGCTAACCAAAAGGTCAGTGGTTTGAACCCACCAGGAGCTCTATGGAAGAAAGATGAGGCAGTCTGCTTCTGTGAAGATTTACAGGCTTAAAAACACAATGGGCATCGCCAGGAGTCATAATCAACTTGATGGCAGTGAATTTGGTTTGTTTAGGGTTTTCTTGGCTGTAATCTTTATGGCAGCAGATCACCAGGCCTTTCTTTCACAGCACCACTGGGTGGGTTTGAACCACCAACCTTGTGATTAGTAGTTGAGTGCAACTCATGTGTGCCACCTGGGAACTCCTGAAGCACCCCCAAAGTACTTTCTATTTCAGTTATTTAATTCTCACAGCACCCCAATGACCTTGTGAGATAATGAGGAATGGGTTTCATCATGTGGCTGGAGGCAGCTTTTGAAATGTTTGAAGGAGAAAATGATTTGGGCACAGTTCTCTGAGCTGCTGGGACTCAATTCAGACCACACACGAGAAGTTCCTGAAGAACTTACACCAATGCATGATGAGACAAGATTATGCATGGCCAAAAATCCATTCTAGGAGCAAGAAAGACAAGTTGACTTTAATGTAATAGTACAAAGAGTTTATAATGTGGTTTGAGTGCTCATTGTAACTAACCTTTAACAAACTACCGTGTGTCAAGTTTTGGTGTAGTATCAAAGAAGTATATTCATAATTACTTGGAATGATATTAAAATCTTGTTTCCCCCTTAAACCAAAAATATCCCCTGAAGTTTTCTTAAAACCAAACAATTATTTAATTTAACTAGTAAAGAATGTCTGCCTTGAGCACTGTGCTCTTTTCAGAGCAATCTCTATGAGGTCAAAGATGCTATGGTGGCACAGTGGTTAAAGCATTCACATGCTAACCAAAAGACCAGTGGTTTGAACCTACTAGCTGCTCTGTGAGAAAGATGAGGCTGTCTGCTTTCATAAAGATTTACAACCTAGGAAATCCTGTGGGCAGTTCTACTCTGTCCTATAGGGTTACTGTGAGTCAGAATTGACTTGATGGCAGGGGATTTTGTGGGGTTTTTTTTTTTTTTTTTTTGGTGTATATGGGGTCAATTGACAACAGCAACTCAAAAGATTAGATAGAACCTTAGGGAGCAATGAGTTTATGTTAATGGGGAAGGAACAAAGGAGGATGAAAAGAGTTGTTCAATCTGAAGAAAGTAATCATTGTCCCTGATTTGTACATGTAGAAACAGATGAAGTGGTGAATAGTTTGCTGTGTGTATTCCCAACAACAAAATAAATAAAAGAAATTATTTTTAAAAAGAAGATTACAGATACGTGGGCCCCATTTCAGAGAAGTGACCTGGACTCTGGAGCTGGGAATCTACAAAAAGACAGCTGCAGACGTTTAGTAAACAGCACCTTATTGCCATTAAGGAGCTAGAGGGTCTCAGTTTACAGACAGCAAAAAAAGTATTTTCATTGCTTGATTTTAATAATGGCCTTTTCTTTTTCTTTTAGGAATGTCCAAACCACGAGTATGTATCCTTTTTCCTTCTCCATGTATCTTCATTTTGTGAATTTTACGATTTGGTTTGCTTTTAAATGTTTACAACTTCATTCCCTTAACAAATATGTATTGTGTATCTAGGATCAATGGAGAGGAAATCTTGAGTTTCTGTGTGAAATATCTTGTATTTAGGAAATGTTGTGTATAGTCCTTCTTAGACTAATAATAAAACTAGATGTTTTATTTCATTGTTGTCTCTGTATAGAAAGATTAATATGGGGGAACAAAAATCTTAAAATTCTAGATTCCACCTCTGAGTAGTCATGAATAAGTTACTCTGCACTCATCATCTATGCTCCATGCTGGGAGCTCTGGTGGCATAGCACCTAAGGTATTTGACTGCTAACCAGAAGGCTAGCGGTTCAAACCCACCAGCCACTCCTTGGAAGGAAGACTGAGTAATCTACTTCCATAGAGATACCACCTCAGAAACCCAAGGAGGGGTCGCTGTGAGTCAGATCCAACTCAACAGCAGTGAGTTTGGTATTTTTGGATGCTCCATGCTATTGGTAATAGTTTATGAATATGAACCAGTATGAGTATATTTCAATCTCATTGTTTTCACCAGAGTTTCTTTGGTTATCCTTTGAGCATCTTCTTCATCGTGGTCAATGAGTTCTGTGAAAGATTTTCCTACTATGGAATGAGAGGTAACTTTTAAGCATATATCACCCTTTGGAGAAAAGTATGAATTATCACAGCCAGTTCTAACTTTGTTTCTCCCTCCTCCACCACCTTCCCTCTGCACAAAGCACTCCTGATTCTGTACTTCAGACGTTTCATTGGATGGGATGATAATCTATCCACGGCCATCTACCACACATTTGTTGCTCTGTGCTACCTGACACCAATTCTTGGAGCTCTTATTGCTGACTCATGGCTGGGAAAGTTCAAGTGAGTAGTTGGAGCTTTCTTGTTAACCAACAAGCTAAAAAAGTAATGATAAATATTGTAGTTTGGGATTGTAGAATCTGGGGGTGAAGATTCAGAGAGTATAAATGCTTAAAAGAGTACTGTAGACCTTGCTTCTGTTCATCATTACATCCCCAGAGCCTAGCAGAGTGCCTGGCATTTAGCAGAGTGGATACAAGTATCATTAACAGGTTTTTCCTCTTCCAAACAATTATAACATCTTTAGTTCCTCTTGAAACAGTAGCAGGGATACTCTCTTGTCATTAATGACTTGCAAGGCATAGAGTTAAGGGCTGGAAAAACAAAAAACACCCTAATGGACATCCTCACTGCTGAGGGGCTCACACTGCTCAATGGGCAGGAAGGACACTTGGCACAAGGTAATTTAGCAAAGCAGTTGGCTACTCTGATAGGAAGAGCTCTAAGACTGGAGTCAATGGAGATTATAAGGAGAAGTTTCCTATGATTTAATGAAGAAGGAAGAGGTGGCTCTTCCAGACCAAAGGAATGATATGGGCAGAAGCAGGAATATTTGCTATCTCAAAACAATTCTACAAAAATAACCAATGGTCCACCCCCGATAAAATTTCTAGGTATGTGTGAATTGATGTTAATTGCTGCTCTAACCCCACCTTAGCATTGTTTGCTTAATTGGTGTTCTAATTTTTAATCATTTTCCTAACTTCATTGTCAATTAAAAAAAAAAAAACCCCACTGCCATCAAGTCAATTCCAAGCTGGCCAATACTATTACCAGTCCCTTTTGTTGATGAGTATCTCTCACTATTGAAAGCAGGGCTTGAACCAGATCATTCCGGTTCAACTCCCTGCTGACAATTTGTGCTTCTACCCCAAATATACTGAATCAGAACGTATATTAACAAGATACCCAGGTGATTCTCCTGTATGCCTAAAATGGGAATAAGAATCACCTGATGATCTGTAACAATCACCTGGAAGCCCTGGTTTAAAGATACCAATTTAAGTAGTGAAGTAAAATAAAACAGTCTTTTCAAATAACTCAAAGGTAAAATGGATCTTCCCCCTTTCGCTGCCTGCTATGGCCAAAACTTTGCTCTACCTTTGCTAGCTATGCAACAAATTCTTAGGTAGGCTGGCTTTCTAAGAATTACCATTTTTATTTGACCAACAAACGTATTCGTGACTGGGCTCTTGAACATTTTGAAGAAGAGGATCTTTTGTGATGAAATAGAAGTGTACTGCTATTGTGCAATCAACTTGTATTCTTTTTTCTAACACAGGACAATTGTGTCACTATCCATTGTTTACACAATCGGACAAGCCATCACCGCAGTGAGCTCAATCAATGACCTCACAGACCATGATCACAATGGGACCCCCGATAACATTTCTGTACATATGTGAGTTGATGTTAACTGCTGCTCTACTCTCACCCTAGCATTAGTTGCTTAATTGGTGTTCTAATTTTCAATCATTTTCCTTGAACTTCACTGTGAGTGTAAGGAGGCTTTTCCTCTCACTTCAGAACAGTATAGAGAAGGCTGTTGTCTTAACTAAGAGTTTAGTCTTCAGTATGTCATTATCAGAGGAGGCATTGTTGACTTTGAGGTGCAGCTTTCCTGGGAACCTCTTACATAATGCATGGTCAGTGAGTGGGGCATTTGTGTTAGACTTGATCTTCCATAGAGGGACATACTTCCATAGACCTTGATTTTTACCACCACCAGGTTTCCTCAAAACTTTGATACTTTTGGCTTTCCATCTTGGGCCATATTACTGATTATTTTTCAGTAATTCATATTTCTCTGTGAATATTTATTCCAGCCCTATTGCTGGGTTCTTGATGGAAAGTGCTCCTGATGAATGTTACTGGCTAGGTTAATTTCCCTTCATTGCCTAGTATTCTAGCTGGAAAGATTTATTTCCTTTTCTTGTGCTGCAGTGCTTGATCTATGAAGAAAACTCTTATGGGTTGGGAAAACATAACCAAAATTCAAATTAATACCTGTGATCCCCACATTTCTGGCTTGTTAGTACATCAAATTTCTATCCAGACCATGTTCTTTAATGCAAACACCCTTGGTTTCCATAGGGAACTGTGTTGGCAGAGGGGAGTGGGTATGAACATAGTCAGCTCAGACTGCCATATTTGGTTTCCAGCTCTCCCACAGAGTAGCTTGCACCCTTGGGCAAGCTATCTTCTCTGTGCCTCAGTTTTCTAATCTATAATAGCAAGTAAGAGCATGGATTTTGGGTTCAAATTCTGGCTGTGCTCCATTTTGGTTGTGTGTGCTTCAGTAAGTTTCTTAACCTCTGTGCCTCAGTTTTCTTAGTACCTACCTACTGTTGTGGGTAAATACAGGTAAAGTCCCTACAACAGTGCCTGGCAAGTGTAAGTGCTCAAATCTTAGCTACTTGTTTTATTTCATGGAATTAGTATTGGAACATGGCTATAATTCTGATAAGAGTGTGTGGTGCATACTATTAAATCAGCCACATTTTTGTTTTATTTTGTTTTCAATGCATAGAAAAACAACATGGGATCCCTGGGTGTCACAAATGGTTAAGCGTTCAACTACTAACCCAAAGGTTGGTGGTTCAAACCAACCCAGAGGCACCTTGGAAGACAGACCTGGTGATCTGCTTCCAAAAGGTCACAGCCTTGAAAACCTTATGGAGT
>NW_006921793.1:4407867-4408357 GCF_000298275.1 Orycteropus afer afer
CCAAAGAAAGGTGATCCCACAGAATGTGGAAATTATAGAACAATATCATTAATATTGCATGCAAGTAAAATCTTACTGAAGATAATTCAGAAACGGTAAAAACCAGTATATTGACAGAGAACTTCCAGAAATACAAGCTGGATTCAGGAGAGGACATGGAAGGAGGGATATCATTGCTGATGTCAGATGGATCTTGGCTCAATGCAAAGAATACCACAAAGATGTTTACTTGTGTTTTATTGACTAGACAAAAGCGTTTGATTGTGTGGATCATAACAAATTATGACTAACATTGAGAAGAATGGGAATTCCAGAACAGTTGATTGTACTCATGAGGAACCTGTACATAGATCAGGAAGATATTGTTTGAACAGAACAAGGGGACACTGCATGGTTTAAAATCAAGAAGGGAGTATGTCAGGGTTGTATCCTTTCACTATGCTTGTTCAATCTGCTGAGCAAATAATCCAAGAAGCTGGACTATATGAAG
>NW_006921793.1:4409914-4412594 GCF_000298275.1 Orycteropus afer afer
TTCCATAGTGATACTGCCTCAGAAACCCAAGGAGGGGTCACTATGAGTTGGATCCGACTCAACAGCAATGAGTTTGGTTTTTTAGTTTTGTACATATATATCGCTAAAGGGCAGGGAGGCACCATCTTCCAACCCCCTCTAACCCCACAGGAGGAGGACAGAATCACCATCAGTAACCCAAGGCCTATTCCTGCAAGAAGACAGAATCACTATCAGTAACCCAAGGCCTATTCCTGCAAGAACAGACATGCTGCCTCCCTCCAGCTGTTTCCCCAACTGTTCCTCCCAAAGTACCCACCACTTCTCTCCTGGGTTCGGTAATTCGCTGAAGTGGCCACATAGATCTCAGATTACAGGGTTTATTATGGAAGCACCAGGCTACAATTCAAGTTTGGGAAAAATGCTCAGTCTCTCTCCCAGCCCACTGTGTCTCAGCCAACAGTCTCTCACAGTCTCTCTCCCAGCAGTGCGTGTCACTTGGTGTCTCTCTCAGCAATGTGTGTGTCTTGCGTCTCTTTCCCAGCAGCGCATGTCTCTTTCAGCAGCAGGTCTTCCTCAACCAACAGTCAGAGAGCCCTCTGCCTCTAGGAGGCCTCTTTTTGAGCCTGGCAGAGTGGCCAAACTAGCCAATCATAAGATCAGAACTCTAAGCACCTGAGAGAGCAGGAACCTCCCAGAACATTGCTCCAGTGCCACCCACAACAGAAATAGCCCAGATGGATAACTTTTACAATCAGGAGCTCCTCAGTTGCTCATAACAAATTCCACCACGGAGTTTACAAAGACGTAGGGCTAGAAAAGCCATACCAGGTAATTTACTATACCATGTATACACACACACATACATATGTGTGTGTGTGTGTATATATATATATATTTACATATATATGTATACATATACATATACACAAACACACATATATACATATACACACACACATATATATGTGTATGTATATATATGTATATACACATAAATATATATATGAAAAGGACTTCTGCTTTGTTTTAACTGTAGAGAAGAAAGCCAGGTGAAAAGATTAAGTCTTTGTTTTGTCTTGTCCCTCTCAAGCCACTCTTCCCTTATGCTTCTTCCATCAGATACATGGCTGGGGTGTACATTGAAATCTAGAATATGAGCTTCTTTTTTTCAAGTTTTACTTTCTTTTCCGATCTTATTAGAGAAGAAGCCCTGGTGGCACAGTGGTTAAGTGCTCTGCTGCTAACTGAATAGTCAGAAGTTCAAAACCACCAACAACTCCAATGGAGAAAGATGAGGCAGTCTGCTTCTGAAAAGATTTACAGCCTTGGAAACCCTATGGGGCAGTTCTACCCTGACCTATAGGGTCTCCATGAGTCAGAAATGACTCAACAGCAACAGATAGAAATTTTATTTGAATCACTTAGCTCAATGACCACTGAATAGTCTAAAACATCCTTAGCATAGTATTCAATTTACAAAAAAAGAAAAGAAAATATTATTAATCTAATATCCTTATTGACAGCAGGAGGTAAAAGCCAAGGAAAAGTATTTGGAAACAACACTTGGGTGAGGCTATAGCCTTCAAGCTTTGCCTATTTCAGCCTTCAAACTTTATTCCCCAGTGATGTTTCAGTGAGTTAGGAAGAATATGGTGAGTGGGGTTTTATTCTTGGCTTTCCTATCATCTCAAATATTTCCAAAAGACAGAGAAATAGCAAGAGACAACAACTATCAAGACCACTCAGTTTGTGGTTGGTCATGCACCACTGAGTTTACGAACTTCCCATGTGAAAGATACTAAAAAAAAAAACCCAAACTCAGTGCAGTCAAGTCAGTTCTGACTCATAGCGACCCCTCCTTGGGTTTCTGAGGCAGTATCTCTACAGAGTAGATTGCCCAGTCTTCCTTCTGAGGAGTGGCTGGTGGATTTGAACCTCCAGCTTTCTGGTTAGCAGTCAAATGCCTTAGGTGCTACGCCACCAGAGCTCCCATGAAAGATACTATTAGGGGACAAAAAAGCAGGACCAAGGTGCTCTCACTGAAGATCTGATTAAATTACAAAATAAAATATTCTATGGGGATTACTGAAAAGTTGGTGGTTTGAATCCACTGGCGGCTCAGCAGGGAAAAGACCCTGGTGATCTGCCCTCATTAATATCACAGCCTAGAAAACCCTTAGGGGAAGTTCTATTCTGTCTTTTAAAGTCACTGAGTCCGAAATGAGAGCTCTGGTGGCTTAGTGCCTAAGGCATTTGACTGCTAACCAGAAAGCTGGAGGTTCAAACCTACCAGCCACTCCTCAGAAGGAAGACTGGGCAATCTACTTCTGTAGAGATACTGCCTCGGAAACCCAAGGAGGGGTCCCTATGAGTCGTCGTCGACTCGATGGCAGTGAACTTGGTTTGGTTTTGGTTTTGAGTCAGAAATGACTGAGCAGCATGCAACAACAACAACATGTATTTATGCATAAAGTACTAGTTTGGCGATAATTACTTAAAGTCCATTGCCATTTACTTTATATAAAAAGTTAACAGCTTTTATTCTTGTATTTTATTTCTTCAACTCCCTCCTACAGGTTACATACCTCCCTAGAGAGTACATGTTGGAATATGTGCTATGCATGTTTAAATTACAGAATGCAGTAAAGGATTATTTTTTTAAAATAAAATCATGACTCTCAAATAATGAACATGTGTC
>NW_006921793.1:4413269-4414237 GCF_000298275.1 Orycteropus afer afer
CTTTCTACTGTTGGGCTGAGAGCCAATCCATGGGAATGGGTCCAATTCCAGGCCCAAAGGGTAACCCGGGGCCATAGTCTTAGAGGTTCCACCAGACTTTATCTGACCAGTAATTCTGGTCATTTCTGTGTTTTTTTTATTTTGTTCTACACTTTTCCTCCCACTCTATCCAGGATCTCTAGTCGTGATCCCTTTCTGAGTGGTTGGCATTGGTAGTTGGGCACCATCTAGTTCTTCTGGTTTTGGGGTTCATCATATCCTTGGACTAATTTTTTCTAGATATCTTTGATTTTCTTCTTCAGTCTTCTTTGCTTCAGATGAGAGGAGACCAATAGTTGCATCTTAGATGGCTTCTCAAAAGCTTTTAAGACCCCAGTTGCTACTCACCAAAGTAGGTTGTGGAACAAGATTTTTATGTACTATGTTGGGCCAATTGAGCTTGGTGTCCCCCAAGACTATGGTCCCGAGTCAGCAGGCCCAGTGATTCTCTCTCAAGGTGTTTGGTTGTATCTGAGAGGTTACTCCAACTCTGTCTTCTGTTGCTTCTATAATGTTTGTGGCTAATTTTGTAGCACGAGTGCATACATAAAATTATCTTCAGCTAAATCTATCCTTGGTCTAGGGTATATTCCTGTTTGCCACCCCCCACCTGATCTTTTCACTTGTCTATGCATTTATCTGTAGCCTCGTGTTTGGTGTTAGTGGTAATGCAATATTGTGCATATACTATTATTTGGCTCTGTCATCTATACCTCATATGCACGTTTCAGTGTCTTCCTTTCCTCAGTGTTATCATGTTGGTCACAGCCTCTTTCCCTACCATTCCTCCCCTCACCCAAATCAACATGTGACTCCCAACTAGTCTGAAATTTTCCCTCCCCTTCCTTCCCATCCCCGGTAACCTGCAAAATGAGTTTCCTTCCCTAAGTAAACCTTTCCTTGACTTTTCACAATAATGGGCTTATACA
>NW_006921793.1:4416662-4420210 GCF_000298275.1 Orycteropus afer afer
CAAAGAAAATTTCCTTCAATAGATAAACCTTTCCTTAACTTTTACAATAACGGACTAATACAACATTTGTCCTTTTGCGATTGGCTTATTTCACTGAGCATAATGTCCTCCAAGTTCATCCACGTTATGCGGTGTTTTGCAGATTCTACATTATTCTTTAGTGTTGAATAGTATTCCAGTATGTGTATTACCATAGTTTGGTTATCCATTCCTCAGTTGATGGACATCTAGGTTGTTTCCATCTTTTGACAATTGTAAATAGTGCTGCGATGAACATGGGTGTGCATATATCTGTTCTTGTCATGGCTCTCACTTCTTTAGTTCTTCATTATTCTTTAATGTAGCATAGTATTCCATTGTGTGAATGTACCATAGTTTGGTTATCCATTCATCTATTGATGGGTATTTAGGTTGTTTCCATCTCTTTACTATAGTGAATTGTGTTCTGATGAACATGGGTGTGCATATCTCTGTTCCTGTCCTATCTCTTACCTCTTTAGGATATATACCTAGTAATGGAAATGCTCAATCAAATGGTATTCCCATTTTCAGTTTTTAAGGAAAAGCCATACCATTTTCCACAAAGGTTGTGCCAATTTGCAGTACCACCAGCAGTATATGAGAGTTCCAGTCTCTCTTGTTGAACTTTGCTATTATTGCTGGACTGAGATGATATTTCATTGTTGTTTTGATTTGCATCTCTCTAATGGCTAACGATCATGAGCATTTCCTCATGTGTTTGTTGGCTGCCAGTATATCATCTTTAGTGGAGTGTCTGTTCATGTCTCTTGCCCATTTTTGAATTGGATTATTAGTCTTTTTGGTGTTGAAGTGTTGACGTTTTCTATAAATTTTGGAGATAAGTCCTTTGTCAGATTTTTTTTCCCCTATCAGTATGTTCTCTTTTTACCCTTCTGGAGAAGTCTTCTAATGTGCATAAGAATTTAGTTTTTAAAAGGTCCCAGTCATTTAGCTTCTCCTCCACTGCCTGTACATTTTGGGTCATGCTTGATAGTCTATTTATGCCACCAATTAGGGCCTCTAGACTTGCCCCTATTTTATCTTTGATAAGCTTTATAGTTTGGGGTTTTACATTTAAGTCTTTGATCCAACTTGAGTTTGTTTTTCTATATGGGGTGAGATAAGGGTCTTGTTTCATTTTCTGCAAGTGGATATCCAATTTTGCCAGCACCATTTGTTAAAGAGGCTATCTCTCCCCCCATTTAATAGGTTTTGGTCCTTTGACAAAGATCAGCTGTCCATAGATGGATAGGTTTATTTCTGGGTTTCCAACTCTGTTCCGTTGGTCTATCTGTCTATCATTGTACCAATACCACACTGTTTTAACTACTGTGGCTGTATAGTAGCTTTTGAGATTTGGGAGTGTGAGATCTCCTATTTTGTTTTTCTTCTTTAGCTGTGCTTTGCTTATCCAAGGTCTCTTTCCTTTCCACATGAAACTAATCATTGGTTTTTCCATATCCTTGAAAAATGTTGAAGGTATCTGGATTGAGATTGCATTGAATGTGTAGATTGCTTTGGGTAATAATGACATTTTCACAATATTCAGTCTTCCTATTCATGAACAGGCAAGTTTTTCCATTTCTGTAAATCCTTGTAGTAGTGTCTTGTGCTTTCCTTTGTACATGTCTTTTGAGTCTCTGGTAAGATTTATTCCTAAATGTTTTATCTTTTTGGTAGCTATTGTAAATGGTTATTGTTTTCCTTATTTCCTTTTCAGAGGCCTCTTTGTCAATGTAGAGAAATCCAACTGAGTTTCGTATGTTGACCTTGTATCCTACCACTTTACTGAACCTTTCTATTAGTTCCAGTAAATTTTTTGCTGACTCTTGGGTTTTCTATGTATAGGATCATGTCTTCTGCAAATAAAGATAACTTTACTTCTTCTTTGCCAATTTAAATGCCTTTTATTTCTCTTTCTTGCCTTTTTGTCTTGGCAAGGACTTCTAATACAGTGTTAAATAGAAGTGGTGATAGAGGACATCCTTGTCTGGTTCCTGTTTGCAAGGGGAATGCTTTGAGTCTTTCTCCATTAACAACAATGTTGGCTGTTGGCTTTGCATATATGCCCTTTATTGTGTTGAGGATTTTCCCTTCTATCCCTATTTTGCTGGTAGTTCTGAACAGGAATGGGTGTTAGATTTTATCAAATGCCTTTTCTGCATCAATTGATATGATCATATGGTTCTTTTGTTTTGTTTATGTGGTGAATTACATTGATGGTTTTCCTTATTTTGAACCATCCTTGCATGCCTGGTATGAATCCCCCTTGGACATGATGTATTATTTTTTTTTTATATGTTGTTGGATTCTGTTGGCTAGAATTTTGTTGAAGATTTTTGCATCTATGTTCATGAGGGATATCGGTCTGTAGAAACCTTTCTCTGGTTTTGGTGTCAGTGTTATGCTTGCTTCATAAAATGAATTTGGGAGTATCCCATCTTTATCTGTGTTCTGGAGTAGTTTGAGTAGTGGAGGTGCCAAGATTCCCCAGGTGATTCTTATGTGTACATGAGAAAGGTTCAAAACCCACTGCCATCAAGTTGATTCCAACTCTTGGCAACCCTATACGATGGAGTAGAACTGCCCATAGGCTTTTCAAGGCTTTAAATCTTTATGGTAGCAGACTGCCTCATCTTTCTCTCATGGAGCAGCTGGTGAATTCCAACCACTGACCTTTTGGTGAGCAGCCCAATGTTTTAACTACTGTGCCACCAGAGCTCCTTAAGAAAGGTTCAAATCCCTGTCAAGACCCCTATAAACCAAACCCACTGCTATCAAGTCCCTTCTGACTCATAGTGACCCCTTAGGGCAGAGTAGAACTGCCCCCATAGAGTTTCCAAGGCTGTAAATCTTTACAGAAGCAGACTGTCCCATCTTTCTCCCATAGAATATCTGGTGGGTTTGAACTGCTGACCTTTTGGTGAATAGCCAAATACTTAAACCATTATGCCACTAGAGCTCCTTTTAAAACACCTAGGATCAGAGAATCTCAGAGCCTCCAGCATTCCATTGAAAGGATCTCCAGTAAACACTTTTACTCACTCCAAAGTTTTTTTGTTTTGTTTTCTTTTGACAAATCCTAGGATTTCAGAGCTAAAATAGATCCTAGGTCAGGGGTTAGCAAACTGTGGCCCATGAGCCAAATCAGAAATCCGGACAGGATTATCTATGTACATATTGTCTGTGACTGCTTTCACTCTACAAAGGCAGAGTTGAGTAGTTGTGAAAGTAAGTGACTGGTCCACCAAGCCTCAAATATTATTTTCTTTCTGGCTCTTTACAGAAAAGTTTGTAGACCTTGCCTTTGCTCATCTAGCTGTTTCTTAATTAGCTTGAATTCAGGAACATACAATCTCAATTTTTCCAATGCAATTTTGATTTTGCCTACTGAATCCCACTATCTTCAAGTTATTGAATCCGGGTGGAATTTAAGGCACTTGACTGCTAACCAGAAGGCTGGTGGTTCAAACCCACCAACCATTCCTCGGAAGGAAGATGGGGCAATCTACTTCCATAGTGATACT
>NW_006921793.1:4420485-4424241 GCF_000298275.1 Orycteropus afer afer
GTGGGAACTATATGAGCATTACCAGTGTCATAATTAATTTTGATCATATAATTTCTCCCCAGTTCAAGAGTGTGGAATTCACAGTAAACAAGCTTGCTACCCACTGGCATTTGGGGTTCCTGCTGCTCTCATGGCTGTAGCTCTGAGTAAGTAGAAATCAGTTGAACTAATCTGAGTCTATGATTAGGTTAGGCCCTACATAAATGACTGTGGCTAATTTTTTGAAGTCCATGTAACAAACTGTAGCAAAAGGTAATACAAAAAAGTCGTCATGACAGTTGATCTCTATTTGCCTGGAGCAACAGAGGAAGAACCAGAGACAGAAATAGCAGGAGGAGATGGAATGTATGGCTAATTGCCTCCATGAATAACTGCCTCCTTTGCTATGAGACCAGAACTGGAGAGCGCCCAGCTACCATTACTGAACATTTTGATCTAAGATTCTATAGAGTAATCCTGATCAAAAGGGAAAAACTGCAGAATAGAATTTCAAATTCTTATGGACTCCAGACTTTAGGGAGCCATGGAGAGTGAATGAACCTCTGAAACTATTGCCCTGAGATAATGTTTAAACCTTAAACCAAGAATATTCCCTGAAGTCATCTTAAAACCAAACAATAGTTTAGGCTAACTAATAAAAAATGGCTACCTTGAGCACTATGCTCTTCTAAGAAGTATCTAAATGGATCAAACTGGCAACAGCAACTTGAAAGATTAGATAGGAATCTTCCAGGACAGTGAGTTTATGTTAAGGAGGGAGGAACAACTCAGAAAAAGAAGGTGATGATGGTTGCACAACTTGAAGAATGCAATCACTGTCATTGAATTGTACAATTCAATGTTGAATTGGTGCATATTTTGCTGTGTATATTCTCAGTAACAACAAAATAAATAAATACGAATTGTCTTCAGATGTTAAACATTTTCTGAGTATTCAAAGAAAGAGTTACCACATCATTTCAGAGGGAATGGGATCCAAAAAAGGTTTACAGGAAAAGCAATCAACTGAGTTGAAGATGTAAAGGTTTGATGCTAGTTAGGCAGATTAAGATGAGAGTGACAGAATGTAGTATATTAAATTAACTTGTGGATAAAAGCTAGAGTTTGCAGGAAGAAAGAGTAACCTGGTTTAACTGTTGTTGAGCTATTTCTGATGAATATCTACATTTCAAAAATATATCATCTCAAAATGTTTCTACTTGCACATACACACCCCTGGAAAGAGTATATAAGATGTACTGATTTGCACAATAGTTCTTGCTATTGGCTTTTTAGGAAATGTGAAAAGTTTTCTACATGGAAGAGTCTGACTGGAAAGATAGTAGTATGAGAAAGAAACAGAGTCCAGTACCATCTCAAATCTTCCAGCCTCTTTTTCCACGCAAACGAAGTACCAGTCAGCCACTATCATTTTATTTAATTCTTTTTTCAGTTC
Organism: Orycteropus afer afer; assembly: GCF_000298275.1. NCBI lineage: Eukaryota > Metazoa > Chordata > Mammalia > Tubulidentata > Orycteropodidae > Orycteropus > Orycteropus afer. The sequence goes on from NW_006921793.1 coordinate 4,421,921, forward strand.
TTAAAAGCATCAAGTAGACTCCCTTTTTAATCTCTTTACTCATGTTTTAGCAGTTTAGCTTTATCCTTACATCTATGCTAAAACTCTATTCTCCCTTTTAATATGTCCACTTTCTTCCACAATTCCTCAGATACAGCCACACTTCCCTAGAAGGCCCATATACAACTTACCTTTTCTAATTCTGGGAAGCAAGACAGAAAGCATTTCAAAAAGTGTTGTTTTGTATCATACACTGTATTAAGTATTTTAAGTAAGTTCTCATTTAGTCTGTACAAGTCATTCTTATATCAAAGATTATGATTTTTCTTATAGAGGAAAAGAAGCCAAATCCTATGAATCAATATCACCTCTAGAAATTCCTACTTGCAACAACCTTATGCATAGATCAGGTTTTTGCTCTTCAGAAGCTTAAATATTAAAATATTAGTTGGCAGACAATGTAGACTTAATCTATTGAGCATCTTCTTGCATTGGGCAAGAATAGAGGTATTTCTTCCTCTATAAAGAACATCTATAATACAGGAAGTACTTTGAGATGTGCTTGGGAGTTAGTGCCTGTCAAAATCCCATTTCAAGGCCCTCTTGATTGAGGAAAATACATAGAATTTAAACTATCCATCACTGTTTTTAAATTACTGAATTGTGGAATTGGTGGTCAGAAGTCCTAGTAGAAGGACCATGTTTTGCAGTCCCTTGCAGAAATGCTTATTCTAAGTAATGTTCACAATATGTCTTTTGCTAAGGAGGTCCATGGAAGAACCACCTGACTGAAAAAGCACTTTTAGTATTTGTGCTACAAAAATATCCATATACATTATAGAACTAACAGGGGACAAGGTTGGGGTAGCTTCTTAGCCATACCTTGAGGGAGGGAATCAACAAGCCTGTGGGCTTGGGACTGTGGTCTTGGGGGGTATCAAGCTCAATTGGCACAACATAGTACATAAAAATATTGTTCTAAATCCTCCTTTGGTGAGTAGTGACCAGTATCTTAAAAGCTTGCAAGTGGCTGTCGAGGATGCAACTATTGATCTCCCCTTCTCTGGAGCAAAGAAAATCAAAGACATATGGAAACAATTAGTCCAAGGGCCTAATGGACCAGGGGAACCTCAGCCTTTATGACCCTGAGACCAGAAGAATTAAATAGTGCCTGTCTACCAATGCCAACCATTCAGAAAGGGATCAAAATTGGACATCTTGGATAGAGAGGAGGGGAAAATGTGGAACAAAATTCAAAAACACAAAAATGACCAGAATTACTGGCCAGATAGAGACTGGTGAACTCCCAAGACTATGGCCCCGGGTTATCCTTCAGGCCTGGAACTAGATTAACCTCAGCCACACAACAGAAAAACAAAAAACAGAAAGGCCTATGAAAGGAACATCTACCCCAGGGAGATCCACCCCTTAGAATAATCAACCAGGAGAGATCAAAACGGCATCATTTCCATAGGGAAAAACCTAAGGGATGGGGTAGTCACAGGGAGGAGGTGGGAGGAGAGCTGTTGATTGTTGGGATTGTAATTAATTGGTGCTGTAAAATCAAATGACTATGAACTGCTGCCAGTAAAACAAATCTGCCTTGCAAATTTGCACCCAAATCATAATACAAAATTTGAAGAGAGAAAGCCTTTTAACTTTTATAAAACTGTAGCTAGAGGGACAAATAATGTTTCAGTACAATGACTAGAAAATAAATTTTGGCACATGATTAAGTAAAACCTTTAACAGAGTCATTCTTATTTTTTTCTGAAGATTTAAAAAACAAAAACCTTTCTGCTACAAAGAAAGAGAAAATTGGAGCTCTGTTTATTGTCTTTAGAGAGTAATTTTGTCAATCTGTTATATGAAAGCACTCATTCTTTATGTGTCCCTTTAAATAAGGATAGAACTTGTGCTTAAATAATTGTATTGGGTGTCTATAAGCAGTCTCAAGTTTGGGGAAGTAGATAGTATCAAGCATAAATGTTTTATATTAGTACACAAATTACTCAGAGTTTCTTCTGTGTGTTAGTATGAAAAGAAGTTCATAAATTTTTCTGAATCTTCAACAGCTTATGGGGTAGGTAGGTAAACTCATTCTACAAGTAATTCCAGTTCAGGCATTCCTTGGAGATATTGCGGGTTCAGTTCCAGACCACGGCAGTAAAGCTATAACACTAAAGCGAATCACACAAATTTTTCGGTTTTTCAGTGCATATAAAATCCATGTTTACCATTACTGTAGTGCAAAAACGCCAAGGAGGCCACATGTTCTGACCTCCTCTAATCTCACAAGAGGAAGACAGCAGTAACCCAAGGCCTATTACTGCAAGGCCAAA
>NW_006921793.1:4424941-4426930 GCF_000298275.1 Orycteropus afer afer
TGCTGTTAGAAAAAATGGCACCAAAACACTCGCTTGACGCAGGCTTGCCACAAAATTTCAATTTGTAAAAAGCACAGGTTCTATGAAGCACAGTAAAGTAAAGCACAATAAAACAAAGTATGCCTGTACTTCCACAAAAAGGTGATGACTCCGATAAAAGCACAAATATCAACAGAAAAAGTTACAACATAGGTCAGTCAAGCACCACGTAACACATCTTCTTTTGCCCTATCTAGTCGTGTTTGTCCTCGGCAGTGGAATGTACAAGAAGTTCCAGCCACAAGGTAACATCATGGCTAAAGTGGTCAAGTGCATTGGTGTAAGTAATTTTCTATAATTTTCCCTCAATGACTTTTAGTCATCACAGAACCTTCTACCTCCTTTAAATTCTAATTCAATTGCCTTTGACTTTCCTTCCAACATTTTGTTTGCAATCTTAACTATTTTGATAAAGTTTCTTATAAAACTCACCAAGTGGAAAATATAAACAAAGAACACAAACAGAACTTGAAGAGGAAAGAATAAAATGGCTTGAGCTTATAAAATAAGATCATTGGTCAGGGAAAAGCAAATTGAAGAGCCTCTTATCAAATTGGCAAATATCGGCTGATGTTTATAAGGAAGCAGTGTAAAAAACAATGAGGAGGTGCAGTTTTTCAAGAGTCTAAAGTGCATCAAGAATAAAGTGTTAAAACACTTAGGGTCAATGAACCTATCACTAGGAATTAAACCTAAGAAAATATTTTTTTTTAAATGAGCACACAAAATGAACACAGTTCTCATATGATGATTATCATTACAGTATTTATAGCAGCAAAATGTTTTATACACTAAATTCCTAAAAAGAGGAGAATGACATTTAACTTACAATACATATATGGTATAGTATGTAGCCATGAGAAGTCATGAATATGTGGTGATAGGAACATGCAGAATATAGTTTCTGCCATACACCATGCATCTACATGGTATAAAAACTTTGGTTTTATAAATATATAGGTACATTTATAGGCAGTAAAGGTTGAGAATGGCAATCTTTGGAAAATGGAATCAAATAACATTTTTCCCTATATATTTTCCATTTTCTTTAATATGAAATAATAGTATACATTTTATAATGAGGGGAAATGTGTCACTTATTTGTTTGTTTGTTTGTTTGTTTGTTTTAAAATGTGTAGATAATCTTTTCAGTGAAAAGGTGGCCCTAAGATAATTTTAGGAGCCCTGGTGGCACAGTGCATGGTTGTTAACTGAAAAGTTGGCAATTGGAACCAGCCAGCCACTCCACAGGGGCAAGATGTGTTAGTTTGCTTCCATAAAGATTACAGCCTTGGAAACCCTGTGAGCAGTTCTACACTGTCCTACTATGAGTCGGAATTGACTCAACAGCATTGGGTAAGGTAATTTTAGATGACTTTACTTTCTCTCTACCTGGCTTTCAGTGCGTTATACTACACAGGTGTTCCTCACTTTGTGAAATGACTATGTACTGAAAAGTCTTTGTACTCCTCTCCTCCAGAATATTTTCTTCATTTGTAATTATTCCCTTTTCGTCCTGCCCTTTGATTCTAACATCAGATATATTCTCACCAAAAAGTTTTTCCCAAGCTAAGAAGGGATCTGACTGATCATCTATCCAAATCCTTCCTTAATAATTACTTGACAACTCAGTTCAGATTCCAAAAGAACAACTTCCAGCTATTTAGGATCATGAGAACTGCACTCCTAAGATCACCCAGTAGCTCTGAGTTACTGCCTTTTAGTCATACACATGTTCTCACCACCACCATTGCCTGCTCTTGCTGCTAGGTGCAAATGCAGCTTATTTTTCCTAAGGTCCCTTCACTAAACAACACTAACAAAGAATCCCACCCACTGCTGTTAATCTGTTCTGACCTTTTAGGACCTTTAAGAACTGCCCTGAGGAGCTCTGGTAGCACAGTGCCTAAGGCATTTGACTGCTAACCAGAAGGTTGGCAGTTCACACCC
>NW_006921793.1:4427485-4428472 GCF_000298275.1 Orycteropus afer afer
TAGTGATACTGCCTCAGAAACCCAAGGAGGGGTCGCTATGAGTCAAATCTGACTCCACAGCACGTAACAACAACAACAACAGCCACATATGGCTCTTGAGCACTTGAAATGTGACAAGTACAACTGAAGAAGTGACTTTCACACTGTATTTAATTTAAATTAAAAAATGGCAATGATAAAACTTGTAAGTATGTTTGGAACAACTCAGCTATGTCAATCTAGTTTTTCAAAGATAAATTCTACCCAGTCTAAACACAGACAAAATATTTCAATAAAAATTTAGCATCTAGAGGAGGCACAGTTATGGAAATTTCTTAGACATATCCAAACTCTTGTGAGACTGAGTTACTGGGCTTGAAGGCTAAGGACCATGATCTGAGGGGACATCTAGGTCAACTGGCATAACACAATTCATAAAGATGATGTTCTACAGCTTAGTTTGATTAGTACCATCGGAGATCTTAAAAGCTTATAAGCAGCCATCTAAAATATAACTATTGGTACCTCTGTCTGGAATAAAGTAGAATAAAGGAAACGTAAGACCCAATGAAAAAATTAGCCCATAGGACAAATGACCCTAATGAACCACAACCTCTTCTAGCCTGAGACCACAAGAACTAGATGGTGCCCACCTACCATTACTGACTGCTCTGAACAAGGACACAATAGAAGGTCCTGGTTAGAACAGGAAGGCAATGTAGAACAAAGTTCAAATTCATAAAAAAGATCAGACTTACGCGACTGATGGAAACTGCAGGAACCCCATGACTATCACCTTAAGACACCCTTTTAACCTGGAACTGGAGCCACTCTTGGAAGTCACCTTTCATCCAGATAATAGACTATCCTATAAAATAAACAATAACACTCATGAGGAAGGTGCTCCTTAGAACAATCAATGATAGGAGACCAAACAGTCAACATTTGCCAAAAAAACAAAGATGAGAAGGCTAGGAGGGGCAAGGAAATGAGGAAGGCAGGGTAAAA
>NW_006921793.1:4429897-4434644 GCF_000298275.1 Orycteropus afer afer
TCTGGTTAGCAGGCAAGTGTCTTAGCCACTATGCTACCAGAGCTCCCATATGAGCATATAGAAGTTTTATGTTTAGCTTTTCTCACACATTTCTATTTTTTTATTAAAAAGAGTTGAAATACAATATATTTCTCTGTTCTTTGATTTGAAATTATATTTTTCTTCCTTCTTTCAGTTTGCCATCAAAAACAGGTTTAGGCATCGGAGTAAGGAATTTCCAAAGAGGGAGCACTGGCTGGACTGGGCTAAAGAGAAATATGATGTAAGTAATAAGTATTATTAAATGGCCCCAATTAATGTCCCCCTAAAAAGTGAAAATCCAGAGTCTCGATTCATAGTATTAAGTGCACATGGACAGATTCATTTGTTTAAACATTTATAACATTTATTAGCATTTTATATAATATTACATGAGAAGACATTTTCAAATTGAGAAGAACTTGATAAATAATGAGTAAAATTTATCTGGAAACAGTATTACCTGTTCATAGGCTTTCATTCTGTATAAAACCAAAATCAAACCCAGAGTGACACTATATACTATATTAAAAAAAGAAAAAAAAAAAGCCAACTCATTACCATCGACTCATAGTGAACCCCCAATTGGGTTTCCAAGGCCATAAATCTTTACAGAAACAGACTACCTAATTTTTCTTTTGCAGAGTAGCTGGTGGGTTTGAACTACCAACCTTTTAATCAGCAACCAAATGCCTTAACCACTACACCACCAGAGCTCCTTATATTCTATATACCAAAAAAAAAAAACAAAAACAAACCCACTGTCATCAAGTCAATTCCAACTCATAGCAACCACCATTGGGTTTCCAAGGTGGTTATCTTTAAGCACTTAGAATACCCCATCTTCCTTCTACTGAGTGGCTGGTGGATTTGAACTGCCAAATTTCTAGTTAGCAGTCAAATGCCTTAGGAGCTATGCCACCAGAGTTACTTATATTTTATATAGTATAATACAATTAGATGTAACTGCAATAATATACTTTAGTTTGAATGCAGAAGAGTCAGTGATTTGGGGGAGGGGTAGTGAATTCTAGTAATTTTACCTCCTAAATAGGTGTTTTAATACTTATTTTAGATAGCATAGACATTTTCACTATTCAAATGAAACCTGTGGTAGAGTTCTTTAGAACAACTAATCACCATCGAGTTTGTCTAGAAATACATATATTTATACACTGAAAACTGAGCAGTCTATTGTAGCTGTGAGTCACACACTAGTCATGGATTTGTTCTTCCCCCACTCCAATTGCAGGAACGGCTTATTTCTCAAATTAAGATGGTTACGAGGGTGATGTTCCTGTATATCCCACTTCCAATGTTCTGGGCATTGTTTGATCAGCAGGTAATGTCTGAGTATGTTTCTGTGCTTCTTCACTGAACAAACACTTTGGGCACTACAGTGGACCAAGCAGTGTTAGCATTTAGCTCCTTACTTTCAGGTATTTCGTTTATTTGACAATTGTTAGACCATATTGACTTTAAGAACATCAATTCTAGATGGTTCTAGCTACATTTCTGTTGAAAGGCAATGAAGAAAATTAAGTGTGATCAAGTAAAGTAGCCTTGGGAAAGATTTGACCAAGGCATCTAGGAATGCTCGCCAATTAAAATCAAAAGAGTTTTTTTCTAGTGATGCAGCACGATAAAAAGGCATATTGCCTTTAAGGGACGTGTAGAATAAACTGAGAAGGGATCAATATCTCCATTGTAAAATAGAAAAGCTTGGGCTAGAAGTACTGCCTGGGGATGTGAAATGACTCCTCTGAAGTCACCCATATTAGAGCAGTGAACCAGAACCAAAACTTCCTGACTTCGTGTTGTGTTCTTTCTACCACAGCTGTAAGACATGTGCCTGAGAATTTTTCAAAATCATATTTGACAACTCAATTCATGATGCTCAGTAGAGAAAGTAATGAGATAATGCTTCCAGTAGAAATTGGAATTTTAAAAAATTATGAACACAGATATCTTTGAAGAAATTTAAGCTTACACATTGTTTGGGTCCTCTAGTGCTGACAGAAATATACCACAAATGGGATGACTTAACAAACAGGATTTATTCTCTTACAGTTTACCCATTGCCATCAAGTCAGTTCCAACTCATGTGACCCCCTTTCGGTTTCCAAGGTTCTGAAAGCGGTATAGCCCACATCAAGACTGAGGATCAAATTAGAGAACACCATAAAGTGCTCAGTGACTGGCAGATATTAAGAATGCAAACCACAGCTTATTTCTTGACTTTGTCTTCCTAATAGATTGATGTGTTCATGTTGAAACACACGTTTAGTCCTCCATGGAAATAATCATATATAGTTGTATACTCCTGGGACATCTTTTACTATAGGTTATATATAACAAGGCTTCCCAGATTTAAACTCATCACTCTCCTGATGGAGATCAAGTCTAGCACAGTCCAGACTGTCAAAAATGGCTCTGAACCACAATAATGTACTTGAAACTATGCCACCAGTGAGTGTCTGACAACCTCACTGTAAGTAGCTGCTTTCTCCCTATAGGTGATGTCATGATTTCCGACAAGCCTCAGAAGTATATTTTCATATTTCCTAAGTATAGCTTATCCCACAGCACTGCTTTGGACAAACTTCTTGAGGAGTTGGAATTCTGCATATTGTGCTTATTTATACAGCAGAAACAAATGCAAGTTGTTTCTTTATACCCCCTATTACAGTGAAGCCAGGAGATTAATTTGATGTTAAAGAAAAAAAAAAAAAATCCCATAACATTTCAGACCTTATTCCTGATTTGGAAAGGCTCACCATTGACTTGTAAAAGCTAAAAAGCCCACATTCCCAAATGATGCAGTAAATTTGTTTTTAAGGGCTCAAGGTGGACACTCCAAGCAACAACTATGAGTGGGAAAATTGTAAGTTTTAGATATCAAGGTATTTTACTTTCCCTGGTCACTATTCCTTTGTTTTAGTCCCTTTTTCTCTTTTCTCCTTCCCTTTCATGTCATTCTCATCCCTTCCCAGCAACTGATCATCTGTGAAAGTTTATCAGTGACATTTTTTTTTTTTCTTTTTAGGGAATTATTGAAATTCAGCCAGATCAGATGCAGGTAGGAGAACATATTTAAGTTGTTCTCGGAGATCAAGGTCATCTTTGAGACAAAAATTAACATTCTGTCTCTACTGCTCTAGACTGTGAATGCCATCTTGATCGTTATCATGGTCCCCATTGTAGACACTGTGGTATATCCTCTGATTGCAAACTGTGGTTTCAATTTCAGGTAGGTGACATTAATTTGGGCTGGGGTGAGCCTTTATTAGTCCTATGGCATTGCAGATAGGCTGAGTTCTCTCAGCCTGGTGTCTCAGTGAAAAGAACTTAGGGATCCCCTTCCCCAACACCATCTATATGATGGAGTTTTATACAGGCAATCAGATGTATTTGACTGTGTGCTGATGGCTCTGAAAAAGTGCAATTAATAGCAGCCTGCTAAAACTTTTAATTAAGGTTCCCTTATATACATAGATGATATAAATTTTAACTGTAACCCCGAATGTTGTCTGAAGTAGAGTTTATAGAACCAAAACCAACTCACTGCCATCGAGTCAATTCTGACTCATAGCAACCCCCATTGAGTTTCCAAGGCTATAAATCTTTACGGAAGCAGACAACCTCATATTTTTTCTGTGACGTGGCTGGTGGGTTTGAACCACCAACTTTTGGTTAGCTGCCAAATGCCTTCACCACTACACCACCAGAGCGCCTTAGAGTTTATAGAAAGTAAATGTAATAATACAAAGGAAAAGTTGTTTAACATTTATACTCCTTAGTCTTAGTTGTAAACAATAGAAGGAAAGACACTTTGAATCCCATGTGCTTTGTAGAAAAGTTAGCTTTGTTTGGCCGGCGGGGAGGGGGCAGCATTGGTAGGTAAGAAGTGTTTCCTTTGGGGGACTATAGCTCTTCTGTATGACACTGGTTGAGATTCACTCTCTCTTTGTCCTGAATCAGCTCCTTGAAGAAGATGACAGTCGGAATGTTCCTGGCTTCCATGGCCTTTGTAGTGGCTGCCATTGTACAAGTGAAAATTGATGTAAGTTGTCTTCAGATTCTTGAGTGCCCTCTCTCCTAGTTTAGGTAGAATGTTCAGAAGCCCTCTTTCTCCAGGACTGAAAGGAGTAGGGAAGGCCAGGGTCTTTCCCCACAAACTAAGCCCTGTAGCTACGGAAGATGTGAAATAAAGGGAAAATATATCTATTCCTTACTTATTGACTATCTCATTATCTGACATTTTGCATTTACAACCATAGTGAAAAATCTACTGTCCAACTATTTTGAGCATTAATGATGTAGGTCTGGCAGTAACCAATGCCAAGGTGTAAGGTAAGAGCAACACTGGCTGTGATGGTTAAGGTTATGTGTCACTTTGGCTGAGCCATGATTCTCAGTGACTTGGCAGTTATGTAATGATATAATTTGGCAGTTAAGTAAGGTTGTAATCTGCCAGTTATATAATGATTTAGTCATCCTCCATTTGCTCATAATGCTGATTTTTCACATAACGACTTGGTCTTTGGAACCTAACCATGTCAATAAGTGAGGTGTGGGTGTAATTTCTTTCAGTCAGTGTATACTACAAATTCTTATCACTGCAAATGATGCAGATGGGAATATGATCAAATGGGTGGGTTTAACTGGAAGAAAAATTAGATAATAGTTACATAAATTGCCTCAATTTATAATAGTTTTTTTTTTTTTT
>NW_006921793.1:4435774-4448904 GCF_000298275.1 Orycteropus afer afer
TATAGTCAATGTCATGAGAGAAAGTGTATGGGAACTGCTGTATGGAAAGTGAATTTGCTCTGTAAACTTTCACCCAAATCACAATTAAAAAAAAAAAAAAAGAAGTACATAAGTTACAAACAAGCAGCACTTGTAAACTGATGGAACAACACATTTTTAATTTTAATGTTTCTACTGATGATTTACTCCTAAACTGATTCACAAGTCTACTGAACCCAAAAAGGGTGAAACTAGGCTTATAATGCTGTTAGTATGAGATCAGGGTCTAGGAAAAGGGTGTTATGTCATATGTAAGAAAAGAGGTAAGAGGTTTTGTTTGTATGTTTGCCTTTTTTTGGGAGGGGGGTTTAGTTAGCTTTGTGGAAAATGTATTATGGGTTAAAGTAGACATGGAAAGCTTCAGTGACACTAGGATTTGAGAGATAGGGTGTGGTAGTTAAGTTTGTGTGCCAACTTGGCTAGGCCTGGTTGAGTGGCTGGGCAGATAGATGTGTAGTATTCCCCGTAATGAGACTGGTAATCAACTCCATGGTGGAATTTACTGTAAGCAGCTGAGTAGCTGCCTTAGGGATGTGGTCTGCTTCCCATATATAAGCAGAAGCCTTGGGGAATGGTCTCTAGCCTAAGGCATGTTTGGACCCTGCACACAGCCATGTTGTTGTTCAGCAGCCTGAATTCTTCCAACCTTGGGACTTTCAATGGACTTGAATTAATAGCCTGCCGTGTGGTTTGGTAACATCAGGACTGTGCCATTTTATGTGTTGACCTTGGGCTTGTCAGCCTCAGCAACCAGTAGCTGCTTGAGTGAAGAGATGCCTCTATCTTCAGTGAGCTGGGAGCAAGAGGCAGAGCTGAAGCCCAAAGTCAAGGGGCTTTCACACAGCCCCTAGAGCCTGGCACTTTGAACTAGGACTTCTAGCCTCCCAAACTGTAAGAGAATAAACTCCTGTTTGTTCAAGCCATCCCACTGTGGTATATTTCTGTCAGAGTGGCACTAGGTAACCAGAACAGAGGGCAATGTAGGAAAAAGGCTAAAACCTGAGCAAAGGAGAGTAGAGGCAGGAGGGCATAAGACATTTATGAGAGGATGTGCAGAGCACTGTGGCCAGGGCTGAGGACCAGGCTTTCAGACTTACAGGGAAGATGGTTGGTATTCGGTGAAAACAGATCTCAGGTGCCAGGACAGGTAAATGAGCTGAGCAAGAAGTCACTTGGCAATTGGAAAACCATGCTTAAAGACCTACATCTTTGGGAATGATTACAGATGACTGCAATGTACGGGCTCTGAGATGAGACCACAAGCAGGGCAGCTGTTTTTCAGGTCATTGTAGTGATTTAGATATGAGGAAGTAAAAGTGCTTAGCCTGAGAAAATGAAATAAGTAGGTAATAAAAGAACTGACTCTCTTTCCCTTCCACCTTCCCCTAAAGCCTCCTTTGAATGTTCCTAACTTCTGTCAATGCCACTGCTCTTATCCCGGTTTTCCAGGCTTGGAATATCATTGTTGGTTGGAGATTCTTCTCTCCCTGCCCCTCAGTTTAAAATCCAATTGCTGAAGTCTTGTCAATAGATAGTCCCTTATATTACTCTCTCAAATTGCCCTATTCCAGACTCTCACTAGCTCAGGGGAGGAAGAGGCAGTAGCTCCCCTGTGTCTTGAATCTGTCTCTTGAAGTCCTATCTTAAAGTCAAAATCTTCAAGAGTGCCCTGTTAGCACCTTTAGAATAAGAGCTAAACTCCTCAGCCAGGCATTCAAACCTTGGCACGTATTGACATTTGGGGCAGGATAATTCTTTGTTGTTGGGACTGCTTGTGCATGGTAGATGTTTACAGCAACTCTGGCCTACACTTGAGATGCCAGTGGCTCCCCCTCACCCTCATTGTGTGACAACCAAAATGTCCCCAGACATTGTCAAATGTTCCCTGGCAGGCATAATTCTCCCTGGTTATGAACCAGTGATCTAGAGACTGGTCCACCTAACCTTCCCTAAGTGACCATCATCGCTTCCTTTCACCTATACTTTTAGACTAACTAACCAAGCCCACTGGTCCCCAACCATGCTCTGATTTCCTCTTTGAATGTCTTTGTTCCACTTAAAATACTCCCCTTTCCTCACTGTCATTTTTTTTTTTAAGGTGTTATATACCAATACCTGGCTACTATTTAAGGGCCAACAGAAATGACACCATTTCCTCCCATATTCCTCCTTGATTCCTTCTCTTTGTACTCCTTGACTCCAACTGGAAGCTAATTTTGAGGTTGCATAGTACATTATCATCACTTTTCCCATTGCTGGCACATCAAACATCACTTTCTATCTTGTGTTAGAGTGGATACACCTCACATCTCTGCTACTAGGTAGCTGGTACCCTGTCTGATTCATACTTATCACCTCCACAATGCTTAACACAGTTATTTCTGCACACTAAGGGCACACTAGGAACTCATCAAATGAAAGTATAAGTGAATATGTGGCTGTTATAATTTGGGAAACATTTTCAGTCAGTATGAGTGGAATAGAAGTATTGGGAAAACCTTCTACTCTTGATGGCTTGGAAAAGCTTGCTTCCTTTTGTTATAGTCATATACCTGCCTAGAGCAGAAGAGACAGCTTATAAGTAAAGCTTGGTAACCGCAGAGTCTTTGATGCTGTAAGGTGTTGAACCCCAGGGAACTGAAGAATGGGGAGAACAAAGCTATAAATTGCATAAGAAAAATAATCTAGTAATTGAGTTATTCAATGTATACAGGCATACATCATTTTATTGTGTTTTGCTTTATTGTGCTTTGCAGATATTGTGCTTTTTACAAGTTGAAGGTTTGTGGCAGCCCTACATCAAGCAAGTCTATCAGTGCCATTTTTCCAACAGCATGTGCTTATTTTGTGTCTCTGTGTCACATTTGGGTAATTCTCAAAATATTTCAAACTTTTCACAATGCTATTTCATACACTATTGTTGTTGTTGTGTGCCATCAAGTCAGACCTGACTCATAGCGATGCCTCCTTGGGTTTCTGAGGCAGTATCACTACAGAAGTAGATTGCCCCATCTTCAATACCTAGACTACAGTAATGTGTAAACATAACTTTTATATGCACTGGAAAATCAAAAAAACTGTGTGGCTTACTTTATTGCAGTATTTGGTTTATGCAGTGGTATGGAACCAAACCTGCAATATCTGAAGTATGCCTGTATTGTTTTCTGTGCCCAAGCATAGCCAAAGCAAGACAAGTTTGTTGTGATGCAGGTCAAATTGTATGAGGTGTGGTGTTGCTTTTTTTTTTTTTTTTTTGCTTTATTCCTTGGAGCTTTACTCCTCCCTTTAAAATTTATCTTGTATTTCTCTTTCCCACACTCTCTCATTCCAATGTTCCCATGAATCTTCCTCCTCCTCTTCTCCCTCCAGACCCTACCTTATGAAAATTTGCCAATTTATCTCTTCATTGGAAAGCAATCTCCAAACGTTATAGGTTAACAGACCCTTACTGTGTTCAAGGTTCTAAGATTACACCTAAGTTAAGTGATTCAGTAGAAGAACTCACAGGACTCAGCATATAGGCATACCAATGGCTATGATTTATTACAACAACAACCACAGAAATAAAAATAAAAAGCAAAATCACAAAAGAGAAAAGTGAATGGGTCAAAGTCTAGAGGAAAGCAGGTTCCAGCTTCCAAGAGTACCCTCACCTTAGAGTCACATACCAAAACTCAACCCAACCCACTGCCACTGAGTTGATTCTGACGCACAGTGATCCTAAAGGACAAAAGAGAACTGCCCCACAGGGTTTCCAAGCCTGTAAATCTTTGTGGAAACAAACTGCCACCTTTCTCTCATGGAGCAGCTTGGGGGTTCAAACCATCAACCTTTTGCTTAGCAGCCAAATGCTTTAACCACAATGCCACCAGAGCTCCTTGGAGTCATAGTGAACATGTTTAGTTCCTCCTGCACTGAACTATAACAACACATGTGAAGTTTTGTCTACTAGAGAAGCTCACTTGAGTGTAGGAGTCTAAAGTTTCTATTGGGAGTCAAGTCACATAGGCCGCTTCTGGTACATAGCACATACCAATGTTCCAGACTCCCAGAAGTAAACCAAGTATTCAGCATAAGCCGTGTTGTGTGCACAAACATTTAGGTTCAGTGAGCCATTCTTACCTATTCTGGCAATGGTGGGAACCTTCCCAAAATCTGGGTTCCCAGATGCCAGTCAAGGACTAAACTGGCAAACAGGCCTTTTTAAAGATAGCAATCTCAGGCCTGCTATGTTAATATTTTTTCCATACACTTATAATGGGAGCTCTGGTAGCTGCATGTTGCCTAAGGCATTTGACTGCTAACCAGAAGGCTGACGGTTCAAACCCACCAGTGCCACTGCTCAGAAGGAAGACTGGGTGATCTATTTCCATAGTGATACCACCTAGGAAATCCAAGGAGGGATCGCTATGAGTCGGATCCAACTTGATGGCAATGAGTTTGTTTTTTGGTTATGATGTATGTTTATAATTTTAACAAAACAAAAAACAAAAAAAACTTCTATTGAGTCAATTCCAACTCACAGAGACCCCCACTGGGTTTCCGAGGCAGCGCATCTTTACAGAAGTAGATTTCTCCATCTTCCTTCCATGGAGCAGCTGGTGGGTTTGAACTGCCAACCTTCTGGTGAGTAGTCAAGTGCCTTAGGCACTGCGCCACCAGACATCTTTAATTTTAACAAAGGTAGTGGTTAATTTAGGCTGTGGTTACTCTGGCCCCCTCAGATACTAGGCTTTAAAGCCTGGTAAAGGCTGGTGGTTCAAACCCACCAGCCACTCCTCAGAAGGAAGGTTGGGCAATCTACTTCCATAGTGATACCAGCTCGGAAACGCAAGGAGGGGTCACTATGAGTCAGGTCCAACTCCATGGCATATAACAACAGCAACATTCTTCAACTGGAAGTACTTTGGTAGGCCCATGAGCAGCCTCTTTATGATTTCTTCAATGTTCTATACAAATATAATTTTCTGTGGGGGCCATGATATGGAAAATTGGTAAGCATGACTCCCTGATAACTTGCTTAGTAAGGAAAGTTTGATTTGCCTCAGCGAACACTGGTTTTCATGGCTACTTGAAAAGTAACTCAAATGCCAGGGTTAAGATTATCTTCAATGTTGCACTGAAGAACTCACTGTCAATTTTCATTTATTTTGCTCAGAGTACTCTTCCAGTCTTCCCCAAAGGAAATGAAATCCAACTTAAGGTATTGAATATAGGAAATGATAACATGACTATATCATTTTCTGGAGAGAATGAGATACTTGGCGCAATGGCTCAAGTAAGTCGAATGAAATGTAACTTTCTTTTTTTGTTTTCTGACTTGATTTATAATAAGATTTGGAAAACTTGTTCTTCTTGGTCTTTGTATAAATCTCAAGCTCCGCCCACACACGAAACGTATCTTGATCTTATTTCATTTGCATGCTAGACTAGTGTGCCTCAAACTTTAATGGTTATAAGAATCACCTGGGGAGCTTGTTAAACTCCAGATTCTTAATTAGTAGTTCTAACATTCTGCACCTTTAACCAGTTCTCAGGTGAATGTTGCTGCTGGCCCATGGAACTACATTTTAAATAGCAAGGATCTAAGTCAGTGGTTCTCAACTGAGGGTGACTTTTTCCCCCAAGAAACACTTGGCAATCTCTGGAGACATTATTGTTGTCATGATGGGATTGTTCTATTGACATCTTGGATGCTGGTGAACATCCAACAATTCACAGGACAGACCACAACAAATAATTCTCCAGACTAAAATGTCAGTAGTGCCATGGTAAGGTTAAAAAGCCCTAATCCAGACCGTTGGTCAGGATCACTGGTACCTAGTGGCATCACTAGGAGAGTTTAAAACATTCTGATGCCTGAGTATCAACCTTGGAGATTTTGATCTAATAGTCTTATACCTGGTCAGCCAAGATTGAGAACCACTACCTTAGATCTTGCCAAACTTATAACCTTGAACTAAAAAATGAAAAACTTTGCCTCCTGGGGTATGGGGCAGCCCAGTATTGCTTTTCAACAGGCTGTTGCTTTTCTTTTAATGCTGGTCTTTGCCTCATGGTAGAAATAATTTCTACAGCATTTATCTTCATAAAATAATGATGCATGATGAAAAGCATAATTTCTGTGGTAATCCTAAAATACTTCATGACAGAGTCCATAATGGTAGGCAAGTGGCTTAAGTACAAAAATGCAAACCCCCAAAACATTTCTCGATGAGTTTTGAATGTTAAATACCATACCCTATAGTTCAGTTCCACATTACAGAACAAGAATCCAGAGAGACTTCTATGTTATTAACTATGACTCCTTTTCCCTCATCTGTAGACAGATGAATTTAGGACTTTTGATGTAGACAAACTGCCAAATATAAGTATTTCTTCTAATGGATCACAAGACACTCCAGTAACTCATACTTTTGAAGGGGGCCATCGCCACACCCTTCTCATATGGGCCCCCAACCAGTACCGAGTGGTAAGTAGTTGGGGAACTACAACTGACTTTTTACTATTTATGATATTGGTGACACAGCTTCTTAGTGGTGTGACTTTGTTTTACCCCTATGTATTATGAATTTAGATAATTGTTAGTTTCTTTCTTCTTCAATAATACAAAACATTTAATTTCCCAATGAAAGTTTGACTAATGAATGGAAAAGGAAAATATTAATTATAATTTCTACTGAGTGGAAGATTAGAGCAGTCTCTGAAAAACATATAGTGAGTATATCAGGTGAAAGCAATAAACATATATAAAATAAGACTTCATGACAAAATACAGAAATATAGATATGTCATAAAAGAGACTGTCAGCACATAAAGAAGCTATAAAAGTATAATTAACTAAGTGAAGGAGCTACAAGTATTCTGTAAGGTTGAATTTAAGTGAATATCTGCAGAAGTCCAATTAAAACTTTCTTGGGCATGTGTTTAATTAGGGAGGTGTTGAGTGATATCAAAAATTTTAGAGGCTCATGTTAATCTCAAGGAAGACCAGGGTTGAAGAAATAGAACTCTTCAAATGTAATCATTATGCCCTTAGCTCCCATGATAAATGTCAACCTCACTCTCCTTTTCAAAGTCTGAAATGTTAATCTGAATTTATTCTAATTAATTAGGTTTTGAAAATGTTTTTATACCTTCCCTTCTCTTAGGTAAAGGATGGCCTTAACAAGAAGCCAGAAAAAGGAGAAAATGGAATAAGGTATGTTTATTTCTTTAAAACTTAAAGGAGTATCTTATGGAAGTAATGCATACCCATAGAAAAGTCCAACTGTAAGAAATATGTAAAATGAAAGTATGTGCCATGAATGTAAGGCTGATTTAATAGTCAAAAACATCAATATAATCCACCATCTTGTACACTAAAGAGGAAAATCTACCTCTGCACATCAATTAATACAGAAAAGATGTTTGATAAAATTCAGCATCCATCCCAGTTACAAACTTGCAGTAAATTAGAAATAGGATGGAACTTCCTTACCCTGATAAAAACTCAAAAAAACTCACTGCCATCGAGTCAATTCTAACTCACAGAACCCCTTTTGGGTTTCTGAGGCAGTAAATCTTTACGGAAGTAGACTGCCCAGTCTTCCTTCCATGGACTGGCTGGGGGGTTTGAACCACCAGCCTTCTGGTTAGCAGTCAGATGCCTTAGGCAGTATGCCACCAGAGCTCCTTTACCCTGACAAAGGGCATCAAAAAAAAAAAAAAAAGCCCAACCCAACTTTGTCCTTCATGGGGAAGGTTTGAATGCTTTTCCCCAAATGTATAAAATATTTGGGCATTCATATTCATAGAATCAGGAGCAAAATAAGGTTGTCCACTCTCACTACTCCTACTTAGCGTCCATCCAGAAAACCTAGCCACTGAAATAAGACAAGAAAAAGAAGGAAAAAGAATTCAAATTGGAAAGGAAGAAATAAAGCTATCCATACTCACCTTTGACATGACTGTCCACATACAAAGTCCCAAAGATATATGAAAAAAGGCTCATAGAATCAATATGTGAGTTTAGAAAGGATAAAAGACCAACATTAAAAAAAAACTATCATATAGCTATACTAGCAATGAACAATGGGAAGTTAAAATTTAAAACCATACCATTTAAATTATTCCATAAAAATGAGATATTTAGGTATAAGTCTAATAAGCACATGAGTGCTGAAAATTAGAAAACATTTACAAAAGAAATCAAAAAAGAGCTAAATAAATTGAGAGACATATTGTGTTCACAGATTAGATGTGACATAGAGATACAAAGTGAGCACATGCTGCTGGAAAAATGGTGCCAATAGACTTGCTCAACTCAGGGTTGCCACAAACCTTCAATTTGTAAAAAATGCAGGATCTGTGAGGGTCATTGAAGTGAAGCACAATGAAAAGAGGTTTGCCTGTACATTGTTGGCAAATGCAAAATGGTACAGTCACTCTGGAAAACAGTTTGGCAGTTTCTTGTAGCATTAAACATACTTTTACCATATGACCAGCCACTCCACTGCTAGATACTTTCTGTGTTGTTGTTGTTGTTGTTATGTGTCGTTGAGTCAGACCCGACTTACAGTGACCCCTCCTTGGGTTTCTGAGGTCCATCACTGCCGAAGTTGATTGCCTAACCTTCCTTCCGAGGAGTGGTTGGAGGGTTTGAACTGCCAGCCTTCTGATTAGCAGTCAAGTGCCTTAGGTACTACTCTACCAGATACTTTCTGTAGTGACAGGCAAACTTATGTTCACAGAAAAACATGTACATGAATGTTTATAGAAGCTCTATTCATAATTGCCAAAGGTTGGAAATTACCCAAATGTCCTTCAATAGGTGAATGGATAAGCAGATTCTAGTACATCTAAAAAAGGAGCTCCAGTGGTTCAGTGATTAAATGCTCAACTGCTAACCAAAAGCTCAGAGGTTCAAACCCACCAGCCACTCCAGGGAGAAAGATGAGGCACTCTGCTTCCATAAAGATTTACAGCCTTGGAAACCCTATCCAGCAGTTCTACTCTGTTCTGCAAGGTTGCCATGAGTTGAAATCACTATGAGTTGGAATCAATGACAGCAAGTTTTCCATGTGCAATGCTGATTCTAAAAAATAAATCTATAAACAAGATTTACAATATTATATAAATATTATTCATAACATAATAAAAGTGCAATCAGTCTGAAGAGAAGGAAATGTAACTTTATGTCCTTGAAAATTTGTCCCTCAAATGAAAATGTTCTGAATGTCAAGATTAATTGGAATATCCGGTTATATGCCATAAATTTTTCAGTGGCCCACTGTCTTGATTGCTTTAATTTAATCAAGAATTATTTTATACACAGCTTAGTTTTTTCCCCCTGTAATTTCCCATTGCCTCCTATTGACAAAAACATTTACCTGATCACTAACATGACCAACTTCCTAATTATACTCTGATCCAAAGACTCTACTTTTCTCTCTGAAAATGAACTTTTTGGCATGTAACTGATGTGTTACAGAATAGAACTGTTCCATAGGGGGTTTTGTTTATTTTGTTCTAACTTTTTATTGTGATTTGAATGAAATTTTACAAAACAGATTTGCTTTACTTTCAACAGTTCATATACATTTTGTTTTGTGACACTGATAATAATCTCCACAATGTAACAGCTCTCTTTCCACTTCCTCCCCACAGTTACCCTTTCCCTGTGTCCTTCTTGCTTATACATTCCTGCCTCCCTGGTTTTCTTTGTCTGTCCATATCTATAATGATCTGTCCACAGTGCTCACCATCAGTATGGTCCTTTAGGCAAACAGCCCAACTGATTTCATGTGAAGTTTAGGCACAGGAACTTTGCAGAGACTGGAAGCCTTGGGACCTGATACTCATTCTTTTTGGGTATTCCAATTCTGAGTTGTATTCCAGCAGAAAGGGGTGCTTGGCTAATGTTATTCTAGGACCTGTGTACATAGGTCACCTTCTTAGATAATATCCTCAAAACTGTCTCTTACTGTTGGCTTGGCCTGTTTCTTCCTAACCAGTCCTTGGTGCTCCTTCCTGCATTAGGGTCCTGGAGGTAAAGGAAATCAATAGTCTTCCCTCCCTGTGCCCCCTGGCTGGGGGCTGTGTTTTAGGTTCAAGGCAATTTCTTCTTTTGGTCCTTCACTACTTCAGCTCTGAAACTTCTGAAGCAAGAAACTCAAAGTCATCACTGCCTTCTTGAAGGAGAAGGGAAATCAGTACCTATGTCAATCCCTACTTAATATTCAAAATATCACTGAACTAGTTAGCATTTACAAGAACTCAGAATAGCATTGGCAAATATAAACACCGTGCTTCATAAATTCTATTAGGTGTGTTCTCATGAGCAGGTGAGCAAGAGCAAACCTAGAGTTGCTGCCTGTATAATTCAGAAATCTTCTGCAAACCTCTTACGTTAGGAGTTCTGACAAGATGGCAGAATAGGCAGATAAGCTACAGAGACCCTTGCAACAAAGCAATGAGAAACCAATTGAAACTGATACAGAAGACAATCCTGGAACCAGAAGACGATCCTGGAACCCTGAACTTTGAAGGCAAGGGTAAAGAAGTGGATTAAATACCAGATAGTAGAAGAATATGAATTAAAACAGTAAGCAGGGAGACAAACAGAGCTGCGGACTGCCAGCTGTCCTGAGGGCACAGCCATTTTTTATTATTTTCCAGTAGCAACCTAAGAATGGGCTCTAGTCACTAAAGACTGTATGGGCAAGGACTGCATTGGTGCCTGACAACCAGAAAGGAAAATAGAAAAGAAGGAGACAAAGAGACCTGTGACTGCCAGTGGCCATCCTGAGGGTACAGCTGTTTTTAATACTCCCAAGCAGCAGGCACGACCATTCTAAATACATGCAAGTGGTGTTCTTACCTGGACAGGGACATAGGAGTGGCCTCTGCTTGTCAAGGACAGCATTGGTGACTGCACTGGAGGCTGACAACTGGAAAGTCATTAAACATAAATACATCACCACAGTGTCTTGGAGACAACAGACCATCACAATCCATACAAAGAAGCAAAATAAAATAGTAGAAATGAGAGACCAGGATACAAACCCAGAAGATAACACTGAGGAAGAAGCAGCACTGGAACTGCCTGATAAGGAATTCAAAAGAATTATATTTGGGTACCTTCAACAGATTGAGAAACAAATCAAAGAACATTGACAAGATTAAAGAAAACACTGATGAAATTAAGGAAAACACAGACAAAACTCTAGGACAATTTAAGAAAACAATATAAGAACAAATCAACAAACAAA
This sequence comes from Orycteropus afer afer, assembly GCF_000298275.1. Taxonomy (NCBI): domain Eukaryota; kingdom Metazoa; phylum Chordata; class Mammalia; order Tubulidentata; family Orycteropodidae; genus Orycteropus; species Orycteropus afer. Next base: position 4,447,066 of record NW_006921793.1, read on the forward strand.
TAATTAGAAACAAAACAAAAACAACAAATTGAAATCCAGAAGATTAATACTAAGATTTCAGAAACATAACACGTTGAATGGGCAAAGGAGTAGAATCGAATCTGTGGAAGAAAGAATTGATGAGATTGAAGACAAATACCTCAATACTACTTTGTTAAGGAATCAGTCAGAAAAAAAGATCAAAACAAAATGTAGAAAGCCTAAGATTCATGTGAGATACCATCAAGAAGAATAACCTACATGTAATTGGAATTACAGAACAGGAAAGACATATAGAACCACAGAGAAAATTGACAAAGATTTGTTGGAAAAGAATTTCCCTAATATGATAAAAGATGAGAATATATCCATTCAAGAAAGTCAACAAAGTGCAAACAGGATAGGCCCCAAAAGAAAATCACTAAGACATATTACAGTCAAACTCACCAAAAACCAAAGACAAAGAAACAATCCTGAAAGCAGCTCAGGAAAAATTAAAAGTTACCTATAAAGGGCAACCAATAAGACAAAGCTCTGATTTCTTGGCAGAAGCCATGCAGGGAAGAAGGCAATAGGACGATAAATATGAAACCCTAAAAGAAAAAAATCTCCAACCAAGAATTATAAACCGAGCAAAACTGTCCCCCAAATATAAGGGTGGAATTAGGAGACTTCCAGATAAGCAGAAATTAAGGGTATTTGTTACAGCCAGACCAAGCTTACAGGAAATGCTACATGGAGTCCTTCAGACAGAGAACCAACAACAGAAAACAACTGATGAATAACACACATGATGACATAACCCCAAAATCAACCTAGTTAAAGAGGTATCCAAAGTAATATAAGTTTACAAGACTTTAAACAGGGAACCAGAGACATCAATTGGTAGATGAGGACAACTACAAACCAAACAGAGGGAATAAATAGTGTATAGAACTTCTAAATGGTGAGCAAGTCAAGACAATTGCAAGATAGAACAGACTGTTTTAAACTTGGGAAGAAAATAATCACAGGGTAACCTCAAAGAAAAATAATAAACCTTAGCATCAAAATACAAAAGAGGCCAAGTGCAAATATGAAAACAATAGCAACGAAGGAAGTAATAACACGATTCATAAACAAAGTGAGCTCAGCACAGAAAATTATGTGTAACAAAGAGATGAGCAACACTATGAAAAAAACACATAACAAAATGAAATCTATAAATTAATACTTTTTGATAATTACAGTGAATATCAAAGGATTGAATGTACCACTCAAGAGATGGAGAGCTGCAGACTGGATAAGAAAACATGACTCATCAATATGCTGTCTGTAAGAGATCATCTTAGAAACAAAGATAAAAATAGACTAAAAATTAAAGTTTGGAAAAAGATATATCAAGCAATTGCCCATCAAAAAAGGGAAGGAGTGGTAATATTAATTTCTGATAAAATAGACTTTATGACAAAAACCACCATAAGAGACAAGGACATTATATAATGGTTAAAGGATCAATTAAACAGGAGGTCATAATCATAATAAATACTTATGCACCCAATGAAAGAGACCCAAAATACATAAATCAGACTTTAACAGAATTGAAAAGACAAATAGATGACTCCATAAAAAAAAAAGTCCTGGCCCAGATGGTTTCACTGGAGGATTCTACCAAACATTCAGAGAAAAGCTGACAGCAATCCTACTCAAACTATTCCACAACATAGAAAAGGATGTGCAAAAACGCCAAGGAGGCCACATGTTCTGACCTCCTCTAATCTCACAAGAGGAAGACAGGATTACCAGCAGTAACCCAAGGCCTATTACTGCAAGGCCAAACATGCTGCCTCCCTCCAGCCCTTTCACCAACCATTCCTCCCA
>NW_006921793.1:4450629-4451965 GCF_000298275.1 Orycteropus afer afer
TATACATTCAATGCAATCCCAATCCAGATCTCATCAACATTCATTAAAGACATGGAAAAACCAATTACTAACTTTATATGGAAAGGAAAGAGACCTAGGATAAGCAAAGCACAATTGAAGAAGAACAAAGTAGGAGGTCTCACACTCCCAGATCTCAAAACCTACTATACAGCCACACTAGTCAAAACAGCCTGGTATTGGTACAATGACAGACACATAAACTAGTAGAACAGAATTGAGAACCCAGAAATAGATCCATAGACCTATGATCAGCTGATCTTTGACAAAGGGCCAAAATCCATTCAATGGAAAAGAGATAATCTCTTTCACAAGTGGTGCTGGCAAAACTGGATATCCATTTGCACAAAAATGGAATAAGATCCGTACACAAAAACTTAACTCCAGATGCATCAAAGACTTAAATGTGAAACCTAAAACTATAGAGTTCATCACACAAAAAATAGGGGCAAACTTAGGGGCCCTAATTTATGGCACAAATAGACTGTCAAGCATAACCCAAGATGTACAAACAATAGAAGATAAACTAGATGATTGGGGTCTTCCAATAATTAAATTCTTATGTATATGAAAAGACTTCTCCAAAAGAGTAAAAAGAGAACCTACAGAATGGGAAAAAATATTTGGCAACAACATACTGGACAAAGTGCTTATCTCTAAAATTTATAGAAAACTCCAATACCTCAACATCAAAAAGACAAACAATCTAATTTAAAAATGAGCAGAAAACATGGACAGACACTGCACCAAAAAAGATATTCTGGCAGCTAACAAACACATGAAGAAATGTTCACAATCATTAGCCATTAGAGAGCTGCAAATCAAAACAACCATGAGATACCATCTCACCCCAGCATTAATAGCAAAGTTCAACAAGATAGAAAATAATAAATGCTGGTGAAGATGTAGAGAGATTGGGACTGTTATATATTGTTGGTGGGACTATAAAATGATACTACCACTGTGGAGATCAGTATGGTGATTCCTTAAAAAGTTGGAAATAGAAATACCATTTGATCCAGCAATCCATTACTAGGTATATATCCTAAAGAAGTGAGAGGCAGGACACGTATGGATACATGCACACTCATGTTCATCACAGCACTATTCACAATAACAAAGAGATGGAAACCACCTAAGTGCCTATCTACAAAAGAATGGATAACAAAACTATGGTACATACACACAGTGGAATAATGTTGTTGTTGTTGTTACGTGCCGTCGAGTCAGACCCGACTCATAGCGACCCCTCCTTGGGTTTCCGAGGCAGTTATCACTACGGAAGTAGATTGCCCCATCTTCCTTCTGAGGAGTGGCT
>NW_006921793.1:4452585-4456677 GCF_000298275.1 Orycteropus afer afer
ATATATATATATATATATATATGGCAAAGATTATTAGTGTTTACTAGGGATAGAAGGGAGGGGTAAGGAGAAGCTTTGAAGGTTTTGTTTGGGGGGCATTGAGTTTATGCTAATAGGTGGTGGAATATTTTGGAAAAAGATAGCAATAATGGTGGTACAACATGAAAAATGTCATCACTGTCCCTGAGCTGTAAATGGGGCAGTTGTTTTGTTGGTGAATGTCCTGTTGTGTATGTTTTCACCACAATAAAAGTGAAAGAAAAAAAAAAAAGTCTAACTCACAAAAAGAAAAAAAACTTCTTACATCCAAAAAAGAGAACATCTTAATTTCAGGTGCATGTGCTGTGACCTAAGGAGCTCTGGTGGCATAGTAGTAATTAAGGCACTTAGCTGCTAACCAGAAGGTCAGCAGTTCAAACGCACCAGCTGCTCCATGGAAGGAAGATGGGGTGATCTACTTCCATAAAGATTTATAGCCTTGGAAAACCAATGGGGGTTGCTATGAGTTGGGATCAACTCGATGGCAGTGAGTTTGGTTTTGGTTTGCTACTGTGACCTAGATCATTCTATACCAGTTACAAGACAAATGGTTTTCTTTTTCAGATTTGTTAATACTTTTGATGAGACTATCAGCATCAACATGGATGGAAAAGTTTATGAAAATATCACCAGTTACAATGCCAGTGAATATCAGTTTTTTCCTTCTGGCATGTAAGTACCTCTACTGGACACTTTGCTCCAAAGTACAAGGATTTCAAGTTTTTAATACCAAGAATGTTAAACCTACATCATTCTTTCTTTTAATAGGAAAACCTTTGAAATAAACTCAACGCAGATTTCACCAGGGTGTACAAGTTTTAAATCTTCCTATCTTGAATTTGGTAGTGCATATACCTACGTAATAGTAAGGCAGGTTAGTAACTCAATGCACCATATCAAAGGTTCTATTCAAACTTTATTGATATGAATCCTTACAAACATTTTAGATATAGTAATGATTTAACCAGAGTACTATTAGAATGTGTATTTTAAATGGGCTTAGGACTAATTTCATTCACCACTAACTCTTTAACTTACCATTAATTTAAAGTTAACCCTTAGAATAAAATTAAACAGACTGATGTACTCTGACTAAAAGTTCATATATCTGATGCTTCCTTATAGATTATTAACATAGCCTTTAGGAACGTTTAGTTCAAAGTGATGACAGTGGTTTAAACAAACCTGACTTCTCAAAGAAAACCTAAAAAATCAAACCCACTGCCATCAAGTTGATTCCAACTCATAGTGACCCTATTGGCCAGAACAGCACTGCTCTATGGGGTTTCCAAGGCTGTAAATCTTTATGGAAGCAAACTGCCTTATCTTTCTCCTGTGGAGTAGCTGTTGAATTTGAACCACTGACCTTTTAGTTAGCCACTGAATGCTTTTAACCATTATACCACCAGAGCCCCTTTGACTTCTAATGTACTCTCTTATTTAAGAGGATAATAATAATGAATGGATGTTCAAATCCCACCAAGGTTATTCCATTATAAGTATAAAATAAACATTGGATATTTGCATATAAAATGTATACTTACTTAATAAATCTTATGACTTAACCCTAGAAGGTAAAACTTCATTTGAACAATGTTTATTATAAAAAGCAATCTTGATTCTAATTTCCTTTTCCTCCTTATTGTTTTAGAGTGCAGGTTGCCCTATCAAGAAGGAGTTTTTAGACATTCCACCCAACACAGTCAACATGGCTCTGCAAATTCCCCAGTACTTCCTTATCACCTGTGGAGAAGTAGTCTTCTCTGTCACCGGATTGGAATTCTCATATTCTCAGGTGTTTTGTTAATTATTATTATTTTTTTTTTACTACCCTATTCCTACACTCCTGCCTGTAAAAAATACTTGCTGTTTCTATTGTCAGCTGCTGTTAAAAAATGTTACTGGTAGTTAATTTAAATCTGGTGTAGTCATATGTTTATAGATTTAAAAAATTCTAAAGAGAATTATGGTATCTTCCATAGAACAGGAGAAAAGATTGAGATTTCATTTAACTTGGATCCACAATCAATATCCATAGAAGCAGCAGTCAAGAAATCAAACATTCTATTGCACTAGGCAAATCTACTCCAGAAGACCTCTTTAAAGTGTTAAGAAGCAAAGATGTCACTTTCAAGACTAAGTTAAGCCTAACCCAAGCCCCCAAACCACTGTGTTTTCATTTGCCTCTTATGCATGTGAAAGCTGGACAATGAAAAAGGAAGACCAAAGAAGAGTTTATGCTTTTGAGTTGTAGTGTTAGCACAGAATACGGAAAATACCATGGACTGCCAGAAGAATGAACAAATCTACCCTGGAGGAAGTACAATCAGAAGCAAGAATGGCCAGGCTTTATCTCACATACTTTGGTCATGTTGTCAGAAGGGACCAGTCCCTGGAAAAGGATATCATGCTTGGTAAAGTAAATGGTCAGTGAAAAAGGGGAAGGCCCTCAACAAAATGGATTGACACAGTCATTGCAATGATGGGCTCAAGCACCGCAAGGATTGTGAGGATGGCGCATGGTTGGGCAGTGTTTTGTTCTGTTGTACATAGTGCCACTATGACGACAGCACCTAAAAACAACCAAAGAACAGGATCTTTGAGATCGGTGTCTCATCTTTACAAAATAAAAATAACATTTTGTTCAGCTGTATGAGTGTATGTTTACATATGTGTATGTACTCACACTGTCATGCACTAGAAGTCCTAAGGAGAAAAATACTGTATTAGTGACTGCTGCCCAGGTCATCAGAGTTAAGCGCTTCTATATACTGAAACAACCAAATGATATTAACTATTCATAACAGTGCTCATTTATAAATCTGTGTCCTCATTTCTTTGTTTTGGTTGAGGTTGCTTTGTAGCTGCCAGTAAACACACTGAATATGATCTAGCTTTTAACAACAACCAAACAAAAAACATGTTTAGAAACATATTATTGCTTTTAAGTATATTAGACTAGTGGAACAAATTTTACTGATACCTGGATTAAAGCCTAATTTCTGAAATGTTTTTATCAAAACTACAGTTCAAGTCATTGTATCTCAAAATGCCTTGTACCTCCAGTATTTGCAGTGACTACTGTAAATATGAGTTGAATTTTCTGCATTGAATTTTCTGTCTAGTACAGGAGAGGACTATATGTAGGTGACAAGAATGTGGAGAGGTTTTGGTGAAACAACAGGAAACCTCACAGAAGAGCAAGCTTATAGCCCAGAGATAAACCTCTACTTAAACGGAGGAAAATATTGTGTAGGATAGCTTTGCTTGCAAACTCTTCTGTAGAAAAAGAATTGGTTCCTATGTAGATTTGTCCTTTTAGCAACAATGACAATGTAGCAGGTGAAAAGCAGGGGATTGCTGTGCATTCATATACCAAGAAGGTTTTAGTGTGTTGTTCCCCAAGCGATTATCCTTTGTACATTTAAACCAACCTGGCTTCTGATAGGCATTTTTTTAGGGTTGGCTGCTTAATTAAATGAATCAGCAAGTTGTGTCCTCCTGCTCTGAGGTTAAGCTTTAGATACAAATTCACTTTGCTTTGCATCCACAGGCTCCTTCCAACATGAAGTCGGTGCTTCAAGCAGGATGGCTGTTGACAGTGGCTGTTGGCAACATCATTGTGCTGATTGTGGCAGGGGCAGGCCAGTTCAGTGAGCAGGTACTGGGCAGAAAAGGAGATTGTACAAACCTGTGTCTCCTCTGTGCATGGTCATCACGACAACTCTCTTTAGCCTACTGTATCTACATAGTCATCTGGCCTAATGGCTGGAGAAAATTGCCAGACCAGTCAGATAGGGCTGTTACATGGTTGGAAATTGAAAAACAAAATAACCAGATTGGGTTAACATATGTGATTTACTATCAAAGGAGAGATCTTCCTAGCTTCAGTGAATACAGCTCTGGGGCCCTAAACCAGACATTTTATTCAGAAAGTTCCATAATACTTAAAATGAAAGCTGTTCTAGAGGTTGCTTTAAGTTTTCCACCTGAGTTAAAATGAGGCCTTATCTAATAGTTAAACTCTTTCCTTCAGCACTTCAGCATGTCTAC
>NW_006921793.1:4457622-4458896 GCF_000298275.1 Orycteropus afer afer
TTTTTTTTTTTTTCTTTTTTTAAGAGAAGTCTCATTTAACACACATACTTTTACAGCACTGAAGCCTGTACCCTGCACTGAACTCCTTCCCTGCCACAAAAAATAAAGTTGTATGGGGCTAACTTAGTATTTTCAGAAGGTAACAATATTCTATGTAGTTTGCATTATAGCACACTTTGGAAAACAACATTGGATGGCAGGGTCCAATGCCATCCAACATATTTTAGAATCATATATAATTACCAGCTAGTATTAACTGATAAGCTTACCTTTCAGGTGTTTATTTTCAGTCCCTAACTCTTTTTAAATTATGTATAACTCAGAAGACCACTCAGGTAAAGGCCAGTAATGATTTGGGGAGTTTCAATGATATAAGATAAATTCCTGTTCTTAAAGTAAGTGTTTGTGTGTCTTTGGGTAAGGTACCAAAACTTTAACATGTTATCTGATTATAAAAGCAGTGTATTCTCATTCACATTTCCTCAGAAGTTGATAAAATATTAACAAAAACAACCCCTGTATCTGATGAATCTCAGGGATATGAGAGAAACACTGAGAAGGTTTGTTTGTTCCTGGTCCTGTGTGTCCCAGACTTATATATATCTTCAGAAAGTTCCATAATACCCAAAGTGAAAGCTGTTCTAGAGGTTTCTTTAAGTTTTCCACCTGAGTTAAAATGAGGCCTTATCTAATAGTTAAACTCTTTTATTACTTTTATTACTAGGATTTCTCTCTCTCCCTCTCTCTCTCTCTCCCTCTCTCTCTCTCTCCCCCTGTGTGCACCCCATGTTGTAGTGTATTTTTCCTCAATATTCCTAAGCATCTTTCTGCTTAAATAAAAATTTTCCAAAACACTGTAAACACTAAGTGCCTAACTCATCCTACACATATTTCTCATTTAACCATTCCCAAAAGTCAGGCAGGGAATGATTCTATTTAGTATTCCTGTAAAAACAAATGGCTACTCTTCCAGTAAGATGGTGGAATAGACAGACAAGCTACACAGACCCTCTTCAACAAAGAAAAGAGAAACCAATTGACAGAAACACAGAAGATAACCCTAGAGCCCTGAGCTTTGAAAGGAAGTATACAGAAGTAGATTAGGCACCAACTAGTGGAAAAACCTGAATGAAAACAGGACCTAAGAATAGGCTCTGTTTGCCAAGGATGGCAGGGACATATGGGAGGCTGACAATGAGAAAGGAGACAGGTGATGAGTGTGTAAGTGCCACCAACTAGCGCATAGAGGAGCACAGCACAGTGCCTTGCTTACA
>NW_006921793.1:4459091-4461175 GCF_000298275.1 Orycteropus afer afer
CCCTGATGAGGAATTCAAAAGAATCATATTTAGGTACCTTCAACAAATTGAGAGACAGATCAAGGAAAACACTGACAAAATTGAGGAAAACACAGAAAACCCTAGAACAATTCTGAAAGACAAATACAAGAACAAAATGACAAAATAAATGAAAAATTAGAAATGATACAAAATCTACACAAAGAAATCCAGAAGGTTAATACTAAATTTTCAGAAATAGTTAACACATTGAATGAGCAAAGGAGTAGAATTTAATCAATGGAAGATAGAATTAGTGAGATTGAAGGCAAATATCTCAATACTTCTTTGAAAAGGGATCAATCAGAAAAAAAGACCAAAACAAAATGGGATACCATCAAAAGGAATAATCTATGTGTAATTGGAATTCCAGAACAGGAAGAGGCAAATAAAGCCACAGAGAAAATTGTCAAAGATTTGCTGGAAGAGAATTTTCCTGGTATGATAAAAGATGAGAATACATCCATTCAAGAAGTCCAACGAACCCCAAACAAGATAGACCCCAAAAGAAAATCACCAAAACATTAAACTCACCACAACCAAAGACAAAGAAAAATTCTGAAAGCAGCATAGGAAAAACAAAAAATTATCTACAAGGGGCAACCAATAAGACTAAGCTCAGATTTCTTGGTAGAAACCATGCAGGCAAGAAGACAATGGGATGGTATATATAAAACACTGAAAGAGAAAAATTTCCAACCAAGAATTATATACCCAGCAAAATTGTCCCTCAAATATGATGGGGAAATTAGGACATTTCCAGATAAGCATAAATTAAAAGAATTTGTTAAAACCAAGCCAACCTTACAAGAGATGCTAAAGGGAGTCCTTTGGACAGAGAACCAACAACAGCAAACAACTGACCATGAACACATGTGATGACATAACCCAGAAACCAACCCAGTTATAGATGTATCCAAAGTAAATAAGCCCACAAGATTGTAAACAGGGAACCAGAGACATCAATTGACCAATGAAGACAACTACAAACCAAAAAGCAGGAAAAAATCGTGTAGTTACAGAACTTCTATAGGGTAGGGAAGTCAAGACAACTACTAGATAAAATGGACTGTTCTAAACTAGGAAACAAAATTGTAAATCAAAAGGTAACCTCAAAGAAAAATGATAAACCTTCACATTAAAATACAAAAGAGGACCAGCACAAATATTTAGCAAATACTAAAACAACAGCAACGAAGGAAGTGATAACATATTTCATAAACAAAACAAGCTCAGCACAGAAAATTATATGGAACAAAGAAATCAACACCATGAAAAAGCACATAAAAAATGACAGCAACAAATTCATACTTGTTGATAATTACATATCCGACTTAACTCCAGAATTTATAGAAACCTGCAACACCTCAACAAAAATATTAACAACAAAAAGATTAACAATCCAGTTAAAAGATGGGCAAAAGACATGAATAGACACCACTAAAGAGGATATTCAGGCGGCCAACAAATACATGAAGAACTGCTCACGATCATCAGCCATTAGAGAGATGCAAATCAAAACAATGAGATACCATCTCACCCCAGCATTAACAGCAAAGTTCAACAAGACAGAAAATAACAAATGCTGCCCATGATGTGGAGAGATTGGGACTCTCACACACTGCTGGTGGGACTGTAAAATGATACAACCACTATGGAAACAGTATGGCAATTCCTTAAAAATCTGGAATTAGATATATCATTTGACTCAGCAATACCATGGTGTGGTGCCTAAGGCATCTGACTGCTAACCAGAAGATTGGCAGTTCAAACCTACCAGCCACTCCTCAGGAGGAAGATTGGGCAATCTACTTCTGTAGTGATACTGCCTTGGAAATCCAAGGAGGGGTCGCCATGAGTCAACTCCAACTTGACAGCAGTGAATTTGGTTTTGGTTTTTTTATCCTAAAGAAATGAGAGCCAGGACAAGAGCAGATATATGCACACCCATGTTCATCACAGCACTATTTACAATAGCAAAAAGATGGAAACAACCTATGTGCCCATCAACAGACGAATGGATAACCAAACTATGGTGTATACACACAGTGCAATAATATGCAACA
>NW_006921793.1:4461465-4463984 GCF_000298275.1 Orycteropus afer afer
TTACATTTTAAAAAATGGCTACTCTTAAATTTTCCACAGGTCTGAATATTGAAACTGATTTCCAGATTAGGAGTAACTGTCCATGTTTGACTTCTAAGATGCTTCATGCAAGCTCACCATGGAGAATAAGTTGAAGGGAGACAAAGTCCAGAGTGAGAAACACAAATGTGATCATCAAACTGCTTAAAATATTTTCTGCCCTTAGGAGCAAATCTAAAGTTCTTAACTGGGGTTCATGAGGTGCCTTTTCCTCTGGACATATCTCCCTTCTTCTATTGGCTCTGATCCATCCAACACTGGACTTCTTCTTGCTCCTAACATATATTAAGTTCTCATCTCCAGGCCAAAAAAAAAAAAAAAAGATTGGGTCCTGAGACACTTTACTCACCCTTTCCCCCATCCCTTTGTTTCATTTTTAGTAGGGGTCACTTCAAGGATTTACCTGCTTCCTTTTCCCCCACATACCAAGTTATGTCTCTTCTCTGAGTTCCTGCAGCACATCATAACATTCACATGGCATGTACCTCAGTGTAACTGAGCTGATTTTCTTGCTTTCCCTACACAGAAAACCGTGATATCTTGTTCATCAGTTTCTATATATTTGTTACATGTGGTAGGCCTATATTTAAAAATATATTAAACTTCTTGGGATATTAGAGTAAGATGGAAGAGGCAGAGAACTGAACAAATTATTATAATATAATCAGGGTATGATATGAATGAGCTTAAAGAACAAATTCTTGTGAAAGATTCAATATAAGGGACTACCAATTGTGTCACTCTGATCAGTGGTGATTCTATCTGTGCTAGTTAAGGTTGTTTGTCAACTTGGCTGGGCCATGTTTTTGAATGCTTGACAGCTGGATAGAGTTAAACCCCATGCTGAAATTGTAATCACCTCCATGGTGGAATCTGCTGTGAGCAGCTTAATAGTTGCCTTCAGGGTGTGGCCTGTATCCAGTGTATATGCAGAAGCTTTGAAGAAGATCTCCAGCATTTTGGCATAGTCTGGATCCTGCATTTAGCCGAGTCTTCATCTCCAATTCCTGGACTTGAACCAGTGGCCTGCCATGTTGCCTGCTGATCTCACAACTGTGCCATGTTACCTGCCATCCTTGGGTTCATCAGCCTCAGCATCCAGCAGCTGCCTGAGTTAGGAGATGGCTCCAGCTCCAGTGGGCCTGGAACAAGAGGCAGAGCTGAAGCCCAAGGTCAAGGGGCCTTCACCCAGCCCCTAGAGCCGGCACTCTGAATTTGGACTTCCAGTCTCCTAAATTGTAAGACAATAAATTCCTGTTTGTCAAAATGATGCACTTGTGATATTTCTGTGATTGCAGCACTAGAGAATTAAGACACTACCTTACAATTTATATATTCCACCTTGGTAGGGGAAAAATTGGTAAGCACTCAATTTTCATTGCTCCACTCTTCTCAATCATCAAAAGAAAACTGATCCTAATTATAATTTTTCTAACAACTGTTGGGTGACTTTGGGCAACCTTCAATCATTTAGCTCTCATTTTCATCTCTTATTAAACAGAACATTAAACAAATGCCTTAAAAATACTTTGTTTATACTTCTAGCAAGATGGCAGAATAGGTAGACAAGCTACACAGATCCTCTGCAACAAAGAAATAAGAAACCAATTCCAACAGATCAGAAGATAAATCTGGAACCCTGAGCTTTGAAGGGAAGGATAAAGAAACGAATTAAATACCAACTAGTAGAAGAACCTGAATGAAAACACCGAAGGAGGAGATGAATGGAGCTGTAGATAGTTGGCTGTCCTGACAGCATGGCCAATTTGAATATTTACATGTGGCAATTCAATCTAGGCAGCAATCTAAGAATTTGCTTTCTAATGACTGCATAGACAACTGTACTGGTGGCTGACAACTAGAAAGGAAAACAGTGAAGAAGGAGACAAGCAGAGCTGTGAATTGCCAGTGGTCCAGAGTGCAGCCATTTTGAATATTTACAAGCAGTGTAGCCATTTTCAATATTTTCATGCAGCATTCTGATGTGAGCAGCAACCTAAGAATAGGCTCCACTTGTCAAGGACAGCACAGGCAACTGCACTAAAGGCTGACAAGTAGAAGGTATGATATTCTCCTTGTTACTCTTATACCCTACACATTCTTGATGAACAGAGGTGTGGCCATCCCCTGCCTCCACCCACCTTATGGACTGGCAAGAATTCCATCCTGTTCTGTACACCCTGGCAGAGCCTTGGTGCCCTGCCCTGCCCCCCAACAGTTTTTTTTTTCCTCCTTTCTTCCTTTTTATTTTTTTCCTTTTTCCCCTCATTTTTTTTGTTTTGTTTTGTTTTGTTTTTCTCTCTTCCTTTTCCTGGTTTCCTTTTTTATTTTCTTCCTTTGCTTCTTTTGGTTCTTCCCATCCTTTGTTTGTCTTTCTGCAGGTTTATTATTATTATTATTATTATTATTTTGCTCTTTTATCTCACACCCACTCCCTAGACATTGTGGGATTTATTTTTTCCTTTTTATCTTTCTTTTTC
>NW_006921793.1:4481996-4483431 GCF_000298275.1 Orycteropus afer afer
TCTACACCAGCGAAGAGATTGCTGAAAGGAAACAAGGAAATCAATAGCATTTACAATAGCTACCAAAAAAGAAAATACTCAAGAATAAATCTTACCAGGGACATAAAAGACCCATGCAAAGAAAACTACAAAACACTACTTCAAAAAACCATAAGAGATCTACATAAATAGAAGAACATATCATGCTCATGGATAGAAACCTTGAACATTGTGAAAATGTCAGTACTACCCAAAGCAATCTATACATTGAACAAATCCCAATCTATATTCCATCACCATTCTTAAAGACATGGAAAACCCAACCACTAATTTTATATGGAAGGGCAAAGGACCTTGGATGAGCAAAACACTACTGAAGAGGAACAAAGCAGAAGATTTCATACACCCTATTCTCAAAACCTACTATATAGCCATAGTAGTCAGTACTGCTTGTTATTGGTACAATGACACATGCATAGACCAGTGGAATAAAATTAAGAACCCAGAAATAGATCCATCCATGGACAGTCAGCTGATTTTTGACAAAGGGCTGAAATCCAACAAATGGGGAAGAGACTGTTTTTCAACAAATGGTGCTGGCAACTGGTTATCCATTGGCAGAAAAATGAAACAAGATCCGTACCTTACACTATACACAAAAACTAACTCCAGATGAGGACATTATGCTGAGTAAAATAAGTCAATCACAAAAGGACAAATATTGTATTAGTCCATTATTATAAAAAGTTAGGGAAAGGTTTATATATGGAAGGAAATTTTCTTTGCTGGTTATCAAGAGTGGGAGGGGAAAGGAGAGGAGGGAACACTGTTAAATAGGTAGATAAGTATTGATTTGGGTGAAGGGGAGGGCAATATACCAAATGTGAGTAATCAACATGGTGGCATTGAAGAAGAGGAAGAAATAGAGAGGTGCGTAGGAGGTACAGACAGCAAAGATGAACCCTTTTGCACATACAGTACTGTGTTGCCAGTGAAAGCAAGCATTGATATACAAGCAGATAGATGGGTGAACAGGCTGAACTATTAGGAATGTGCATGCAGGGGACAGTGTGCCCAAGACCACATATAGGGTTGGCAGACAATGTTTCTACAAGTGTATTGCTATGTTCTGCAAGAATTCCCAAGTATATAGTAGAGCTGACAAGGGGCAAGGTTATAGTAACTTCTTGGCCACAGCCAGCTACCCAGAGGGAGCGAGTAGTTGGATTTGTGGGCCTGGGATCATAGTCCCAGGGGACAGTAAGCTCATTTGGCATAACATACTATGCAAAAACATTGTTCCACATCCTACTTTGGCGAGTAGTGACTGGGATCTTAAAAGCTTACAAGCAACCATCTACATGCAACCTCCTTTCCTCATCCACAGCAATTAAGAAATGAAGAAAACCAAAGACACATGGAAACAATTATTTCAAGCAACTGGTACACGATGTGA
>NW_006921793.1:4484941-4490102 GCF_000298275.1 Orycteropus afer afer
CTTGAACAATTTCTCTTAGAAAGATCAGCACAAGGCTGGTCCCCATGAGGCAGAGGTTAAAGATGTCCCAAATGTCCAAACTACCATGCCACTCCATCATTTCAGACATTAACTCTTCATCCTCCTTCAAATAATCTCCCCCATCTTAAGGTTCTGTATTTCACTGTAAAACTTCACAGAACTCACAGACACCCAAGGTATCATCTCATGTACTGGTGGTGGAGGCTGGCAAGTCCCAGGTCTGTGAGGAGGTCTTGAGGGTCCTCTCAGTTCTCGGGGTTTGATGAACGTTGATCAGCAGATCAGATGACGGCTACTGTCCCAAATCCAGGGGCGAGATGACAATGAGCCAAAACACAGAACTGGAGCAAGAGGAAGGCGAACCTTCCCAAGAGATTCATAGGTATACCCTCAAGGAAGCTAAGGGTGGTGATTTGAGTTATACCCTCCAGCAAGGCAGGGCTCAAGATACATCCCACCTGTGCTGCTCCAACAGAAATAACCTGAGTGGATGGCTTTAACAATCAACAGCTACTCAGTTGCTCATGGCAAATTCCACCACAGTGCCAATTGCCAGTCATTATAGGGAATGACTACTACAAGCTGCCCAGCCAAGTTGACACCAGCCTTAACTGCCACACCACCCCAAACAAGCATGGATAATAGGATTTACAATGCATCACAAAATGGAGGACAATGGCTAGAAGAGCCACATCAACCAATTCACCACAACTACATAAGATGGATAAACTTGGAAGACATTATACTGAGTGAAATAAGTCAATCACAGAAGGACAAATATTGTATTAGTTCATGACTGTGAAAAATCAAGGAAAGTTTTATATATGGAAGGAAAACTTTCTTTATTGGTTAACAGGGATGGGAGAAGAGGGGAGGGAGCACTGCTAGATAGGTAGAGACAAGTGTTGATTTGGGTGAAGGGAAGGGCAATGTACCAAACGTGAGTGATCAACCCAGTAGCACTGAGGAAGAGGAAGACATAGAGAGATACATGGGTGATACAACAAAGATGAACCCTTTTGCATGTACAGTACCGTTCAGTGATGGCAAGGATTGATCTACAGGTGGATAGATGGGTGAATAGGCTGAAAGGTCAGATATGTGTCGGCAGGGGGTAGTGTGCCCATGACTATATATAGGGTTAGCAGACAATGTTTCTGTAAGTGTGTTTGTATGTGCTATAAGAATGTCCAACGGTATAGTAGAGCTGACAAGGGGCAAGTTTGTGGTAGCTTCTTGGCTATAGCTAGCTACCCAAAGGGAGCAAGTAGTTGGACTTGCAGACTCCAGACCATGGTTGCAGGGAACATCAGGCTCAATTGGCATAACATGCTACACAAAAACATTGTTCTACATCCTACACTGGTGAGTAGCAACTGGAATCTTTAAAGCTTGCAAGAAGCCATCTGGATGAAATGATGGGTCTCTCCTTATCCCAAGCAAAGAAGAATGAAGAAAAGCAAAGACATATGGAAACAATTAGTCTAAGGGACTAGTAGACCATGCAATCCTCAGTCTATATGACCATGAGACCAGAAGAACTAGATGGTGCCTGGCTACCACTGTCAACCACTAGGAGGGGGATCAGTGCAGCAGATCCTGGATAGAGTGGGAGAACAATGTGGAACAAAACTCAAAATCATAAGAAAAAAAAAAAAAAAAAAAAAGACTAGGTTTCCTGGTCTGATAGAGTCTGGCAAGACCCCTGAGACTATGACCCCTAGTTACCTTTCAGGTCTGGAACTGACCTCACTCCTGTGGCTTCCAGCCAAGCAATAGACAGGCATATGGGCTGAACATTTATATCAGGTAGATACACTCCTTGGAGCAATCAACTGTGGGAGAACAGAAGGGCAGTGTATGCACAGGGTCGTGGGGGTTGGTAGGAGCACATGGGAGGGAAGGATACAAGGAAGAGGTAACTACAGGGAGGAAATGAAAAGAGAGCTGTTACATTGTGGGGAATTGCAGTTAATGTCATGAGACAAAATGTGTATGAACTGCTGTATGGAAAATGAATTTGCTCTGTAAACTTTCACCCAAATCACAGTAAAAATTTATTTAAAAAAAAAAAGTGGAAAAAATTAAATCAGATGAAGCCGGGGGGCACATAACAACAACAACAACATTTAATACTGACAGTTTGATTCCTATTAGTTTAAGAAACTGACCTCCTTGCCCTATTCTCGCTTTCCACTACATCAAAATGTTTCTAGGGGTTTGTGAGAGGAATCAGCCATCTTTATTCAAGCAGGTAAGCACAAGGAAGTAGGAGTTAGGGAATGGTAAAGCATGATGAACCAAACAATTCTCACACTGTTCAGAGTTCCACATTCCTCGCGGTGGCTGCCATCCTGACGACAGAGGCCACCAGAGTGAGAGAAACAAAAAGCAATTCTCTTTATACTTGTCTCCATGCTCACAAGGCAGAGGGCTGGGTGTCACTGGGCTTGTGGCCTTTCAGTGTATCAAGGAACCTCTGTCTTGAACACTGATAAGGCATAACAGGGGAGATGGCCTGGGCCTCCAGGGACCCCAGAGTTGATCAGTCAGAACACAGCCAAACTCTATCCACTGGAGCGTGAAGAGGATGTTTTCCAGCCTCCTGCTAGCCTCTGGTATTCAGAGTCACTTGAGCTTTTATTTAATGTAATGTCCATCTTATACTAATGAGATTTCTAGACTCCACAGATGCATTTGAAGACTCAAAAGGAACAGGCACTGAATCTGTTAGGTCACTGTTCTGGTGCCCCGGGGACAAAGATCCATGTTCTTCTTGAAACAGAATGTTCTGGAGGTCAGTGTTCTGGAGCTTTCTACTTCACTAGGAATCAGAAGATTAGAGCAAACAGGACAGGTCTCTGAGCCTAGGAACTGTTCTGTTCCTAGCACTGAGTCAAGAAAAGTGTTTCCCTTAACAGTTTCCATCTCCTAGGTAACAATTTAAAAATTCCCTGTCCCTCATCTCCACAGAGGGAGCTCTGGTAACATAGTGGCTAAGACACTTGCCTGCTAACCAGACAGCTGGCGGTTCAAACCCACCAGCCACTCCTCGGAAGGAAGGTTGGGCAATCCTACTTCCGTAGTGATACTGCCTCGGAAATCCAAGGAGGGGTCGCTATGAGTCGGGTTTGACTCGACTGCACTTAACAACAACAACAACATCTCCACAGAAGAGAGAAAAGGGAGGTACAGACTGTCTGTCACAAACTCAGTATGATACACTTGCCAAAGCTTTGCAGTTGCCAGGAAGTAGTACCAAGAGTCCCATCCCCAAGTGGTGCCTTTGGGCAGAGATGATTCTCAGCTGCCCCCTGCTGGTCAGCCTGAAAGTTAGTCTTCAGTAAGACTAAACATTAGTAAGTCTTTGGGTCCTTGGTGTGATTTGCAAACCTGGAGAGAGAATTCTTAAAATGTACCATTCTGGTTCTAAAAATCACAATGCATGTTCATCCAAAAAGTATTTATTAAGGGCATACAGCAAGCATCACAAGGGAGGTGAACATACATACATATACACACACAGCCAGAAAAAAACAAACCCGGTGCCATTGAGTCTATTCCAACCCAAGGCAACTCCATGTGTTATAGAGTGCAACTGCTCTGCAGGTTTCTCTTGGCTTTAATCTTTACAAAAGCAGATTGCCAGGCCTTTCTTTCACCACGTCACTGGGTGGGTTTGAACCTTCCAACTTTAGGCTAGTAATTGAGCTCAAAGCATTTGCATCACCCAGAGACACACAATCTACTTTCCTCAAACAGCTTACAAAAAAGATGAAATAAACTGCTAGAGAGGTTTAAAAAAAAGGCAGAGTCATAGCAGTGACCAGTGTGGGACACAGCAGGAATATCTGAGTGTAGGCTAGGACGGGACCTCAGGTGAGTAGAGCTTCATGAAAAATGAAAAGAAGATTTCGGGGCAGATTGCCTTGGGAGAGGACATGTGGAGCAGGCAGTGGAGGTGATGGATGGGAAGAAAGGCTCATTGGTGGCAATACTCAAATCTCAGTGATCACTCACTCGCTACCAGTGCAGGTCAGGGTTGAGAAAGCTGGACCTGAGGCAGAACACTTACTGTTTTTCTCCTGACTGCCTGGGCGTGATGCTGCAAGAGTCAAAGTTATCAGTAAAATCAAGACAGTGCCCACTTCTCAGGGTTGGTACAACAGTTATGGCTTTCGACACCTGACCCTTATGGAGCTCTTATTCTGTACTATTCCTTCAACTCATAGTTGCTGAGTCCCTACTATGGGTCAGATGCTGCCCCAGGCACTGGAGATATATCAGCGAACAAAAAGAAAACTTAAATCCCTACTTTTGTACATGCTTACATTCTGACAGCAGCAGAAAGACTATAAACAATACATGTGATCAATAAAGAGATTATATAAAATTAATGTTGCTGTTATGTGCCGTCAAGTCGGCCCCGACTCATAGCAACCCCTCCTTGGGTTTCCGAGGCAGTATCACTATGGAAGTAGGATTGCCCAACCTTCCTTCTGAGGAGTGGTTGGTGGGTTTGAGCCGCCAGCCTTCTGGTTAGCAGTCAAGTGCTTTTAGCCACTATGCTACCAGAGCTTCCAATATATAGTATGTCAGAAGTTGTTAGGTGCTGTGAGGTTTTTTTTAAAAAATGGAGGGAAGAAGGAGTGTAATTTTTTAAAATATGGTCAGGGCAAGCTTGGCTAAGAAGGGGGCATTTAAGCAACTACTTAGAAGAGATGAGATAAGCAGCTGTGGGGACATCTTGAGGACAGAGAGTTCCAGGTAGAGGGAACAACAGTGCAAAGGCCCAAAGCAGGAACATATCTGATGTCTTCAAGGAAGAGAAGGAAGCCAGCGTGGCCAGGGCAGGGGGAGTGAGGAGAGTGTGGTGGATGAGGGCAGAGAGGGAGGGGGCAGGCATATTTCACATGGGGCCTTGCAAGTCTTTTGCATTTACTCTGAGAGTTGTCAGAGAGTTTTAAGCAGGGAAGTCACATGAATTGATGGGTATTTTTAAAGGAATCTTTGGCTGTTGTGTTAAGAATGAATGGAAAGGGCCAGATCTCAAAACCTACTATACAGCCACAGTAGTCAAAATTGCCTGGTATTGGTTTAATGACAGATACATAGACCAATGGAATAGAACTGAGAACCC
>NW_006921793.1:4492327-4495502 GCF_000298275.1 Orycteropus afer afer
AAAAAAAAAAATAAAAAGAAAAGGAATGAATGGAAAGGGGCCAAGCATGGAATCAGGGATGGCATAAGGAAGAGAGCAACTCTGATCAGGGTAACAGCAATGAGGTGGTGAGATGTGGTTGGATTCTGGTACACTTCTGGGTGATTTAAACATTTTATCACATCTAATACTCTTCAGGGGGAGTAAGTAGTGGGTCTTCCCTGTGGGAGACTCATGTTTGTTTCCTGGCCAATTCACCTCATGCCCAGCTATCATCCATCTGCCAGTGGAGGCTTGCATGTTGCTAAGATGTTGAACAGGTTTCAAAGGTGCTTCCAGACTAAGACGGACTAGGAAGAAAGGCCTAACTATCTATCTACTTCTGAAAATCAGCCAATGAAAACCCAATGGATCACAAGGGTCTGATATGCAATTAATCAGGAGGATGGCACAGGACCAGGCAGTATTTCCTTCTGTTGTGCATGGGGGTCCCCATAAGTTGGGGGTTGACTCAATGGCAACTAACATTACTCTAAAGGGCCCTCAAGGTAAGTATAATCACAATCTCCATGTTATCAATGACAAAACTGAGGCAAATAGACGTTAAGTAATTTTTCCAAGGTCCAACAACTGGTAATGACAAGGTCAAACCCAAAGACCTGGCTTTACTGTGACTCTGTTCTCTCACATACTGAGAATGCCCCCACCTAAGGAGGAAGCACTGAGTCAATGTTTGTTCCCAACAGAAAGAGAAGTAGCTAGGCAGTCTTTGATTAGAAATAGGAACCACAGTTGGGAGGTAGGAAACTCAAGTTTCCACTGGCCTTCTTGGTTACCAGGTCTAGGTATAAACTTCCAGTCCCTAAGAGTTCTCAAGGGTTAACAGCTAGAAAAAACAAGTTCTCTCTTTTCCTTTAGCTCACCTAC
Source organism: Orycteropus afer afer (assembly GCF_000298275.1). Classification (NCBI taxonomy): domain Eukaryota; kingdom Metazoa; phylum Chordata; class Mammalia; order Tubulidentata; family Orycteropodidae; genus Orycteropus; species Orycteropus afer. The sequence goes on from NW_006921793.1 coordinate 4,493,234, forward strand.
ATGATTCTGTTATTTGCATGACATGGTTCTTCACTGAGGACTTGAGAACACCTCCAATCCTCTTTCTATCTTCATGGTCATAGGACCAGACAAAACTTTGAGAGAGAGGCACTCCATATACTATACTATAGAAACACAGGTTTTAGAATCTGAGATTTGGATTTAAGTCCCAGTTTCTCCTCTTATGAACAGTGTGATAATGCACAAGTTATTAAATTCTGAACCTCAGCTTTCTCACCTGCCACATGGGCACAAGAGTAGTACCTATCTCAGAGAGATGTTGTAAAAGTTTCATGTAAGGTGATCCGCTGTCCCTTTTTGTCCAGGACCAAGGAGTTTCCCTGGTAATCCTGTGCAAACTGGGATGTGTTGGCCATACTAATTTAATGAGATGATGCATATAAAGTTCTTGGGTTTGGTGTAGTTCATGGCATGTGATAATTTCTTTATAAATGCTGGTTATTGTAATTTTATTCTTTCAAAACAAGTATTTACTCATCTACTATGTGCTAAATACTGTTTAATACACCAGAGGCACAAAATAGATAAAACTCTGTCCTCACAGAGTTTAGAGACATTTATTGAGCACCTAGACAAAATCATTGAGGTATAACTGTGACTCAGTTAATAACAGTACCTGTGTCTGTGTCGCAAATGTTTAAGTGCTCAACTATTAACTTAAATATTGGTGGTTCAAACCCATCTAGAGGCACCTTGGAAGTAAGGCATGATGATCTGCTTCTGAAAGGTCACAGCTTTGAAAATCCTATGGGGCAGTCCTACTCTGACATACATGGATTTGCCATGGGTTGAAATCAACTCAATGACAACTAGTATATGAAGGTACATGAAGGTTAAGTAAGGGAAGCAGCTCTTAGGCACTTATCTCAGCTGTTCCCCTAGTGGAAGCCACCAACGGCAACAGTAACCCCAGTCACTCTCCTGTTTCTGAAAAATGGGAGCCTCAGAAGCTATATAGCACCAGGGCCTGGTCAAATGACCACAGGCATTTTGCCAAATGGCTCTGAGCAAGCCCAGTTGCCCCACAAATTTTCTTTTGGCTAAGTGAGGTCATTGCAATCTCCCACAGCTTCGCCACAAGATGGCAGAAGAGTACATTCTTAGGGACCTGTGCTGACAACAAAAGTATCTTATAAATGTCAGAAATGCCTTATCAGGGATTCGTCAGTGCATACACATAAGAAGACCTTATCAAATACTGAGTATTTCTATTTCTAGAAATTTAGATCTTGGAACTGGCAATTGTGGACTGATTTCTATTCCATTCTGTCTGGGACTTGGATACAAATTCCAGAAGGGGTCAATTGTTCTTTAGGATGGTACAAGAAGGCAGCATACCACAGAAGCAACTGGTTTTATCTGAGTGGGGAGAAACTGAGAGTGGAGTGGGTGGGGAGTGCCACATTTATAAAGCATTTCCTAAATGTCAAGGTTTTCATTGTTCATTCATTCATTCATCCAATATTTATTAAGCACTCACAACTTTCCAGGCACTGTTTATAGGTCAGATGAGCTAATAAATATATAATCATCTAATTTCAATACTGATAAGTACTATGAAGAAACATAAATAGTAAGGGAAAAGAGAGCACCAGAGGCTGATATTTCAGATGGGATGGCCAGTGAGGGCTCTCTGAGAGGAGGTGACATTTGAGCAAAGGCCTGTATGTACTGAAGGTGCAAGATTTGCAAACATCTGGGGGGAAGAACACTCCAGAAGCAGTCCTAACAAGGACAAAAGCCCTGAGATGAGAAATGAGAATATGGCTGGTGTATGTGGGGAACAGCAAAGAGGTCCTTGGGACTGGAAAGCAGTGAGCAAGGGCTGAGGGGAGGTGCCTTGGCCTCTTTGTGAAGCAACGTCTGTAATGCATAATAAGGATCCTTATCTTATGTGTGATACCATGTTACTGAATGTTAGAGCAGCGTTTCTCAAGTGGTTGCTCATTAGAACCATCTAAGGAGCTCTTAAGACGAATGCCTGCACTTCACCCAACTATCTGAACCAGAATCTCTCCATTACAGCTTGGGCATCCAGTTTTGTTGTTGGTTTTCCCAAAAGCTTTCAGGGATTCTAATAAGCAGTCAAGCATCAGCATTCAATATTGTGTCTAAAAGCACAATAGAAACTGTAAAAACACAATACAAACCTATGATTAAGGATAGTAACAAATGTGTGCCTGTCTTAAATGACAACTTGAAACCTAGCAAGTGCATGGAAGTATAAGGTGAGTCATTGAAGATAACT
>NW_006921793.1:4496132-4499258 GCF_000298275.1 Orycteropus afer afer
TGAAAGCCCCTCAACCTTGGGCTTCAGCTCTGCCTCTTGCTCCCGGCCCACTGAAGCTAGAGGCTTTTCTTCACTCAGACAGCTGCTGGCTGCTGAGGCTGACAAGTAAAAAGGCATAGTCCCAATGTTACCAAACAACATGGCAGGCCACTAATTCAAGTCCAGATGAAGTCCCAAGATTGGTAGGGCATGGCAGGCTATTGAACAATGACTTGACTACATGCAGGGTTCAAGCATGCCAAAAGGCTGGAGACCATTCCCAAGGCTTCTCCTTATATGTAGAAAGCAGACAACATCCCTAAGGCAGCTACTCAAGACAGTAGATTCCACCGTGGAGCTGATTACCATTCTCATCATGGGGAATCACTACATCCAGCCATTCAACCAGGCCCAGCCAAGTTGACATACAAACTTAACTACCACAAAGGGTTTTCTAGGAAACATCCTCAATAGCACCTGGAACACCTGACAAAGATGTATATTATCTTTAGATCATTTTCTCAGGCAAGGTAGGCCAGCTGCTCTGCCCTTTCCTTTGAAGGGGAACTATGAATATTACATGAAAATTCTCAGCTTGGAAACCATTTTGTTGGGGGGAAAAAGTGTGATGGAGTTTCTGCATGGGCTGAAATACATTTTCATCAGGTTCCCCAATCTCTGCTCTGGAAAGATTACCTACCATCAGATTAGAGTATTCCCTCCATTTTCTGGAATTTCCTCCAGGAATTCTACTGAACCCTGCAAGATCCTCTTCTCTTGCCCCCACCACCAACTACCACCCTCAAACCAAAAAAAAACACTCACTGCCATCGAGTCAATTCCAACTCATAGTGACCCCCTTTGGGTTTCTGAGGCAGTAAATCTTTATGGAAGTAGATCATCCAGTCTTCCTTCCACAGAGTGGCTGGTGAGTTTGAACTGTCAACCTTTTGGTTAGCAGTCATATGCCTTAGGCACTATGCCACCAGAACCCCTTAACTGCCACCCTATACACACTCAAATCCTGACCAAGCAACATCAGTCCTAGGCCTAGGAAGACTCAGACATTGACATTTTCCACTTTCAGGCTGAAGGTTGAAAACCATGTGGATACAAACCAAATATCATTTGGGTATGGGCATTTCTGATGGTGTAATGCCCACGGCATTTGACTGCTAATCAGAAGGTTGGTGGTTCAAACCCACCAGACACTCTGTGGAAGGAAGACTGGGCAATCGACTTCCACAAAGACTTACTGCCTCATAAACCCAAAGGGGGTCACTATGGGTTGGAATCGACTTAATGGCAGTGAGTTTGGTTTCAGTTTTATAGAGTATATGCTGAGTATGCTGTTCCCTTTTGGTTTTCTAATTCTGGGCCTTTGCCCATTTCATTATAACACTTTGTTTTCTCGAGCTACCCTTTGAAATCTTCTGTTCAACTCTTTTACATCATCATTCTTCTGTTCACTTTAGCTACTCCAGGTTCAAGAGCAAGTTTCACAATAATGGCAGAAGAGACATCCATTTGATCTTCTCTTTCTTTCCTGTCTTTTTAATGACCATTTGCTTTCTTCAAGTATGATGTGCTTTATGTCATCCCACAACTCATCTGGATCTTTGGTCATTAGCGCTCAATGCATCAAATCTTTTCTTAAGAGGGTCTCTAAATTCAGGTCAGATAAACTCACGGTTGCATTTTGGCTCTTATGGACTTAATTTTTTTCAGCTTCAACTAGAACTTGTATATGAGCAATTGATGGCCCTTGGCCTTGTTCTAACTGATGATATTGAGCTTTTCCATCTCTCTCCACAGATATAGATGATTTAATTCTTGTATATTCCATCCAGCAAGGTTCATGTATATAGCTATCATTTATGTTGTTGAAAAAAAAGATACTTCCAATGAATAAGTAATTGATCTTCCAAAATTCTATCATGTGCTCTCCAATATCATTTCTATTACCAAGGCCTTTTTGTTTTTTCCAACTACTGATCCTATTTCTTTGTTTCCAACTTTCATGTTCCAATTACCCGTAATTATCAATGCATCTTGATTACATGTTTGATCAATTTCAGACTGCAGAAGTTGGTAAAAGTCTTCAATATCTTCATCTTTGGCATTACTAGTTGATGTATCATTTGAATAAAAAATTCAAGCCTTGAGTTGAAATTTTGAGGAATTCCATGGGCAAAATATTGAACAATACAGGAAGAATCAAAGGAAGATGGAAGGAATAAACAGAGTCACTGTACCAAAAAGAATTATTTAACATTCAACCATTTCAGAAGGTAGGTTATGATCAAGAACCAAATTATTAAAGGAAGTCCAAGATGCATTGACAGCATTAGCAGAAAGCAAGACCTCAGAAATTGACATAATACTAATAGACATGTTTCAACAAACAGATGCAACACTGGAGGCTATCACTTGTGTATGCCAAGAAATTTAGAAGGTAGTTACCTTTCCAACTGGAAGAGATCCTTATTTGTGCCCATACCAGAAAGAGATGATCCAACAGAATGTGGAAATTATCAAATAATATCATTAATATTACATATAAATAAAATATTGCTGAAAGTAAGTAAAAAACGGTTGCAGCAGTACACAGACAAGGAACTGCCAGAAATTCAAGCCACATTCAGAAGAGGACACGGAATGAGTGTTATCATTCCTGATGGCAGATGGATCTTGGCTGAAAGCAGAGAATGCTAGAAAGATTTTTACCTGTGTTATATGGTCTATACAAAGGCATTTGACTGAGTGGATCATAACAAATTATGGATAACATTGTGAAGAATGGGAATTCTAAACCACTTGATTGTGCTCATATGGAACCTATACATAGACCAAGAGACAGTCATTTGAACAAAACAAGAGGATACTGGATGGTTTAAAATAAGAAAAGTTGTGTGACAGGATTTTATCCTTTTACCATGCTTATTCAATCTGTATGCTGAGCAAATACTCCAAGAAGCTGGACTATATGAAGAATGTGACAACAAGATTGAAGAAAATCTCATTGAAAACCTGCAATATGATTTGGGTGAAGAAAAGGGCAATATACCAAATCTGAGTGATCAACACAGTGTGATTGAGGAAGAGGAATACATAGAGAGGTATATGGGAGGTAAAGACAACAAAGAT
>NW_006921793.1:4504463-4505071 GCF_000298275.1 Orycteropus afer afer
AAAATTCATTTTCCAGATACCAGTTCTTATACATTTTATTTCATGACATTGATTTCAACACCCATAACGTAAAAACTCTCTTCCAACTTCCTTCTTGTAGTTACCTTTTCCCTGTGTCCTTCCTTTCTATGCATTGCTGCCCACTGGACTATCTCACTGTGCAAATACCACCCTTCTCATGTCCTATGAGTGATAGCTCTAAGGAGTGTACCTACCTGGTATAAATGTTCACCTTGTGTGCCTATCTATTGTTTGGCTGGAAGCCATGAGAATGAGTTCGTTCTAGGCTGGAAGGGTGACTAGGGACCATAGTCTCGAGGGTTTCATGAATCTCTGTCAAACCAGTAAGCCTGGTCCTTTTTATGATTTTGAGTTTTGTTCCACATTTTTCTCCTGCACTGATCCCTTTCCAAGTGGTTGATAGTGGTAGCCAGGCACCATCTAGTTCTGGTCACAGGGTCAAGTAAGCTGAGGCTCTTTGCATGCCACTTAGTCCCGTGGACCAATTATTTCCATATGTCTTTGATTCTCTTCATTATTCTTTGCTCTGGATGAGATGAGAACAATTATTACATCTAGATGCTGCTTGCAAGCTTTTAAGGCCCCAG
>NW_006921793.1:4507211-4508505 GCF_000298275.1 Orycteropus afer afer
GCTATGAGTCGGGGCTGACTCGACGGCACATAACAACAACAACAACAAGTTTGCACAATTTTTTTCTTTGATTAAATTTATAGTTTAGGTTTCACATTTAAGTCTTTGATTCATCTAGAGTTAGCTTTTGTGCATGATGTGAGGCATGGATCTTGTTCCATTTTTCTGCAAATGGATATGCAGTTTTGCCAGCACCATTTGTTAAAGAGACCATCTCTTCTTCATTTAATGGTTTCAGCCCTTTGTCAATGATAAGCTGAACTTAAGTGGATGGATCTATTTCTGGATTCTCAATTCTGTTCCACTAGTCTATGTGTCTGTCATTGTACCAATACCAGGTTGCTTTGACAACTGTGGCTGTATAGTAGGTTTTGAGATCTGGAAGTGTGAAACCTCCTACTCTGTTCTTCTTCAGTAGTGTTTTGTTTATCTGAGGTCTTTATCCTTTCCATATAAAATTAATGATTGGTTTTTCCATGTCCTTAATGAATGCTGATGAAATCTGAATTGGGATTGCATTGAATCTATAGATTGGTTAGGGTAGGATTGACATTTTCACAATGTTCAATCTTCTTATCCATTAGCATACTATGTTCTTCCATTTATGTAGATCTTTTGTAGTTTCTTGTACCAGTGTTTTGTAGTTTTCTTTGTATCACTCTTTGTGTTCCTGGTAAAATTTATTCCCAACTATTTTATCTTTTTGGCAGTTATTATAAATGGTATTGATTTACTTATTTCCTTTTCAGAAACTTCATGGCTGGTGTAGAGGAATCCGACTGATTTTTGTATGTTGGTCTTGTATCCTGCCACTATGCTAAATCTTTCAATAAGTTCCAGTAGTTTTCTTGCTGTGTCTCTTGGGCTTCTTCTGTATAGATTGATATCATCTGCAAATAGGGATAGTTTTACTTCTTCCTTACCAATTTGGATGTCTTTTATTTCCAACTTGTATGTGATATTAATGATATTGTTCAATAATTTCCATTTTCTGTTGGATTACTTTTCTTGGAATTGCGACAGTTCTGTTGTAGCTGGTAGCTGTTTTCCAGGTAGCTATTTTCCAAATTTCTTGGCATAAACAAATAAGCACCTCCAGTGTTGCAACTATTTGTTGAAACATCTCAATGGGTATTCATTCTGTCAACTCCTAGAGACTTGTTTATTTATATCTGGCCTATATTTCATAATTGCACCATCTTCTAATATTATTTTTTAAATATTCATATAGTGTTAGTTTTCTCTTCCTGCTTAGTCTCTATTCTCTCCAAGTTACTTTAAAAAAAAAAAAAAA
>NW_006921793.1:4509605-4513465 GCF_000298275.1 Orycteropus afer afer
TTCATTCAAAATGCCTGGAAAACTGTCCCTTCTCTTTTAAGTAATAGTTCATCGGCCTGTTCTTCCTAAACTCAAAACATTCTACCCACCTTTTTCAAGCCATAAGGCAGTCTGCTGTACCCACTCAGGACAGACCTGTTTGAGCCTGAAAACCCAGGAATTTAGGAAGGGCAGAAGTTATGTGCTCCATAATCTTCAGCACTGACAACCTGGCAACCTCAAATTCTGATCCAGCCAGTTACATCCAGGGAGTTATTTTCCTGAAATGTTTTGTTTTTAAAAAATTTCCATCTGCTCCATTATTTAGACACAGAAAAAAAGCCCCACTAATATATCAGTTAGTGTACCTTGGCTATAAGTAACAGAAACTCAACACAAACTAACTTAGATGATAGGGACACTTTTCAGCTTACATAATCGGGGGTTCAAATACAAGAGAGCCTCCAGGGCTGGCTGATTCAGTTGTTCGGCAATGTTATCAGTGACCCAGTTCTTTTGGTCTTTTTCAGTCCTTCTCAATCCACATTATTATTACCCCATTCTAAAAATTTCCTCTCATGTTCTTAGAAAGGCTATGCCTATAGCAGTACTTCCCTAGTTATGCCCAGTTCCAAGAGAGAAAGACAGAGACAGACAAACAGACAGAAGAGACTCTCCCTTATTCACCAAACAAAATTCCTTCCCTTCATCCTGATTGGGTGGATGTGCATCAATGCCCACCCCTATCAGAGCTATTAACTGTTGTCAGAGGCTGTCATGAAGCAACTCGTTCAGGTCTAGGAGTTGGGGAAGTTAGTTAGGATACCTGGGCAGGGCACAGGAAGTGAATGCCTTAAAATGAGAGTAGTGGTAATGGGATTGGGGAAAGAAGAAGCATTTTTCAGGGGGGCAATGAGGAGAGCAACTTGAAGAAGGAGAGGGAGGGAAAGACTAGAGGAGCCATGAGAATAGGAGGAAGAGAAAAGCCCATTTAGGCACAGGTTCAGTGAGGCCCCCATCAGAAAACAGATAGTACATTCAAACAGTGTAAATGAGAAGAGTCTAATAAAGGATTCACAAAGAAGTGTGTGGGCTATTATCAATAACAAGTGACAATTAAGGCCCCCTGGATCTAGCAACAGCCTTACCAGTGCTAAAATTAAGGGGTAAGGTGGGGAGAGACATTACCGAAAACCAGAGAAAGAACAGCTGTAGCTATAGGAGAGGACTGTGGTCTTTGACGGAGGGAGTAAACCTGGCAGTAAGCCTTCCACTGACTGAATCTAACCTGAAGCAGAGGACAAGGGAGATGGTTGATGAGGTCCAGATAGACTAACCTCTAGGAGCAGAGAGATGGGTAAAGAGTGGATCTGGAAGGACCTAGGGAAAACATACAGTCAGGCACATCAAAGAATGTGGTTTTATCTAGAACTTTCTTAGAGTGCCTGTACACATTACACAGGATGCAGTTTCTCAAAGGTAAGGCACATAAAAGAGACAATCAGCTAACATGAGTAATACTGGATCCTAGCCACATTTGAATTTGTCTACTTAAGCAGAATTCTTCAGAGTGGAGTAGTTTCTGATACTCTACACTACCAAAGAAGGAGCTCTGGTAGCACAATGCCTAAGGCATTTGACTGCTAACCAGAAGGAAGACTGGGCAATCTACTTCCATAAAGATTTACTGCCTCGAAAACCCAATGAGGATCATTATGAGTCAGAATCAACTCGCTGGCAGTGGGAAACTGCCAATAAGGAGCCCTGGTAGTGCAGTGGTTAAAGTGCTCAGCTTCCAGTGGAAAGGTCAGTGGTCTGAATTCACCACCTACTCCACAGTAGAAAGATGTGGCAGTCTGCTTCCAGAAAGATTACAGCCTAGGAAACCCAATGGGACAATTCTACTCTGTCCTATACGGTTGCTATGCGTCAGAGTCAACTCAATGGCAGTAGGGTCTTTAAACTGCCTAAAGAGTGTGGAAATGACTTAAAGGAGATGATACTGAGAAGGACTGAAGATGAAAACCATACATATGATATATAACCAAGACTGAGAGTGTAAACCAAAAACATAGTGTTGACCTTTGATATTACTGCTTCTCCTTTGTCCCCAACAGCTTTCAACATTCCATTGCCAATTCCTTCCAGAGAAATGTGTTAATCATATATTCTTATTCCTGCTAAGTAGCTGGCATTAACCAGCTTGTTGGTTTTCCCATTTAGGATGGGCCTTAAGGGTGGTATGAATTGTCAGGCTGTTAGACCAGGAGTTCTGGTTGTATCATAGTTAAAGCATTTGGCTGCTAACCAAAAGTTTGGCAATTCAAACTTACCATTCACTCTATGGGAGAAAGATGAGACAGTCTGCTTCTATAAAGATTTACAGACTTGGAAGCTCTATGGGGCAGTTTTACTCTGTCCCATAGGGCCACTATGAGTCAGAATTGATTCGATGGTGGGGGGTTTGGGTGGGTTAGACCTCGGTGTGTGTGTAGATGTGTGTGTGTGGATATGTATGTACACACATGTGTGCATATGGGGTTGGGAGCTCATGCCTCCACATCCCACCTAACTTCTGCCTAAGGCCCACACAGACCTTGCCAGTGTTTAGTTTCTGCCTCTAGAAAATGTCACTACAGTGAATGATTTGTTCTTAACTCAGGTATCCCCCTTGCACTTTAGATGTAGGCTTTTTAAAAACAGGCTAGTATACTATCCTGAAAATTATTCAGACACTTTATTACACCATGAAAAGGTAGGACTTTTACTATCAACGTGAAATACTGAGAATTGAAAAACATATCTTAGAATAAAAGAAATAATCAAATTCCAGTAAAAACTCTGAAGATCACCGTGCCTTCTATCCATTTTAATCTATGATTCAAACATTTCTAAGGACAGAGGACTCAGATTATCCTAACAGTTCTGACACAGAACAAAACCATCAATTACTATTCCTTTCTGAAAAAAACAAGACTTTCATTCTCATTAAATTGTAAAAATCATTAAGCAGTTGTCTCCATGAGAAATGTAAAATGTTTTTCAATTAAAAGATAAATTTGAGGGAAAGGATTTTATTTATAGATGATAATAACCATATTAATCAAATTAATGAATCTGTGTTCAATAGGTGTCCAATAAAGCATATCTCCATATTATAAAAATTATTCAGAGCTTCTTCACCATACAGATATATAATTATATATTAAATATATATTAAATAGTTAGAACTGGGATTTTTATGACCAAACTGGGATGAAAGGTCACTATTACAAAAAAAGAAGCAATTATAATAACAATCACTTCTACTTACTGAGATTTTACCATGCCTGACCCACATACATTAATTCATTTAATTTTCAAAACAGTCCTGTGGGATCAAATCTATTTTTATTCCATTTCACAGATGGAGCTCAAGTTCTGTTAAACATCAGGTCATGCTTGATGACTATTCTTTTACCTTACAATAAAAATCTAAGAATTGATTTTAAGAAGCGTTGTTGCAGTTAAAGTGTGAAGTCCCTGGATAATGCAAACACTTAACATGATTCACTGCTAACCCAAAGGTTGGGGGTTCAAATCTACCCAGAAGCACCTTGGAGAAAAGACTTGATAATCTGCTTCTGAAAATTAAACCAATGAAAATCCTATACTGCACAGTTCTGCTCTAATCCAAGCAGGGTCTTCAGAGTCAGAGTCAATCAACTTGACAGCAGAGAGAAACTGGTTGGTAGCTCAAGTATAGACTGGTAACTATCTGGCTTTGCAGTGAATTGCTTGATGTGGCCCTTCTAGCCATTGTCCTCCATTCTGTGGTGTTTCGTAAATCCCATTATCCATGCCTGTTTGGGGTGGTGTGGTAGTTAAGGTCAGGTATCAAC
>NW_006921793.1:4519270-4526174 GCF_000298275.1 Orycteropus afer afer
CATTGTGGTAAACTGTGGTCAATGTCATGAGACAAAGTGTATGTGAACTGCCGTATGGAAAGTGACTTTGCTCTGTAAATCTTCACCCAAATCACAATTAAAAAAAAAAAAAGATTTACTGCCTCAGAAACCCAAAGGGGGTCACTATGAGTCAGAATTGACTCAGTGGCAGTGAGTATGGTTTTGGTTAGTTATCTAGTGCTGCAGTAACAGAAATACAAGTGGATGACTTTAACAAACAGAAATTTATTCTCTTACAGTGCAGGAGGCTAGAAGTCCAAGTTCAGAGTGCTGATTCACCAGAAGACTTCCCCTCTGTCTCTTATTCCTATGAGGATCCCATCGCAGGGACCCTGCATCCAAAGACACACTTGCTCCTGGCTCCTCTTTCTTGGTGGTAATAGGTCCCCCTTCCCTGACCCCTTCTCTCTCTTTTCTTGTAAGATAAAAAGTGTTGCAGGCCACATCCCAGGGAAGTTCCCCTTACATTGCATAAGAGCTATGATGAGACTGGGAATTTTGCAATCCACTCTTAATCTTAATGCATTTACACCTGATTGCCTTATCACATCAGATCACATCATAGGGTATCATTACCTATCTGCCACATTACATCATTACATAACTTCTAAACCATTGAGAATCATGGCCCAGCCAAGTTTACAAATTCTGGGGAAACACAATTCAATCCATGACAAATACTAAACGTTTTTGTTTGCTCGGTTGCTTGGTTGGATAGTTTATTGGTTTTGTTTTAGAATTAGATAAGTTAATTCTAAAGTTTACATGCAAAAATAAGCATGTACTTCCATAGTGATACCGCCTCAGAAACCCAAGGTAAGGTTGCTATGAGGCAGATCCAACTCAACAGCAGTGAAAACTTTTGGGAAGTTTTTTGGGAAGAATATCAGGAAAATTCTACAGTAGAAGACCATTGAGGAAGCACTACCCAACAAGAGGGTCTGGGATTTTACCCTACTCGAAAAGTGTAGCCTACCACAGTGTTGTGAATGCTGGCAAATGACACAAGACTCCTTGGTAGCCAAAGTAGCATCCTTATAATTTTCTTGCATTGGTTTCAAGCCTTGTGCACAGAATGGGTTGCAATGTGGAAAAAGAACTCTGAGCTTAGGGAACACACATCTTTTATAATAGGCATAAGCATGTGCCTATTATAAAATTATATACAATTATGTGTATTATAAAATTAAAATTGCATGCATTTATATAATAATTTTTATATATAATTATATATATTATAAAATTATATCTATAACTGTGCTCCATAGGATTTGCTTCTCCTTTGTTTCCAAGGGAGATACTATATCTATCCTCCAAGGCTGTTTGCGCTACAAATGTCCTTGAGAAAATAGCCCAGAGCAAAGGCAGTTAGAGCTTCTGCTCACAAGTTGTGCGAAAGTGCAAGAAACCCAAAAACAAGTTTCCTGACAGATAACAAAACATATTATACAACTCAATTTACTGGTAACTAACAACAAACAACATAATTAAATCAGGGAATATTGGTACATGAAAACACAAATAAACAAATAGGATGGAAATTTATGATCGAAATAGATCTAAGTTACATGGGAATTCAGAATTTGATAAAGTTGTTATATCAAATTAGTGGGAGAAAACCCACTAGACTTTTTAAACAAATGGTCTGGGAAAATGGGGTTGTTATCTGGGAAAAAACTAAGTTGACATCCATATGTCACACTGTACTCAGAATAAAATCCAAATGAAGCAAAGATTTAAATATTTTTTAAATTAAATTATATGGAATTATACACACCAAAATAATTACATATATCATACCTCTGGAAAGCAGTGGAAGGACAATTTAGTTTTCTCTGTTATTTTTCAATGTTTTTAAAGGGCTAATAAATGTAAAAGGAATAACAGAGTTAGAAGATTGTCATTATGAATCATCATTCTAATAACTGATTAAGGCTAGAATTATCAATGGACGGTAAAACCACTGGGTGAAAGTTTGATAGGGTACAGGCTATTTACAGATCTCAAAGCCTTTCCCACTATTATGGATTGAATTTGTGTGCCACAAAAATACATGCTGTAAATCTGTGGTTATAATCTCATTTGGGAATGGGTTTATCTGTAATATATTAAAGAGGTAGTATTATTGCAGGGTGTGTCTTAAATCAATCCTTTTGAGATATAAAGACAGCAGACTGAGCAAGCAAGCAAGCAAGCAGAGATGGGGGAGGATAGATGCGACACCACATGAGATTTTCAAGGAACCAAGAAAAGAAGATGAAAAGAGACAAGGACCTTCCTTCAGAGCCAAAAGAGAGAGAAAGCCTTCCCCTAGAGCTGGTACCCTCAATTTGAACTTCTAGACTCCAAACTGTAAAAAAACATAATTCTGTTTGTTAAAGTCACACACTTGTGGTATTTTCATCATAGCAACACTAGACAGTTGTGTCTGATTTATTTATGGCAAAGGGAAAAATGAAAGCTTTTCAAAGGAGAGAAATGAACATACCTTAACCGAGTGATCAAAATTAACCTTACCAATAATGGGATTAGCAGACCTCACGTGCTCCCAGTGTGATGCACTGAGAAAGATCTATTATCATTTATGCAGAAATCATGCTAAAAATGAAGAACCTTAATCAAGAGAAAATCTGATTGTAATCATGAGAAAACAATCAATGTCAAAAGGGAAGAATATTCTAACAAGAAAATGCCAATGTCATTAAGGACCAAAAAGGCTGAGGAACTGGCCCTAATTAAAGGAAAGTAAAGAGACATGACAACTAAATTCAAGGTGTAATCAAGGGGAGAAAAAAAAAAAAAGCTATAAAAGACATTACTGGACAGTTGGTTAGATAGTAGAATAATGTTACTGTTAAATCTCCTGACTGTGATTAATTCTACTGTAGTTATATAAGAAAATGTCTTTGTTCTCAGAAGTTATTTTGAAAGAGAGAAATAAAAAAGGCAAATATATAAAACAATTAAAAATAGGTGGATTCAGATGAAGAGTATATGGAGTTCATTTTATTATTGAGGTTTTTTTGATGCTTAACAGTTTCTTCAGAATAAAAACTTAAATTAAAAAGAGAAAACATGGTAAGAATCATAAATATTTTTAATTTGGCATTAATGAAACATGCTTTTGAAATACAGACACAGAAGGATTTCCAATTATAATCAAGATGAAGTAATATAGGAAGCTGTCCACTTGCTCTACCCCAGTTAAATGATGTGTGTCCTCATGGGGTCTCTCTATTAACTGATATAAAACCAAAACCAGTTGCTGTCCAGTCAACTCTGACTCATGCTGACCCCAATTCATGGCAACTCCATGTGTTTGAGACATAACTGGGCTCCACAGGGATTTCAATGGCTAAATTTTTAGAAGTAGAGTACCAGGATTTTCTTCCCAGATGCCCCTGAGTGAACTTGACCTTCTAACCTTTGCTTTAGCTGCCAAGTTTGTTAACCATGTGTACCATTCAGGGTCTCCATTAACTGATGGAATCATTATCAGTTCAATGTATTATCTGGCTTGGTACAAAAGCTATTTTTTTTTTTTTAAATGCCTGAACCTCCGATATGTTTTTCCTTCTTTACCTGTTTATTTCAAAGATCTCTTCCATTTCAGTATATTTTGTCTTAAAACTTCGATCAAGTATATTTTTAATCTTAACATGGCAGCTAAACCACTGTTACAGGCTTTTTAGGTGATGTTAAACTAGGAGCAGGACAGCCTAACCAGAAAGCTGAAACTCAGCTAACCACCAGACACAGGAAGAGGCAGGCAGTAGAGTTGCAGGGTTAGGTCTGGGCAAGCAATTGAGGTTGAAAGTTCTTCTCAGAGAAAACAACCAGATGGAGCCACAAGCTTAGGGTTTCAAGAGACAACTTTGGGTCCTTTAGGACTGAAGGGAAAAGGCACGCTCTCAGTACTAGGGGAATCAAGGCCTTTGGACAAAAGAACTCAGAGCCCACAGGGACAAGATGAGGGTCCAAGTGTTAAAATGCTAGATCCAAATAGCATATTGGGCTCCAAAAAAAATACAGATCTCCCTTTTTTGACAAGGAAAGAGAGGTCAGAGCAAGGTGAGCTGCCAGGCTAAAGTTATCACAAGCTCTCATGCTCACAACTTCAGCTATTTTGGTTACCCTCTGATTGACCTCTGCCTTCATTGTCCCCCATTCACTCCCACCCCACTCCTCTTCCCCACAGACTAGACACTTAGAACTGTGTAGACTTAGCTTAAGAGTGTCCTCTGCAACTAGAAGTGCACTGAATATTTATTCTGGCTGAATGGGAATGACTGAGTGTTAAAATCCATATTTGGTTGATGTCAAAGCCAAATATGCAAACTTATGACCTACAAAAATATGTCTAAAATTTCATCAACAAGTATTTATTATTACAATGTTATCATTAAAAATTTTAGACACCAATTTTTCAAATTTGAAATTTCAACGTAGAGGTCATAATTTCTCTTGGGGTCACTATAGCACATTTTTATGATATTAAGTTTTTCACTTTCAATCGGGGCTTTAGGCCAGTTCAGAATGGTTCAGTAATTGCCCTTGTAAACAAGAGCTGCATATGTGTTGCACAGCAACCAAATCTACTGGCCACATTATTTTGATCCCAGTACAAAAAAAAAAAAACCAGATGTGACCCCCTCAAACATAACAGCCTACCACACTTTTAAAGTGTGCCGTTCTCCAGAGTCCTGACAATAACGTTGCTCTCCAAAAGTCCTGCTGTAGTCCTTCCTCCTGAAAGTTTCAGAAGCCTAATATGGGCAATTGGATTATTGGCAACAGATTGGGTTATTATACAACATGTATGTGGCCTTTGTTTATGATGGCAGTTACTGAACCATTATGAACCACTTTTTAAAGACCTGCTTTCAACTGAAATCAACTGAGGAGCAAAGTTTTTTTTTTTTTGGTTTAGCTCTGCCAGGGTAAAATACCAATGTTGATAATGTTGTCACCAAGTAATTAAGCTTCCCTTACTCTCCAATGGTAACTAACAAAGCTAAAGATTTATCTGCTCTTCAATTCCTGAACTTTAAGATTTGATCAATGGTAATGATGTAAGTTCATTAGTCGATCACGTAGACTGAGACCTGTGCATTGCTTAAACAATCGACTTTCTGAGTTTTATTTTTCCTCTACACATTGGTTTAGAATATTTACCCACTTAAAACCAAAGGAATTAGAAACATATATTAGGAGCTCTGGTGGTGTAGTGCCTAAGGCATTCCGCTGCTAACCAGAAGGCTGGCAGTCCTGGGAAGGAAGATTGGGCAATCTACTTCCATAGTGATACTGCCTTGGAAAGCCAAGGAGGGGTCGCTATGAGTCAGATCTGACTTGAGGGCAGTGAGTTTGTTTTATTATTATTATTATTATTCAGATGTAGAAAGGAGTCCCGCAGTGGGGCAAACAGTTAACATACTCAGCTGCTAAACAAAAGATTGGAAGTTCAAGTCTACCCAGAGTCACCTCAGAAGAAAAGACCTGGTGATCTACTTCCAAAAACTCAGCCACTGAAAATCCTATGGGATGCAGTTCTTCTGTGACACACATGGGGCCGCCATGAGTCAGAATCTACTCCGTGGCAACTGGTGGCTAGTTTTTATTCGGGTATAACAATAAATATTAGTGGTCTTCCTTGTGAACATTACTAGAATCACTCTATCCATCACAGTTCATGGTGATCTATGTGCATAAGGTCAGAGATGCCAGAAAAGATGATAAAGTTGGCTATTTGATCTTCCAAAGGCAAATCTCATTCCAAAGCTGAATCACAAATTTTGGCCAAATACCAAGGCCAAAGCTAAACCTCAGTGCAGCCTTACGTGCCAGCAGATATTTTTCAAGAAAGGATTCAAGGTCTTTTCACTGATGTGAAAACTCTGAACAGTTTCTGGAAAAATGAGCTGTAATTGAATTTGGGTCATATGCCAGGTGATTCCTGGGGGCCCTTTACACTGCTGGGGCTCACACTTAAAGAATCTTTGGGGGATGGATGCTCAAATCCCCAGATGGATCTATTTGTTCTTCTCTCTGAAGGGACACTGGAATCTCTCCTGTATCCACAACCTCTAGAGCAGTGACAGACAGAAAATAGGCCAGCAATATATTTTTGTTATAGGAGTGAATGAGTGAACAAATGAATGTTCAGTAGCCTGTAGTTATGTTGACATTTCATTGAAAATGAGACCATGAGTTATCTGCCTTGAAGACATCAGGTAATGACCTATCTGGAGACATAGGGTTGCATCTTTGTTTATGATTTATTTCAGATCTTTTTCAACATCTGATGGTTTTGCTAGAAAGCCTGAGGCTTCTAGGGCAAGCTTTAGAAACAGCAGGATGCCTACTTCAGGCTGAGCCCTGAAGCCAATAGAGAGAAGAAAGTCTGGATTTCCAGAAAGGATTAGATTGGAAAGGACTATTTTGAGGGGACAGGAGAAAACATCTGTGTTTTAACAATTGTGATATTCTGGCAGGCCTGGGTTCTCTTCTGCTTAATGCTTGAGCTCCCCTGAGTCACCCTTCAGAGCAGGACTTCTTAAATTGCCTATTGAATGGAGCTGACTCACCACCTGACACTTGTGCTCACCCTTATTTTCCATTATAGAAACCTTATCTTATGAGCCAGAATCAGAGATAAAAATGTGAGAATCAAATGGAGGGTGGAGGTGGGGACCAGGTGGGGATGGGTTTTAAAGCTCTTGGCTGCTAACCTAATGGTCAACAGTTCAAACCCATCAGCCACTCCATGGCAGAATGATGTGGCAGTCCATTTCCATAAAGATTATAACCTTGGAAACCCTATGGGGCTGTTCCATCCTGTCCTATAGGGTTGCTTTGAGTCAGATTTGACTGGTTGGCAATG